>NC_083224.1:182809566-183141753 GCF_032191835.1 Heteronotia binoei | reverse complement strand
TGTTAATTGTTAACTGCTGCATTTAACTACCTAGTTGCTTTATTATTAAATTGGCACATCCCAGTATTCCAGATTCTTTGTGTGTAGGTTTCTGAGCAGAAGAGCCACTCAGAGACCGGTGTTCCCTCTAAGCTGCGGAGTCTTGTGAGCAAAATTTTTTACTTTGTGAGCTATTGGCATTAGTTGTGAATTACTGCATAAATTAGTTTGCACTGGGGTCATTTTTCTTGAGTCAAGAGAAAAAAGCATGAGCCGAATACTAAAAAACTGTGAGATAGCTCACACTAACTCAGCTTAGAGGGAACACTGTCAGAGCCCTCTGATACTCTCTTTGAGTATCAGAGAGCCAGTTTGGTGTAGTGGTTAAGTGTGTGGACTCTTATCTGGGAGAACCGGGTTTGATTCCCCACTCCTCCACTTGCACCTGCTGGCATGGCCTTGGGTCAGCCATAGCTCTGGCAGAGGTTGTCCTTGAAAGGGCGGCTGCTGTGAGAGCCCTCTCCAGCCCCACCCACCTCACAGGGTGTCTGTTGTGGGGGAGGAAGGTAAAGGAGATTGTGAGCCGCTCTGAGACTCTTCGGAGTAGAGGGCGGGATATAAATCCAATATCTTCTTCTTCTTCTTCTCTTGCCCCCTTCTAGGATGAATATTCATAGTGATTAGAATTGTACAACTTTCAGTAACCCAGGAAGTGGATGATGAGTTTTCAGGAAGGTCAGGAAATATTACCTCGGAACAGGACCTGATCTACATGTTTTTTGAGGGGGGGCAAAATTAAAAAATGATGCCCCCTTATGGGCCATTCCATCTTGTGTCCCATAGAATACAGTGGACTCCATACCCAATTTGGCCCCCCCTCCGTTGGCGCCCGGGGCAAGCACCCCCCTCTGCCCCCCCTAGATCTGGCCCTGCCTCAGAATGTGCTGGTATTTGATTGTGCGATCCTGTATCCAGCAATATATAATTCCTTTTTTAAAGTCTTCTTTCTTAAGAGTTCTTGTACAGAGGATGGTGTGAATAGAAAGTGCTTCCTTCAATAATTCTTGTCTTTGTGTTTGTCTACTGTACTTTAGAGCTTCATAGCAACCGAGGTGCTAAAGCTGTTAAATTTGAAAAAGGAGCCAAATAATAAAATGGACTGGCAGAAAATGATCAAATTTGGACGCAAAAAACGTGACAGAGTGGATCATATACTGGTCAGTAGATCTTTATTTATTTATTTATTTATTTTTTAAAAAACCGTACTTCTGGGAAGTGTTGGTTAGGTCTTAAACAAAAAATGTGGATTCAGTCTGTTTATAATTATCAGTCATCTGCCCCTCAGTCTTTCTCCTTTTAAGCATGGATCCGATCTAACCAAAGTTATTTTTGAATCCCCATTCACTTCAGTGGGAGATGTTTAAACACCTACTGAATTAAAAAAAAAAAAAGTATTTAAACACCTTTTCACTCATTGGATATAGAATGGGTTAGCATGAACTGTGAAGACCAAAGATAGTTTTTTGGAGTATATGGGCAGAATGATTACTAATAAAAATGGGGAAAGTGTTGGGAGTATACTGTGTCTTCTTTTTGGCAATGGGATCTAGAGATAATACGGTGTGTAATCCTGGTGTTTTTTGCACAACATAAATGGGGCTTGCCAAAAGCTGATAGCAAACCCTTAAAATCACTGTTTGTGCATCTGTTGCCAAGTCATGAAATTTGATTGTGGCGTGGCTATTGTTACAAGTGAGCTAACATGCTAGAGTGGAAATTGCTATTGACAAGTGGGAATTATGTGACTGTTTTCAAGACTTGATTTTAAACTGCTGTCTCATTGATTGAAGTGACTGCTTTGGTTTGTGACTTGATCTAGAGCAGGGGTGTCGAACTCATCTGTCATGAGGGCTGGATCTGACGTAAATGAGACCTTGTCGGGCCAGGCCACATATGTCATAAAATGTAATGCCAGGTAGCAGAGATATAAATTTTATAAAAGACACAAACGGACACAAACAAACACACAATTTTTTTTAAAAAAACCTTAAAACATGCTTAAAACATTAGCATTCGTTGGTCTTAAAGGTGCTTTCTTTGTATCTCTCCCATGCAATCCGGGGAACTGGGCCAAGGAAGCTCTGGCTCTTTCCTTCCTTCCCCAGGGGATCAGGAGGGGAAGGAGCTTCAGCCAATAGAAGGAAGAGAAGCTTGGCTCAGTAGCTCTGCTGTGCGATTGAGAGAGCCTGGCAAAGCAAGCTCTTCCCCACTTCCTTCTCAAGGGAGGAGCTTCAGCCAACGGAGAAGATAGAGGCTTTGTTCTGTAGCTTATGTGCGATTGAACAAGCCTGGCAAAGCAAGCTGTGATGCAGAAGTTAGCAAGAGAGGGGGAGAAGGAAGCAGACAAGAGCCAGTTGCTCGGGGGCCTGATAGGAGCCCTCCGAGGGCCTGATTCAGCCCCCAGGCTGCATGTTTGACACCCCTGGTCTAGAGTGGGGGAGGAAGCAGCCATAGATGGTTCCAAGGATGCATACCAAGCAGCAAATATTTAACCACAGTGATTTTCCCTCCCCCTCCCTAACATTTTCAGGTGCAGGAACTGCATGAAGAGGAAGCTCAGTGGGTGAATTACGATGAGGATGAGCTCTATGTGAAGATGCAACTGGCAGATGGGATTTTTGAGGCCTTAATCAGAGAGACAATTGATGTCCTTAACCAGATCAATGAGAAACAGGAGCGGTTACTGCCCCTGTGACATCCAGGACGAATGCCTTTTTTTGTAGCAACGCTGCTGCTGGAGCATGTTGTGATCAAACACAGAGAGGAGAGAAGATACTGTGACATCTTCCCCCTTTGATTTTTAGAGACTTTGCCCTGAATTTGTTCCAAACAGAGGTCATCCCCTGCCCCCAACTGATTCTTTAACAGTCTCTTTACAGCCATTGTACCATGCATTACAGCTTCATTTTGTTACTCCAGATATCTCATATAAAATTCACCGTCAGCAGTGGAAACTCAAGTCATCAAGTAAACATTGTTCTTTATTTTAATAACTGCTGTTCTAATCCAGCATTGGCTACAAGTCAGTAACTTTGTTAACCACTGTAATGATTTATCCTGTGTTTGAAACCACACAGGTCTCCTTCCCTTCCCTTCAGTCCTGTTCTGTTTCTCATTCATCTTCATCTTTCCGTCACAACATGTGGGCCAGGAGATTGTCACTGAATTAACGTGAGGGAAGCTGGGTGAATCTTGCACTGCCTCTGGGCAGAATGTGAAGAGCAGCCGGAAGGGCGAACCTGAGGCAAACAGTCCTACTTTTCCAGTGTTTTAGTTTCTCTCCCAACGAGCCACCAGCTGCCCCTAAGTGAATGTGTACTCAGGATTTCTCAGGCCCTTGACCCGCAGGTGTTGTTCCTGGGAGACCTTCGATCTCGTTCCTTCTCCTCTTGCTTTCCCGCCTGGGGTAACGTGCAGGCAGAGCCACGACTTGAACGTGTTATGGCTAGGAGTGTGTGTACCAAAGACAGCATGACTCGGGGTTTGTTTTTGTACGCATGCGGAATTTCTTTTTAACTTATTTTATAATTTGTCTGTTGGAAATACACGTCTAGCACTACACCGGCTGCACTAAGACTGAAAATGCTGGAAATCTGGGAAGGGTGGCTGTATTAGGATCGTCTCTGTCCTGTGAACATAGAGGTTCAGAGGCTTGGGGGAGCGGGGGAGGAATCCATCTCTGAGAAAGGGGAAGCTGCGAAGAGTCATGCATGTTTTCCACTGTGGGGCAAAAAGAGTGGCACAGGGGCATGGACATGCGGAGAGAGAGAGATCACCTGAAATGGATTGTAGAAACGTAGCGTCATCATCCCCCACCCCCAAGTATTTCGCACCAGTGATTCTTTGGTTAGGACACAGCCACTGTGAGGCACTGTACGGAGAAGGCCGAGCAGACTGCAAGAGTATACGGATAATCTAGGCTTGAAAGCTGATGCCTTAATCAGAAATCTGGTTTACTTGACATGACCAAACCAGGGCAATTTTCCAAATCACTTGTCTTAGTTTGGACACAGCGCTCCACGCTCCAGCACGGGAGGAAGCCCTCCAGAGGCTACACAACCCAGGAGATGTTCCCAGGAAGAGCTGTGCCCTCTTCCTTCCCATCTCCTTGAGGTCCTTGGACTTCCAGCTCGGCTTACCTCTGCCAGTACTGCTTTTCCAAGCCCTTTTCTTTTGAAACCTTTCTGTGATTCATTTGTCTTTTGCATCTTGACCTACTACCCAGATGGCTTCTCGCATATAGGAGCAGCGGAGAAAACGCTACCAAATGAAAATAATCTCCATTGTGGTATTGCTAGTATCTCATCTGGTGGCTTGTCACGTCTAGGGAAGCTAAAGGATGAAAGACAGAGAAGAATTAATGCTTCTTAGAACACCCAGCACATTGGCCTGGGAGTATTTCCCCCCTTCACTGTGTCAGAGCTAGGTGCCAACAATGTCTTTCCTTTAAAGAAAAAAATCTGGAGGAGCAAATCACTGCTGCTAATTAAGAATATCTCTTCATGCTGAATCTCATGTATGTTTTAAACTCCTGAAGAAAAGCTGCTTTAAAAAAAAATAACAGACAAAATGCCATTAATGACAGTGTCTTAGATTTTAATAAATCTGGGCTAGCCACTGTTGTGAGCAGCCTAGATGAACTTGCTTGAATTGGGGGACTACCCCTGCACAACCTGTTTAAACAGGTAACTGTATAAATGGCGCATCACAGTTCCCGAGGTTACCAGAAACAATAGCAATAGCGGCTTTAAAGCGAGCAGCGTGCTGTCACCTTGAGCCTAAAGTTCTGTGAACGGCCATCTCATTCTCTCGAGGTGTAGAAAGTGCTGTAGAGATCTTCCTTGTGAAACCATAAAATCCAGCTGATTTGATTGAGCACAACTTTGGTGGTCAGTTGAATCCTTCATAACCCTATGTAGAAAACAGCTTGCTTAAGTTTTTTGTACGGGCATTGGATTATTTTCATTGCAGGTCATACAGTGCCGAAGTCAGATCCGGGATGTTCTTCTAATCCATTTTGCAGACACAGGGTATGAAAAAACACGTTGTGAGAATGCAGTAGGATGCCTTTTGCCTCCACCCTCGGAGAAGGTTCTTGTATTTGTATCTATGTGGAAATGTACGGTATATGTTAACTGGTTAACATGTGCCTGGGAGAGATTTGCCAGCTCCATTGTAAGAGCTTGCCTGTTAGCGATCAAGACGCCGTGATGTTTTCAGAATACTTTTCACCAGGGCTTTTTTTGTAGCAAGAACTCCTTTGCATATTAGGCCACACACCACTGATGTAGCCAGTCCTCCTGGAGTTCACAGTAGGCCCTGGAATAAAAGCCCTGAAATCTCTTGGGAGATTGGCTACAATCGGGGTGTGGCCTGGTATGCAAAGGAGTTCCTGCTACAAAAAAAGCTCTGCTTTTCACATGCATGTAGATGTGGGAATGGCTGTCCTCTGCATAACAAGAAAGAGAACTTTTAACTTGGAATCCCTTGGAGACAAGGGGGCATCGCCCTTTTGCATCTCGGAGCAGGGTGGGTTGCTGAAGCAGCACACAAGAGCCCTGAATTAATAAAACAGATGGACAAAACTGATGTTCTCTTGAGACTGCAGTATTCACACTGGAGAGAACATGGAGGGGCACAGGGATTTTGAGCCTGAAAGTGAGGAATTGTTTACAGCCTAGCAAGATTATTTGTGCCGCCGTTCTACTAACTGCAGAAGACCATCAGCGTGCATGCAAAAGAAATGGGTGATGCAATTACCAATAGCAGTTCTTCCTGTAGAATTGTTTGTGATCTACCAATGTAGTCCCCCAAGAACATTTACTGGCCTAACCTCCATGTAAGCGTGGGGCAGATTATTTCAAAGGAAGCTTTGACCAGTAAAAGTTCCCGATGGATTATGCCAGGTGGACATCGGAATGCTCTTACTTTTCAGGAAGCAGAATAACAGCAGCATGATTTCTGACCTGTTGGGTAAGGTGGAGGGTGGGAAGCGAACCCCACTGTGTTCTCTTGGATCCTCTTTGAAAACGTGGCCTTAACATTTTTGCAATACTTGAATGGAAGTGTGTATTTGCAAAAGAAATTAAGTAGCACAGTGTTCAGAGACCATTGAAGTAACTGCACCGCAGATTTTTTCGAATCATTTTTGCTACCTTAAGAGACTCGATTGCTTATTTTCCAGCAGCAAAAACAAGTTGACACTTACGAAATGTTCTTTGTAAATTGTAGGATTTTTAAAATTGTTTACCAAAAAACGCTTTAACATTGATATGCGAAACTCTTGACAAACTTATTTGAATTCTAACATGTAGAAATGCAAAAAAAAGATCAAAAAGTGGTACTGTAGTACACCAGAATAATTAGGACATTTTCCTTGATTTTTTTTTTTTTGCAGAGACTTTTGATACACATTTGCAAAGCTGTCTTGGGGAGACTTTCCCTGTGTACTGTATTGTGCAGAGACTCAATTGCTCACCATGTGTGTGCATGTGTGTG
This sequence comes from Heteronotia binoei, assembly GCF_032191835.1. Classification (NCBI taxonomy): domain Eukaryota; kingdom Metazoa; phylum Chordata; class Lepidosauria; order Squamata; family Gekkonidae; genus Heteronotia; species Heteronotia binoei. The sequence continues at coordinate 183,135,216 of NC_083224.1, read as the reverse complement.
TGTGTGTGTGCGTGTGTTAAGAATAACTTTGTCAAACTGGTTTTCTGGCCAATTTCAGCCAATAGTCACACACCCCTGTGTAGCACGGCTCCTTAGATTACAGGGTGTAAGGTTTTCTTGTAATTATGACCTGTAAAATAACCAGGGTAGGTCCCTGTGTACACCAGTGTAAATATCTTTGTTAATTTGAGATGTACTTTAAAATAATAAAATCTGTAAATAAATTGATTTATAAATTATCCAGTTCCTCGCTGTTCTTGACATCAAGTTCAATGGCTCGTGTGGTGTTAATTCTGCGCACGTGTCCCGTTTTCATCCCTCTTTCATTCCCCAGATATGGAATGCCACTTACCGTAGGAATGGCATGGCTTATGGACAGACCCTACAAAAAATAAAATGCAGAAAGGATTCGTAGTTTAATTTCCGCAGCTCGCACAGCATTGGCAACAAAATGGGTGGATAATACTCCACCGACGACAGTTGCTTGGCAACATCAACTATGGGATTATTTCATAATGAACCAAATATCTATTCAAACCCAACTACCACTAATTGAAGACTACAAATCACGCTTTATTGCTATTTGGTTTCTTATAATCAGTTCTTTTAACTGGACATGGCATTCTCCCACATAGATAGATAAATGATGTATTTTTAGCTTGTTTGTTATTACTAGCTCTGGTAGTTTATTATAAGCAGTATTAATTTGGTTTGTAAGTAGGTTTAATTTGTTTAACACCAATCGTATATAATTTGTTATTGAACTAAAAGAAATCAAAGCTGAAATGGTGGGGTGGGGTAGGGAAAGAATGGCATGACTTGCTCAGAGCCAAGTCTAGCTAGTCTAGTATCGTGTTCCCAAGAGCAGTTAGCCTTCAGCTACTGAACAGAAGGACATGAAGGTCGCAGACATACCATCAGCATGTGATATCTTCAGATCCACTGCACCAAGACAGGTTCTGTTTGGCCATCATGGTCAGTAGACCTGAGACTACTGTTCTTTTTAAAACTGCCTTTAAATTCAGTTGCAGTGAAGTGAAATCTCTTTAGTCCAAGATTGTTGACCAGTTTAATTGATTATCAGGCAGTACTGCCCTACTTTTTAATGACTGTCTTCATGACAAAAGTCATAAACAATGATGAGCCATCACACCCTAAGAGGGAAACCTAAAATTTACTGAGTTACACTGTGATTTTACTACAGCTGCCAAAAATTTAGCTGCACTCTTTATTATATTCTATTTTTATTCTGATGTTCTTATTTTCATCTCTTAATAACCAAGACGATTTAGTTTCTAGCAGGGCTTTTTTATTCAGGAAAAAGTACTTTCAAGAGGCAAATGGAGAAACACATGGGTGCCCTTCATGAACAAACATTTTTTGAGAGTTTTGTTTCTACAAGGAGGTTCCGGAATTCCATTCTACCATGTTCCCCCAGAAAAAAAAGCCCTGGTTTCTAGAGAGACAAGGTTCTACTTAAGCAAAGGAAAAGTCAATTCAACTCTCAAAATTGAAAATTCAGAGCAATCTAACAAAATTTGATCTATAGAGTGAGTTCTATTAGTACCCTATCTGCAGAATCTATTAGAGTATAGACTAACATTAAACCTTCCTAACAACAATGCTGATGGCAAGGTGCTCATATACACAAGAACATAAATGCCTTTCTGTACTCCGTAAGAGATAATTCAGACAGTTTGTCATTTTTATCGGGGGAAGAATACCAAATGAAAAGGACATGTTATATGAGCTCTAACTAGCATACTCTTATCATATTCCCTCAAACATTTTTAAATTAACTGATACAACTCATAGCTACTCATAGTTTGTATCATATCATGAGTGAGTGATACCCAAACATACTCATTTGAATTCCAAGTATTTATCCTAATCAGTTGTATGATGATCCAGCATAGCTAATCCAAGACCTGATTCTAAATTTGATTTCAACGTACTTTCAGATTAAATGCTCTCCACCAAACTTTTGTTTCAAAAGACACCTCCCCAATCTCGCCTCTCAAAAGTATTCCTGCTATACATCTTAAAGTTCCCAGGATGTTGTGTAAAAATCTTAGCAACAGTACATCAATATTATCTACCACACTAATCCTGACCCTTAACAGCCTACAACAACTGTCCAGAAACTTAAATGCTTTAGCTGCTGCAGGAACATATTTTCCCCCAGAAGAACTACTCTACTTATTCCATAAACTATTGTTATCATATGGCATTGTGTGTAGTATAGCCAGGAGAGCCTAAGTTTGTCTAGCAACCACAAGTTCTAGCTCTTTTTGTGTAATGTACCACTACGTGGTGAGCTAGATTTGATTTTAAGACAAGTGACATTTCAGATGTGGTTTGTCATTGTCTGCTTCTGCATTGAAAACCTGGTATTCCTTGGAGGTCACCAAAGCCGACCCTTTTTAGCTTCCAATGAGATCAGGCTAGCTTCTATAGACTGACCTATTGACCACTTGTCTTTCCTCATCTTTTTTTTCTACTAACAATAAATACCCTTGACTTAGAAACAGTAACAGTTAGGCTTTATTTTAGAGTGACAGTTAAAAAAAAAAGGTTATAAGTTTATGAAGGCCAACCATGGATCTTGAAAGAAAAGCCTGTATCACAGCAACTTAACATTAGCTAGGTTCCCCTGTGCAAGTACCAGTCATTTCCGACTCTGGGGTGACGTTGCATCATGACATTTTGGTGTAGCCAGTTTGGTGTAGTGGTTAAGTGTGCGGACTCTTATCTGGGAGAGCCGGGTTTGATTCCCCACTCCTCCACTTGCACCTGCTAGCATGGCCTTGGGTCAGCCATAGTTCTGGTAGGAGTTGTCTTTGAAAGGGCAGCTGCTGGGAGAGCCCTCTCCAGCCCCACCCACCTCACAGAGTGTCTGTTGTGGGGGAGGAACGTAAAGGAGATTGTGAGCCGCTCTGAGACTCTTCGGAGTGGAGGGCGGGATATAAATCCAATATCGTCTTCTTTTTACAGCAGACTTTTTACAGGGTAGTTCGCCATTGCCTTCCCCAGTCATTTACTCTTTCCCCCCCAGTAAGCTGGGTACTCGTTTTACCAACCTCGGAAGGATGGAAGGCTGAGTCAACCTCAAGCCGGCTACCTGAACCCAGCTTTTGCTGGGGTCGACCTCAGGTCGTGAGCAGAGAGTTCAGACTGCAGTACTGCAGTTTTACCACTCTGCGCCAAGGGGCTGCTATTAGCTACGTTAGACAGATGGAATTAATCTCTGGAACTAAAGGAGCTCAGATTAGTGGTATGCAAATTAAAAGATACATCCTTATTTCACTCCTTTGCATGGTGCAATAGCTCTAGTCAGTTCACCAGGTGGACCACATCTCACTTGACCAGGCACTGTGTCAAAAGCCAGCTCTAAGGTCCATAAAGACCACAACCAACATGCAATCCTTTGAACTGGTATATTTCTCTACAATAAACTGAAGAGTTTGGCAATGATCAGCTGTACTAATGCTCCTATGGAATCCAGCTTGATCTTGTCCCAAAATAATGATGCCTTCTATCTATATAGAGTATACAACTTACCCACTACTGACAGCAGACTTAATAGACAATAATTACATGCATCTGTTGGATCACCTGTTTTTGTAAATGCATGTCACCAATAGGAAGCCAAAAGATAGGTACCAGAATCTTGGTTCACCAGTCAACTTTTACTTTAAATAACTCTGGAGGCACCAGATCAGGTCTTGGCACTGTTGGTGTATAAGTCCTCCGTCACCAGCATGACTGCCGCATGGAGCAGCAGGTGGATCTACAATGACAGCATCTGACAGGTCAGGTCAGATCAACCTTGAAGGAGAGCCGGTTCTGGCTGGACTGTATCCAGGGGAAAGCACCTGCTGGAGTCAGCAATTGTGTGGACTGCCGTGATCGGCTAAGCTGTGTATATATGGACTACAGTGCCAGACAGTATCTCTCTCTGTTGAGAGTTGGTTCCTGGCGTAGCACTTTGTCACTCAGTTTATTGTATGTTATTCACCGCACCAAGTTGTTTTGTATATAGATGTAAATACACTATTTTTATACTAGGTGCTGGTGTGAGGCTCAGTTTTCTTCCTAGCGTCAACCTTGTGGCAGTTCTTTGTTTTGCACTCTGCACATGAACCACTGACAGGCACCTTACCAGATTTCATTCGAGAGATTACAGATTTTGTGGGTGGCTCAGTTTCCTGTGACAGCCATTTTTGTGGTTGTACCCACCACTCGGTGTCAGAATTCCAAAAGGGTTCATAGGTTCCAAAAATGTGGGGGACCCATGCTTTGAAGGGCAAATGCCATTCCATGCATTCCCTTACCTTTCTTTTTAATTTAGTCTATAATCAATATGGGCAACAAAAGAAACAGCACAAGCACTAGTAGCTCCCTGGCCAGGTAAGTCATTTTTGAGCAAAGTGTGGCTACCTGGATCCAGGGCATTTTTGGGAGAAAAAGTCCAGCAGGAACTCATTTGCATATCAGGCCACACACCCCTGATGTCACCACGGTTTCAATAAGTTCCTGCTGGGCTTTTTCTACAAAAAAAAAAATCCCAGCACAAACTTATTTGCATATTAAGCCACACCCCCTACCACAAAGCCAGCCAAAACTGTGTTCCTGTGCGTTCCTACTCAAAAAAAGCCCTGCCTGGATCCCTTGATGAAGACTTCAAGCAGCAGCAGGCAGCCCACCTGCCAGACAACTGTAATCCTTGCTGCTTCCCAACACAGCTGCACCTTTCCTTAGCATCCGGAGCCAGCCAGGCAGAAAGAGAAAACGTACCATGGCATGGGTGCCATTTTAGAGACTTCCAAGGAAGAAAATAAATTGTGTTTTGTTTTAACTGTAGAACTTGCATCTTAAGTGGTGGAGCGTCAACAGACCAACAGACCGGTGGCGCCTTTAAGACCAACAAAGTTTTATTCAAGGTATGAGCTTTTGTATAATTAGGGGATTGGATAAACATCTGGAGCAGAGGTCCATCAGTGGCTATTTGCCACAGGTATTGATGGAACTCTCTGTCTGGGGCAGTGATGCTCTGTATTCTTGGTGCTTGGGGGGACAAGAGTGGGAGGGCTTCTAATGTCCTGGCCCCACTGGTGGACCTCCTGATGGCACCTGTTTTTTTGGCGCTGTGTAACCCAGTGCTGAACTGGATGGGCTATTGACCTGATCCAACATGGCTTCTCTTATGTTCTTAATTAAGATGTTTTTAACAGATTAAAAGAATAACAAGCTTAGTTATATGGCTGTTATCAGTTTGGGGTTGAGCTCATGGGGGAAAACATAGGTAGAAAGTAATTGTCAGAATTGGAGATTGATGTGTCCTTAATTGTGGGATGATGAGAATCTTCAACACTTATCCTGCCTCTTTCCCACCAGCCAATGCTTCCATTTTCATTGCCAAGACCTGATAGCTGGAGAGAGGGAAATCACTCTGGCTGTACCACCAGCTCTTAACTAAGGTTGCCAAGTCCAATTAAATATCTGGGGACTTTGGAGGTGGAGCCAGGAGCAAGGTCGTGACAAGCAAAATTGAACTCCAAAGGGACTCCTGGCCCTCACATTGAAAGGGACCGCACACCTTTTAAATGCCTTCCTTCCACTGGAAATAATGAAGGATAGGGGCACCTTCTTTGGGGGCTCATAGAACTGGACCCTATGGTCCAACACTTTTGAAACTTGGAGGGCATTTTGAGGAGGGGCACTGGATGCATTGCTGCAAATTTGGTGCTTCACAAACACAGCCCCCCAGAGTCCCAGATAACTCCGGACCAATTCTCCATTATACTCTATGGGAATCGGTCTCCATAGGGAATAATGGAGTTTCCAGCAGACATTTCCCCCCCACACACACTTTCTGATGATCCTGAAGTGGGGAGAGGGCCTCCAAAGCGGGGGATCCCCTGTCCCCACCTGGAGATTGGCAACCCTACTCTTGACAGGAAAACAGGTGTGCTTCTACCTCCTATTTTCATAACAAAGATCTCAGCTGGAAGCTGCCTTGTTTGCATGTTGCTGAAGGTTTCACTTGACCTGTTGACTGCTGTATCCTGTTGCTGCGCAATAGCCTGCTAACCAGTGTTCCTTCTAAGCTGAGTTAGTGTGAGCTAGCTCGCAGATTTTTAGCCTCCAGCTCACATATTTTTGTCTTAGCTTAGGAAGGATGATCCCTGAGCACACTAATTTATGCAGTTGCTCACGACTTTAACGCCAGCAGCTCACAAAGTAGAATTTTTGCTCACAAGACTCTGCAGCTTAGAGGAAACATTGCTGCTAACCGTTCATTTTAAAAGTCAAAATGGTGTTGGTTCTTCAGAAGATGCTCTACTATGACGGGGATTCTCCAGCGCAGTGTCTGCTATTGTTGCTTCCCAGTGCCCCCTTGCTAAAGCAGATAGCTAGCTAAGCCTCAGAGTTCGTTTTCCATCAGAAGAAAATCTCTTTTGCATCTGCAGGGAGCGCTACATCCATTTAGAAGCAACTGTCATGTCTATCATAGGAGGGTGCTTCCCTTGCATTTTGAAACTATGTGTGTGAAGGGCCGTCAGCTGGATTCTGATGTATGACAATCTGATTAACTAATGACCTCTAAAAATTCCCGCCCTTATCAGTCTTGCTCAGATCTTGCAGACTCTTTTCCTCTTGTATATAAGATCACGACGAGTAACCAGGTAATCTGCCAGAGAAAACCAGGTTTCCACAAAAACCAAGTGGTGGTTGGTATATTCTGTTTCTTAATATTGTCTGTGAACTGCGCTAATACAAAATATTCTGCTAACCGATTAAATCAAGACAAGCAAGAGAATCGCATATATATGCATTTAAGGAATAGCATAAAGGGGGGGAAATTCCCCCAGGTTGTTCCCCAAATCAGTCCTCGTGTTGGGGGGCACACACGTGAAGGGCATTCTTCACATGTGTAGAACTGGATGCTGATTAGTCCACTGCTCTTAACCACTACACCAAGCTGGCTGCCTAGGAGCAGAAGTAAGTACAAAAATGGAAGACTTGACAAGCCCTTTCTATGCATCTGGGTTTACCTGGACTCAGATGTGGGGAAGTGAGTGCCCTTAGCTGAAAATGATGCAGAATTATTTAGTTTGGTGTAGTGGTTAAGTGTGCGGACTCTTATCTGGGAGAACCAGGTTTGATTCCTCACTCCTCCACTTGCAGCTGCTGGAATGGCCTTGGGTCAGCCACAGCTATTGCAGGAGTTGTCCTTGAAAGGGCAGCTGCTGTGAGAGCGCTCTCAGCCCTACCCACCTCACAGGGTGTCTGTTGTGTGGGGAGAAGATATGGGAGATCGTAAGCCGCTCTGAGTCTCTAATTCAGAGAGACGGGCGGGGTATAAATCTGCAGTCTTCTTCCTCTCTGTGTTTTCATTGTTGTGAGCCACCCTGAGCTCTGTGTGCAGGGAAGGGCAGGATAAAAAAAAATCAACAAGCAAACAAGTCAGGATCCTCACTGGCATTGGGTGAAATTTCAGGATCCTTCTGCTCGCTGGTGAAATTGGAGTTGTACTGATAGTGGCAGAATTTTATGATCCAGAATACTATTGGTGGAAAGGTATCATGGGATATTTCAAAACTTCTGTTGTTTACAGGGCCACTAGTATGGGAGGTGATGGGAAGGGGAGATGATGATGATGTGGGGAGGAGAGAAGAATCCATTTACAAATTGTTGTGCTAACTTGGGTTATGTGTGTGTTATATGCTGACAAGTCACTTCCAACTTACAGCGCTCCTATGAATTAATGACCTCCAAAATGTCCTGTCGGTCACAGTCTTGCTCAGGTCTTGCAAACAGAAGGCAGTGGCTTCTGTGATTGATTCAATCCATCTTGTGCTGGGTCTTTCTGTTTTCCTGCTGCCTTCAGCTAACATGGTTGTCTTTTCCAGTGAATCTTCTCATGATGTGACCAAAGTATGACAGGCACAGTTTAGTCATTTTTGCTTTTAGGAAGAATTCATGGTTGATCTAAAACCTACATATTTGCCTTTTGGGGGACACAGAGTGGTAAAGCTTGCAGTACTGCAGTCCAAACTCTGCTCACGTACTGAGTTCAATCCCAGCGGAAGCTGGGTTCAGGTAGCTGGCTCAAGGTTGACTCAGCCTTCCATCCTTTCAAGGTGGTAAAATGAGTACCCAGCTTGCTGGGGTGAAGTGTAGATGACTGGGGAAGGCAATGGCAAACCACCCCTTTAAAAAAAGTCTGCTGTGAAAACGTTGTGATGCAGCATCACCCCAGAGTCGGAAACGACTGGTGCTTACACAGGAGACTACCTTTACCTTTACAGTATCCATAAAACTCTGCTCCTCCTCTGGGTCTAAGGCTCAAGGCATTGTCCATGAAATTTCTGTAATGAATGTCAATAAATCAAAAGTAGGTTTGCAACTTATAGGCACACACCTGAGCAGCATACTCAAGATTGCTACAGCACAGACATTGTCTCCAGATGTTGATGCAATAATTCAGAGCAAAAGGTGCCAGTTATCAGAGACTGTTAAATAAACAAAATATTGCAAGAGTGCTAATCTTTTAAGCATTTTAAAAAAATCTTTAATCGTGTTTGTGTCTTTATAAAGTTTATTTCTCTGCTACCTGGCATTACATTTTATGACACACATGGCTTGGCCCGACAAGGCCTCATTTATGTCAGATCTGGCCCTCATAACAACTGAGTTTGACATCCCTCGTTTAAAGCTAAAGAATACACTAAAATTAGGTTTGCCAGTCTCCAGGTCCAGGGCAAACTGAAAAAGCCACATTGCTTTCAGTTCCTCTGTTTGTTTGGAGGAAAACTCCACCCCCTAGGCTGTTCTTTCATTTTCCTATTAGTCTAAAGAAGCTGGTTGAAATACAGCAGGTAGTTATATTCGCAACATGAGTAAATTGTCTCAGTTAGATCACAAAAGTGTGTGCTTGCTGTGTTTATTGTGGCTGCTTTGTAAGAAGAGAGAAAAAGAGAAAGAGAAAGACAGAGTTCACTTTCATTTAGTGGAAGCGTAGCTGCTGGGGGCCAAGGAAATGAAGACTATATTTAGGGGCACTGCACTGCTGTATTTTTATTTATTTATTTTAGGGAATGGAAAAGTCTCCCGGCTCCATCCCTAAACATTCCAGTTACTTTCAGAGTTGGTGTGCTTGCTTTCAGAGCTGGACCTGGCAACCCTAATTAAAAGACAAACTACTCATATAAAATCATATAATGTCATAAAATCTACATGATACCACAATACATAAATTTCTGAACCCCCATTAGTGAGAGGTGGGGAAAGACTGAGAGTCGAACTAATGCCACTGATTGCTGTTAAATCCAATTGCTGTCATCAACTGTATGCTTGGTGGAACTTCTCTGCCTTAAAGGCCCTGCTGAACTGTAACTGTAAATTTTGGACGCAGTCTCCCTTTGGGTTGATGACTAAGCCAAGGAACAGATAACCTTTATCAACTTCAGTTTCTTCCCCTTAAAACCTTAATTGTGTCAGCTTTAAAACAACTGTCATCCTGCTTTAGCACTATCTCCTTTAACTGTCCTCAGTAGTTCTTTCAAATCTTTACTGTTTCCTGCCTGTAATACTGTGTCATTTGCATATATCAAATTGTCGGATGTTCTTTCCTTTAATTCTCACTCCACTTTCATCTAAATCGAATCCAGTTTTCCTTATGATTTAGGTGACTCATACCTGGGGACAATGGTGGGAAGATGTCTCTTCCTGAGGGCTTGATTAGATCTCCATTGTGAGGGAGATTCTGAGAAAAGCCACTTATTGTCTTGCAAATATCAGTGGTTACTCATTGCCGAGGGGAGGAAGAGTTTTTGGAGGCTCACAGAAAATAACCTTAATCAATATGCCCCAAGTTCTCGTGATAACAGCCAGGCTACTTCCTCTTGAAAGCACCCGACAAAGAACATGCTTTAATCAAGAGATTTTGATCTGACATCAAGCAGGATCAGGGCAGCTTCTGGGAGAGCTCTCCCAGCCCACCTGCCTCACAGGATGTCTGTTGTGGGGGAGAAAAGTAAAAGAGATTGTAAACCGCTCTGTGTAAGCCCCATGGCCAGAGTGGTAAAGCTGCAGTACTGCAGTCGGAGCCCTCTGCTCACAACCTGAGCTCGATCTCAGCGGAAGCTGGGTTTTCAGGTAGCTGGCTCGAGGTTGACTCAGCTTTCCATCCTTCTGAAGTTGGTAAAATGAGTACCCAGCTTGCTGGGGGGAAAGTGTAGATGACTGGGGAAGGCAATAGCAAACCACCCCGTAAAAAGTCTGCCGTGAAAACGTTGTGAAAGCAACGTCACCCCAGAGTCGGAAACAACTGGTGCTTGCACAGGGGACTACCTTTACCTTTACTTTAAACCGCTCTGAGATTCTGTCCTTGAAAGGGCAGCTTCTAGGAGAGCTTTCACAGCCCCACCTACCTCACAGGGTATTTGTTGTTTGTGTGTGGGGGGGGGGAAGGTAAAGGAGATTGTGACTACTGTGAGATTCAGAGTATAGAGTAGGGTATGCATCCATTATCATCGCCATCACCACCACCATCTTCATCTTCTTCATCATCATCTTTTTCTTCATCATCATCATCTTCTTCTTGGAACTCCTTTGCGTATTAGAGCACACACGCCTGATGTAGCCAATCCTTCAAGAGCTTACGGTGGGCCCTGGAATAAGAGCCCTGTATGCTCTTAGAGGATAGGCTACATCAGGGGTGTGTGGCTTAATATGCAAAGGAGTTCCTGCTACAAAGCAAGCCTTGAGCAGAATGATCTCAGCATGGGGTGCAAAAGGACACGACTCTCAGTGTGGGGAGCTATGGGATTATCATGATGTAGCTTTGCCTCTTCCCTTCAGTCATGCTCCCCTCTGACTAGCCCAGGGGCTCTGGCTCCAAGTTCTCAGGAGAAGAGACCTGAAAGGGACCAAGGAGAGCCCAGCATTACAGGGGTGGCTGCTGCTAATGTTCCGGCAGGGCCAGAAGCCCCCCCTCAGCCAGAGCCTGCAAAGGAGTCCTTGCTCCACCAGGTATTCACAGCATACATACAGTTTCTCCCGCCCTGGAGGTTCCCAACCTGCTGGCCCTCATTGGTCCGGCGTGGGGATCCTCCCCCGACATCGCCTGAGCAATGATGTCACTCGTTTCCATGCGATCGCCGGCCTGAAGTATCACGTTTCGCTGAATACAGCTTTTTCACAAGCCGAATAAATATTGCTCCCAATCTCACTTAATTGTTTCTATTTATACTAGGAGCAAGGCAGTCCTCAGCCTCTTCTCTAACCAGGTGCAAAAGTCTTGTGGATTTCATTGCGGGACTCTGTGTTTTTAAAGTTTTGTAATTGTATTGTTGATATACTGATGCTTGTATACTTACAGTTGATATACTGATGCTTGGACTGGGTTACATCAGAACATAAGAGAAGCCATGCTGGATCAGGCCAATGGCCCATCCAGTCCAACACTCTGTATCACACAGTGGCCAAAAAATTATACACACACACACACTGTGGCTAATAGCCACTGATGGACCTCTGCTCCATATTTTTATCTAACCCCCTCTTGAAGCTGGCTATGCTTATAGCCGCCACCACCTCCTGTGGCAGTGAATTCCACATGTTAATCACCCTTTGGGTGAAGAAGTACCTCCTTTTATCCGTTCTAACCCGACTGCTCAGCAATTTCATTGAATGCCCACGTGTTCTTGTATTGTGAGAAAGGGAGAAAAGTACTTCTTTCTCTACCTTCTTCATCCCATGCATAATCTTGTAAACCTCTATCATGTCACCCCACAGTCGACGTTTCTCCAAGCTAAAGAGCCCCAAGTGTTTTAACCTTTCTTCATAGGGAAAGTGTTCCAAACCTGTAATCATTCTAGTTGTCACCAATATGCTGATGACATCCAGCTCAATCTTTTGATGAATGGCAGACTGTCTACTGCCCCTGAATATCTGTCTGAGGCATTAGAGGCAGTAGTTAGATGGTTGCAGCAGAGACGACTTAAGTTAAATCCAACTAAGGAGGAGGTCCTGTGTCTGAGTCGAGCGGGGGGGGGGGGCCCTGTGCACCCAGCTCCTAACCTTGGATGGCGCCGTGTTAGTGCCGACCCAACAGGTGAAGAGTCTGGGAGTGATCCTGGATGCCTCACTCTCAGTGGAGACCCAGGTCACGGCGGCTGCTGGGTCCGCCTTTTCCCATCTACAGCAGATCAGGCAGCTAGCACCATATCTTCCCCGAGACCTGGCTACGGTGACCCATGCAATGGTCACTTCCAGACTAGATTACAGGAATTCGCTCTGCGCTGGCTTGCCCTTGAAGCTGATCCGGAAGCTGCAGCGAGTGCAGAATGCAACTGCTCACCTGCTGACTGCATCACCTGTGCGGGTGAGCACGCGGCCGGTGCTCCGCGGCCTGCGCTGGCTGCCTATAGAGTACCGGATTCGCTTCAAGGTGTTAGTTCTGACTTTTAAAGCCTTACGCGGCCTGGGACTAAAATACCTGCGGGACTGTCTATGCCCCCGAGGTCACTTTGTTCAACCTCCCAAGATCTTCTGACCATCCCTGGTCCAAGAGACGGCCGTCTTGCCTCTACCAGGGCCAGGTCTTTCTCGGTCCTAGCCCCAACCTGGTGGAACCAACTCCCTACAGAGATCCGGGCCTACCTGGCTTGTTAGCTTTTTGTAGGGCCTGCAAAATGGAGCTGTTCCCTCCAGGTTTTTGGGTGAGGTGGTGGGCATCTATTCATTAGATCGGCTGGCCTCCCCTGCTGTTCTATCTTACTGTGCTGTCTTGCTGCATTGCATTGTTATACCATCTTGGTCCTGCTGAACTATTCTGTACATTGTAATCAGGTTTTTTTTTAATTGTTACGCTGTTTATTGCTATGTTGATTTTATTGTGGTTTTAGTATTTATGTTGTGCTCCGCCCTGAGCCCCTGTGGGGAATGGGCGGAATATAAATAAACAATTAATTAATAATAATAATAACATAAAAAGGTTTTGAGTGTTTCGACTTTAAGGAAGTGTTAAGTGTATGTTTCAGGCGCAGCTGTTTTGTGTTCTGCTTTTTACTGTGCTTTTTACTGTGCTTTTTACTGTTCTCCTCATTCCTTGAATGGGTGAAGAAGAAGATATTGGATTTATATCCCACCCTCCACTCCGAAGAGTCTCAGAGCAGCTCACAATCTCCTTTTCCTTCCTCCACCACAACAGACACCCTGTGAGGTGGGTGGGGCTGAGAGAGCTCTCCCAGAAGCTGCAAACCAAACTGCTCTCTCCACGCACCTTTATGGTGCAGTGATCCAAATTGGCAGGGGTGAGGGGAAGGTTCTCACATCCCAGCCCCTCCCACAACCATTGAAAGTATTCTTAAAAAAAAAAGCCAAGTTTCTAGTTCTCATTGGCTCCTGAAGCAAGTGTACAGTGATGTAGGCAGTGCTGAAGAGGGTGTGAAAGGGGTGAAGAGTCCTTTCATCCCCCCCCCCCCACACACCAAAGCACTGACTTAACTGTGCTGTGGCTCAGTGGCAGAGCATCTGTTTGGTTCTCAGAAGGTCCCAGGTTCAATCCCCGGCATCTCCAGTTAAAAAATCAGGTAGAAGGTGATGGGAAAGACCTCCGCCTGAGACCCCTGGAGAGCTGCGTCCCCAGTCAGGGTAAACAATATTGAGCTGGATGGATCAAGAGTTTGATTTGGTAGAAAACGGCTTCATGATCCTGACACCCCTGTGGGGTCTTTTCCAGGGGCCTGGCAGGCCCTTTCTCAGCTTCCGATCAGCCCCCCTCAATCTTCTCCCGCTCCCCCCAGCGGCAGCAGGAGTTGAAGGGCTTGGAAGGCAAAGACAAAAGGGGTTGGGATCCCATGAAGGACCCCTGGCCGCCCGCTGGATTTGAACCTGGCTCCCCACGTTCAAGGCCTGCCGCAGGATTCGCCAGAGCCCTCAGGAGGATTTGCACCTGGCTCCCCACGTCCACCTCCTGTGGCTCTCGCTAACAGCCACGCTGAACCCCGAAGAACAAGGAGTCAAGAGCTGATATTTAAAGCTTGTTTCACGAGGAATTTCCAAGTTATGGTGAGGACAGGATTCTCTAGAGACTCATTTCCCTTTTCCTTGGAGTCAGTGTCTCCGCTCGTTCCTCTTCCCTCTTCTCGGTCAATTTAAAAAACTCCCAGTTGGCCTCTTTCTGAGGCCTTCTCTGTCTGTTGGAGTGTTGCAGTGCATTCTGGGAAGCCCTGTATGCAAATGATTTCCTGCTGCCGCCAAGGCTGGCCCCTTGCGGGGGAAGGGGAGGACAGGAGGGCCCAGAGCCCCCCCGCCATAGGACCCCTACACACAGTGCCACCCCTAGGGTACATGGTGCCCCAGGAAAGCCACCTGCCTGCTGCCGTGGCTGCCCCAGTGCTGCACTGTGCTGGGGAAGGGAAGGGGGGGTGGGCAGCGGTGGCGGAGACAAACAGGCAATTGTCTTGGGCAGGGTGGGAGCCCAATTCGCCCCCCCCCCCCGCTTTCTGGCGCCCTAGGCAACGGCTTAGTTTGCCTGGTGGGCAAGCTGGCCCTGCCCCCACCCTTTCTCCTCTGGGGGGAAGAAGGAAGGTAGGAAGAGGGTGTGATTGTGTGTGTGTGATTGTGTGTGTGACAAGATATGAGGCCTCGTGCGGGCCAGAGGGAAGGGAGAATCCACCCCATTTATTTTATTTTTATTTTTAATTTTATTTTATTGGATTTATATCTCGCCCTCCCCGCCGAAGCAGGCTCAGAGCGGCTCACCACAATAAAACGTTTGCAATTCCGAACTTTAATAGTTAAAACACTAAAGAAAATAAACAATGAACAATTAAAACATTTTAAAACAATTTGGTGCTAGTGTTATTTCCAGTGTTTTCAGCCTTTCAGTTTACATCGAAGTTACTTGGTACAGAGGAAACAGCAGCTACTATAGAAATGGAAATGTTCCCAGAATGGCCTCCAGTAACGGAGGTCGAAATTGAGACTTTGATTTCCGCCTCAGCCACTGGAAGAGCCCATGGGGAGGACAATGCCTCCTGAATTAATAAAAACTTTCCCTGGGTGGTGGGTTCCGATTCTGCTCAAACTGTCCAATCAAATAAATAACTCAGGCCTATTTCCAACCGGCTGGAAAACCAGCATAGTAGTTCCTATTTACAAAAAGAGGGAGAAGACAAACTCTCCCAAATTATCACCCCCTAAGTCTCCTTGACATCACTTCTAAACCAGGGGTGGCCAAATTGTGGCTTGGGAGCCACATGTGGTTCTTTCACTCAGCTTATGTGGCTCTCAAAGCTGTCTCGGAGAAGGCATTTGTCTCTTTAAATCACTTCTTCGCCAAGTCAGCCGGTGGCCTGGAGAATGCATTTTAAAGTTGAAGTTGCTTTCTTTCTACCTTTCCGTCCCCATCTATTTTTCTTCCTACCTTCCTTCCGGCTCTCAAACATCTGGCATTCATGTCTTGCGACTCTTAAACATCTGATGTTTATTCTATGTGGCTCTTACATTAAGCAAGTTTGGCCACCCTGTTCTATACTATAAGGGAAATACCTCTTGCAAAGATTAGAAGAATGAATTCTTGGCAATAACATCACAGATCTCTGGTGAGCAGGCTGCAGAAAAGGCCAGGAAACAATTCCCCCTAGTTACACCCTGTGTCAACTGTCCCAATCAGCAACGTCTGGTCCAACCAAAGCCTTAGATGCAGTGTTGTAGATTTAACAACAGCCTTCGATTTGATCGATTGCTGTTGTATTCAAGAGTTGTCAGTAAGTCCAAGAATGTTCAAAGAATAATGTCAGAACCTATAGAATTTCAGTCTTCCTGTCACTCTATTGGGATCTCATTGACTGAATGGTTTAATATTAGATTTCTCTGCAGCTATTTCACTGGCTGGGGTCTCCAGCCTGTCTCTTAAGAAATGCTAAAGAGCATCTGTTGAGATTTCCTCCTCTTTGCAGCTCAGCACTGATTGCCAAAAGGGCATAGTTGAGTCTAAATGAGGCTATGCTTTCTTTTGTTAGTGGAAGACCAACTGATCTCCCAAATGCAATGATTAGACCATGAATTTGTCATTTGCCCATTCTAGGAAGGTCTTCTTACTCTCTCAATTACTAATGTAATGCCATTGATTACTTATGAGCAGGGGTGGAATGTGGGAATCATGCCCCGAGAAGCTGCTTGGTTCCCGGGTCCCACACAGACCACAGACAGGAACGTGGGTGAGACCATGTGTCTGGCATACCAGCCTGGAGTAGGGATGTGCAAAAAAAAAAAAAATTCGGAAATACACGGATTCGGAAGTACACGGGGGAAAAAAATTCGGATTCCCCCTGTACTGCTGAATGCCGTATTCGGAATAGCCGCATATACGGTAATGCGCGGCTATTTCCGAATATACGGCCCTATTATACCCTATGGGCCATTGAAATCAATGGCAAATAGGGTATATTTGAAGCCGCCTGGAGGGGGGGGGGTTGAGGGAGAGCCCCCAAATTTGCAGGGGACCTGCAGGGGACTCTCCCCTCCAAACCCCCCAAGTCCCAAAAAGATTGGGCCAGGGGGTCCCATTCCAGGGGCACCCAAAGAGGGTGCCCCTATTCCATCATTATACCCTATGGGCCATTGAAATCAATGGCAAATAGGGTATATTTGAAGCCGCCTGGAGGAGGGGGGGTTTG
This sequence comes from Heteronotia binoei, assembly GCF_032191835.1. Classification (NCBI taxonomy): domain Eukaryota; kingdom Metazoa; phylum Chordata; class Lepidosauria; order Squamata; family Gekkonidae; genus Heteronotia; species Heteronotia binoei. The sequence continues at coordinate 183,118,519 of NC_083224.1, read as the reverse complement.
AGGGAGAGCCCCCAAATTTGCAGGGGACCTGCAGGGGACTCTCCCCTACAACCCCCCCAAGTCCCAAAAAGATTGGGCCAGGGGGTCCCTGTCTTTGGGCTCCCCAAAAGGCCCATTGCCAACAATGATGGGGAAAGCCCAATTAGCCACTTCCTCCACTACAATTGCTGTGGGGAAAGTGGCTCTGGCCAGAGGGGGGTTTGAGGGAGAGGCCCCAAAACTGCAGGGCAGCTTCAGGGGACTCCCCAGCATGCAACCCCCCTGGCCCCAAAAGACAGCACCCATCTGTGGGCACCCCAAAAGGAACACTGCTCCCAATGGTGAGAAAAAACCAATTAGAGCCACTTCCTCACTGCAATTGTCGTGGGAAAAGTGGCTCTGGGGAGCAGGAGGTTTTGAGGAGAGCCCCCCAAACTGCTGTGCAGCTTCAGGGGACTGTCCCACACAAAACCCACAAGGCCAAAAAAAAATTGGACCAGGGGGTCTAATTCCTGGGGCACCCAAAGCCAAACCTAACTTCACACCAGAGAATCTCTATAGGCCCCAAATGCACTACATCCCTCTATCTAATCTATGAACCCTGCAGGCCTGGCACCAATAAAAACCCAGTTGCCAACGTCGTGGCAGTACAAAACACAATCTGCTCAAGGTCTGCTCTGCAGACCTGGCTGCAGCAAACCCAGATGCCAGCTCTCCAGCCCTGCCCCAAACAACACGGGGAGAGCTGGCAAACCACAAAAAGCCTGCTGCCTCTGGGTCTCTCACCCAAGTGCCAGCTTCCCTGCCCCAAACAACACAATCTACAGGTGCCAGCTCTCCAGCCCTGCCCCAAACAACACGGGGAGAGCTGGCAAACCACAAAAAGCCTGCTGCCTCTGGGTCTCTCACCCAGGTGCCAGCTTCCCTGCCCCAAACAACACAATCTACAGGTGCCAGCTCTCCAGCCCTGCCCCAAACAACATGGGGAGAGCTGGCCAACCACAAAAAGCCTGCTGCCTCTGGGTCTCTCACCCAAGTGCCAGCTTCCCTGCCCCAAAGAGGCCAAGCAAACCAACTCAAGATTTTAAAAAACCAAAACAAAACCAGAGAATCACAAGAGGCCAAGCAAACCAACTCAAGATTTTAAAAAGTGGCCTTTCACCAATAAGAAAACTCAGGCCAAATCAGTCAACAACAACACCCCCACCCCTAAAACCAGAACCAGAAAAGGGGGACAAAACAATGAAAATTAGGCCAAACAGCACCCCCCCCCCAATAACCTGAAGATAAAAGTAACACAGCAGCAACACAACACAGCAGCAACAAATCAAACAATGAAACAGTAAAAAACTCAACTTTTAATAATACAGGAACTCCCCCCCCAAAAAAACCCCCTCACCCTAACCCCAAGAAATCCAAGCCACCCAAATCAGGAGAAGTAAAAGGACACTGCACTTTAAAAAGTCCTCTCACTAAATTAAGATATGGGCAAATTAGCAAAACCACCCCACCCCAGGCCCCCCCACCCCCAGCAGAACCTAACCTCAACCCCAAATAGGCTACCCTACCCACCCAGCACTCACCCACCCAAATCTGAACAAGTAAAGGGACTCTAGTCCTTTTACCAACAAAAACTAAAACAAGAACCCCAAAACAGTCTTACCTTGTCTTCTCTGAGTCCAGGGAGGTGGTAAGGCAGTGAGAGAGCAGCAGGCAGGAGCTGAAGCCAAGGGCCAGCCACCAGCAGCAGCACAATCTCTCTCACACCAACCCACACCACATACACCAACACAGCAATGGAGGAGTCCAGCAGGAAGACTCCTTAAAAAGGTTCTCTGGCCCTACAGAGAGCAATTTCAAAAAATAGCACTGCTCTCTCTGATTGGCCAGAGAACATTGCTTACTTGGATACCCAAGTAAGCAAAAGATCAAAATAACAATGTAGCTGATGGCTGGGCCATCAGCTACACAGTACACAACAACAGCCCTGCAAAGCATGCATTTGCAATGCATTTTGCAAATGCATGCTTTGGATTGGCTGCTGGGGCTCCTCTTCCCCCTCCCCCCCCTCCCTGACCCCAGGAGGCTATAGGAGAGGCGGGAAGCAGCTCCATTGAGGCTGCAAAAGCCACTTCCCGCCTTTTCTTCTATTGAAGTTGACACTGAGCAGCCTTTTGACAGCCGTACCGTATTCTTCCGAATAGCGGTTCGGAAGAATACGGCGGCCGCGTTTGGGAGCCGCATAATGGGCGGCAATGGCTTTCGGCTGCGGGCAATGCCGAATACAGCCGAATCAGCGTTGATTCGGCTGTATTTTCGGCTCGGCCGAGCCGAATGCACATCCCTAGCCTGGAGCCCTGTGTTCCCCGTTGTGTCTGAAGAGTCAAAAGGGCACAGGCATCTCACATCCGTGTTCACCCACATTCTCACTCCCTTATGCTGACATATGCAGTATTGACAAATTGATGACTGTATTGAATCCTGTAAACAAGTATAGATTTGGTCTCCCTTGAATAGATGGTTCCTGTTATTTGTTCAAACACTATATGGCGAACTTTCCACTGGCCATCGAAATAGAGGGGCACCAAAGAAGAGGTACAAGGACTCCTTGAAGAAATCTCTTGGCACCTGTCGCATCAACCATCACCAGTGGTCTGACCTAGCCTCAGATCGCAAAGCATGGAGGCACACCATCCACCAGGCTGTCTCTTCCTTTGAGGACGCACGCATAGCTGGTCTTGAGGACAAAAGGAGATTGAGGAAGAATCGCACTGCTACAGCACCAACCCCAAATCAGACTTTTCCCTGCAGCCACTGTGGCCGGAGCTGCCTGTCCCGCATTGGTCTTGTCAGCCACCAGCGAGCCTGCAGCAGACGTGGACTACTGCACCCTTCTTAAATCTTCGTTCGCGAAGTCAAGCCGAGAGAGAGAGAGATGTACTAAGCAAATATGTAGCTTCAAGACAGGATGCATAAATAAAGTGAAGGTTGGCTAAAGAAGTCAGACCTCTCTGCTTCCTCAAGATACATGGGTCGACTGATCATTCCTTCAGTGGAATTCTAGCAGGAGCCCCTTTGCATATTAGGCCACACATTCCTGATGCAGCCAATCCTTAAAGAGCTTACAAATCTCTTTTTTGTAAGCTCTTGGAGGATTGGCTACACCAGGGGTGTGTGGCCTAATATGCAAAGGAGCTCCTGCTAGAATTCTACCCCTGCTTATGAGCATCTCTTTATTCTTGTAGCCAGCCATGATGTAGCCAGCCATGATGACCTGTGATGGGTCTTTTGTAAGGAAGAAAACATAATCACAAATAGCATCTATGCCTAGCCCTGGGTCAGGTCTAGGGAAAAAAGGAGGATTAAGAACACCAAAAAGGAGGGCTGAGCTGTGGTCTCTTGTGAGCAAAAATTCTACTTTTGTGAGCTACCGGCATTTAGTGTTGCCAGCCTCCTGGTGAGGCTTGGAGATCTCCCACTTTGACAGCTGATCTCCAGCCGGAAGAGATGAGGTACCCTGGAGAAAAAGGTTGCTTTGAAGGGTGGACTCTATGGCATTGTGCCAAGGAGAGATCAAGGTGGAGTATGTGTTTCTCTCCGCCTCCTCCATTTCATGCTCAGAACAATCCTGTTAAGTAGATTAAGTTGAGAGTGAGCAAACTGCTCAAAGTCACATGTTGAGTTTCATGGCTGAGTGTGTCAAGGGGTTTAAGGTTGGGTCTCTGCAGTCTGTGCTTAACCACTACACCGTGCTACCCAGTGAGAAAATCCAGCCCACATTTATGCCCCAGTGTCATCCCTGACTGCCACTTCTGTGCACTCCCAGCCAGTCATATTTCTGGTGCAGATTGCTCTTTCAAAACTTTCTGGGCCATTCCTGCTATCAGCTGTCAGCTAAAGGTAGGAGCTGGCCAAAGACTTGCTTGCTGTACGGCAAACCATGGCCTGCAACAGAGAACAGAAGCATCACTTTAGAATGGAAAGAGACAGAAACACAGCTGGGATGATGTAGCTCCTTAATTTACAGGGGTTGCCAGGGCTTTTTTTGTAGCAGGAACTCCCTTGCATATTAGGCCACACTCCCTGATGTAGCCAATCCTCCGAGAGCTTACAAGGCTCTTTTTTGTAAGCTTTTGGAGGAATGGCTACATCAGGGGTGTGTGGCCTATTATGCAAAGGAACAGGCCCGGCACTAGGGGTTCTGGCGCTCCAGGCAGACCCCTGCGCTGCGCCCTCCCCCTGACAAGCTCCCTTAACAAAGTTACTAGTGATGTCATCATGCAGGGTGGCAAGTGGGGAGGAGAGAGAACAACGGGCGGTGAAGAAGAGTGCTTCTGCCGCCACTTTCCCCCTGCACTACGCTCTTTGGAGGCTTCATGGGAAGGCGGCGCTCAGCTGCTTTCAACCTGAAAGCGGCTGGGCGCCACTAAAACACCGTGCTTGTTGAAGGCTTCCAAGGAAGCCTCTGAAGAGCACAGCAGCCAAGCGGTGCCTTCCCAAGAAAGGAAAGGGGCAAGGGGAGTATGGGGGCACCTAGTGGTGCCCCAGGGTGGGTAGCACCCTACGCAGCCACCTACCTCGCCTACTCCCACGTGCTGGCCCTGCAAAGGAGTTCCTGCTACAAAAAAAGCACTGGGGGTTGCTAGCCTCCAGGTGGGACCTGGGAAAACTCTGGAAATACAGCCCCTCTCCGGACTATAGAGAGATCAGTTCCCCTGGAGAAAAGGGATGCTTTGGAGGGTGGACTCTATGGCATTGCATCCCTCTGAGGTTCCTGTCCTCCCCAGGCTCCGCCCCCAAGGCTCCCCAGGCTCCGCCTCCAAGAGTTTCCTGACCTGGATCTGGCAACCCTATTCTTCTATCCTCTGCTAGTGACCAGGGGGGACCCAGCAAACCTCTTAATGTCCCCTTCTCAAAAAAACCCGCCCAAAACATCAAATTTCAGATCCGAAAGAGATTGAGAACATATATGCTCAGCAAAAATACGTAAGCAGTATATAATATACAAAGGGCTTTGATTCCTTTTATTCTGATCACAACGTTTGCCTGTTCCTAGAGAAGCTGCATTAATTTTATTTTATTTTTGGCATGAGAATTAGAAGCTGAGGCCATCGTATGGGCGACCATCTGGCACAGATTTCTGCCTCCTCTATAGTTTCCTGTCCTCGTTTGAACCCTTGCAACCTGTGCCTCGCCCTGCATTGCATACGTTGCTGTTTTTACTGCAGACCAGGTTTACGCGACACGCAGCGATGCCCATTGTTCCACCCCTCCACAAGGTCTGCCATTTTCTGTCTGCGATATTGAACAGTCCAGGGACGTCCCAAAGGCATTATTGGTCCGACGAGCCCAGCTGTACGTTGGACGCACTTCATTAGTTTTTTGGCTGAGCAGCTGTTGCTGCTGCAGGAGGCAAAGACGCCTGCCTTAAGCTCTCATCAACTTCTGGCATTTTAATTGCCGCTAAAGACTCCTGTCTTCCTCCGGCTCCCAGAACCTGTCATACTGAATTGTTGGGTGAAGCCCTGGGAGGGAAATGGGACCAGCCAGGCAGCCAATAACAAAATAGGGGCGCCAATCCCTAGGTGGGACTGGAGAACAAGGGTATTTCTATATTTTTTTGTATTGGTTTGTTAAGGACTAATTAAGGACTGGTTATGTTGTGATATAGAAACTTCCAAAATAAGTCAATCAAGGCAATTTATGAAAACTTTTGCCGTATATAATTATATTCTAGTCTTAGTGGGAGCTTCAAGAGATATTAAGGACTATTGTATTGTATTATTAATGAGAAGATCTGTTTGCAATGAATATTATAAGATCATTGACACTAATGATGATATGAACTGAGCATTGTATAAGTAGAAATATTACGAAAAATTTTTAAATTCATGTACCCTTCCTTTTCCCTTTTCCTTCCATTCTCCTCCCCCATCCCTCTTTACCTGGAAATCTAATAAACCGATTAAACCTAATTATTAGCTGTTAAGGACTAATTCTGTCACAGGAGTCAGTGATACATGGTGCAAAACTACACTTGTTCTCTCGTTCCACACCCCATGTGACTCTTTTCTGGTTGCCCATTCCCCAGGTGGGGGCAGGGGATCACCTGGTTTGGAGGCTCTCCCCCCGCTTTAGAGTCATCAGAAAGTCGGGGTGGGGAGGGAAATGTCTGCAGGGCACACCATTATACTCTATGAAGACCGATTCCCATAGGGTACAATGGAGAATTGATCTGAACATATGAAGCTGCCTTATACTGAATCAGACCCTTGGTCCATCAAACTCAGTATTGTCTAATCAAGTGGGCAGCGGCTCTCTAGGGTCTCAAGCTGAGGTTTTTCACGCCTACTTGCCTGGACCTTTTTTAATTGGAGATGTTGGGGATTGAACCTGGGACCTTCTGCTTATCAAGCAGATGCTCTACCACTGAGCCATCGTCCCTCTGGGGGGGCTGTTTTTGAGGTAGAGGCACCAAATGTTCAGCATAGCATCTAGTGCCTCTCCTCAAAACACCTCCCAAGTTTCAAAAAGATTGGACCAGAGGGTCTAATTCTATGAGCCCCAGAAGAAAGTGCCCCTATCCTTCATTATTCCAAATGGAGAGAAGGCATTTAAAAGGCATGTAGTTATTTTAAATGTGATGGCCAGAACTCCCTTCAGTGTTCAATTATGCTTGTCACACCCTTGTTCCTGGCTCCACCCCCCAAATCCCCAGATATTTCTTGAGTGGGACTTGGTAATAATCCTATAACAAAGCCATGATGAAGCAGTTAACGAGTCCCAGGAGCTCATTGGCAGGGAGCAGAATATCGTTGCAGTGCCGGGGGTGTTGGCCCAAAGTTTCATGGCCCAAAGTTTCATGGTTGCTCATTTTCATCCATGGCTGCTCAGTGCCCCACCAGAGTGCACAAGGCAAACGTGAGGCATTGGACTTCTCATCTCAGACAATGGAAAGCGTGGTGAATTACACATGTCATCGTGAGCAAAAGTTACAGTGAGGAAGGGCTCAAAGCCAGGGAGGACACCGCCGACAATTTGCTGACAGCGATGACAAAATCTATCTTATTGTCTGTCAAGAAGTTTCTCTCAGTTGCTCATCGAAAACAAAACATGGAAGAATGATTAAAAGTACAGAATCATGCGTGTTTGGGGCGTTACCGGTGATTAGGAGGGCTGGACGCACTAGAGAAATACAATATGGATGTGTGTGTCAGACCGAGTGTTTTTACAAGAAATGTTTTAAAGGTAGATTGAATAGTTATGCTCAAGTTGGAGAAACAAACCAGCATGACGCGAGCCAAAGCAGTGAAGCAATTGGTTCTCCAAACTGTTCAGTTGTGTCTCTTTGTATGATGCAGCTGCTTTCTCACAGCGGCCACCTCCCCACACACACCTGTCAGCTGCTGCCTCCAGTTGTTGAAAGGCACATAATTAAAGGGGAGTGGACATTTTTGAGTGGAGATTTAGTACTTGAATGTCTCTGTGTACCTTCAACATCTGCCCATGAACCCTTCTAATGTTATGATCGGTTCTTGTGATCCCTTCACAAATAGATGCTACTGAATGTACAGGTGCAGAACAGAGCCCATACAATGTTGTGCAGAGTTAGTCATTTAAAAGATATATTTGACTTACACGGGTGCATAGAAGAGGATGATTACGAGTGATTCCATGCTTGGTAACTAGATCAGTTTAATGATTCCCTGTCATGGGGGACATGTGCTGCTTCTCCTTTGCATATTAGGCCACACCTCCCTGATGTAACCAATCCTCCAAGAGCTTATAAAGCTCTTTTTTGTAAACTCTTGGAGATTGGCTACATCAGGGGTGTGTGGCCTTATATGCAAAGGAGCGCCTGCTGGGATTCCACCCCTGCATGTGACAAAAAATCTTTCAAGGAGCTGACCCCATGTCTAATCAAGTACATTTAATCACACTAGGTTCATTGGGCAAGTGTGCTTGTGTTGAAGTTCTCAGCATGCCTAGATTTAAATGTTATGATCAGAACTATAATTTGGTGAGGGTACAAGAAGTATAGCGCTACATTTTTAATCTTTAATAAATCTCCTCCGTGTATTTTATAGAAGTACACCATAAGTTAGAACATATATATAATACGTTATGTATACAGGGTGATGAATTAAAGTTGTCACAGATTTCGGCTGGTTCGTGGTTCACAAAGCAATGTTCATGTACTGAAGAGCTGCCGCAAAGTTCTACAAATTTTGATGCTGTGTGTGGCAGTCCATGAAGAGCAGAAAACATGGGTTTAAATGGCTCCAAGCCATTTCTCTCCAGCTTACTGTTTGCCATTGCTTTTTGAAGCAAGCAGGGGGTGAAACGGTTGGGAGTCCCCCTGCCCCTCAGCTGCTGAGTTTAAATGGTTCAGAGCCATTTAAACTTCTGCTTTCTGCTCCCCACAAAAAGCCATAGGGAGCAGAAAGCAGGGGTTGAAACTCTAAATGGCTCATGAACCAATACGAACAGGTTTGGTTCATGAACCGAACTGCAAAAAAGTGGCTTGTGCCCATTCATACAGACCTGTACTCGTAATATAAATCCACAGTTAACAATCCAGCTGTCTGTATTCAGATTGATCCCTAAACTTTCATAAATATTGTCCAAAATATCCATCCCCAGAACTTTTGCAAAAGCAAAATTGACTTCAAGTCCTTTTTCCCTTTCCTGCATCAGGGAGATCCAGAAGAGCTTGGTCTGCAAAGACCTAACACATAGCTATATTATGGGGAACAGTTTGCAAGGGGAACCCCACAGCTGAGCCAGTGGAAGTCTTTTGTGAGGCTGAAGCCATGAGTGGGCTTTAAATGCCTCCTCATATAGTGTGTCCGGTAGCAACAGAACAGGATCAAGTTGATCAGATGATTGGTTTTTCCCTTTTACTTTTTTCAGTCGAAGAAGGGAAAAACATGTTGAAGAAAGCTTTCACGGCCAGAATCCATTGGCTGTTGTAGATTTTCCGGGCAGTGTGGCCGTGGTCTTGGTATTTAGTGACACCTGATGTTTTGAAGCAACTGTGGCATCCTCAGAGGTGTAACCCAGAAAAGTGGAGTTCTCTCTGGGTCAAACTGAGAAGAAGTTGGTAGGCTTGTAATTTATATCTACTCAAGCAGGGTGGCCAAACTGCAGCTCGGGAGCCACATGTGGCTCTTTCACACATATTGTGTGGCTCTCAAAGCTCCATTGGCTGACTTGGAGAAGGCATTTCTCTCTTTACATCTTTTATCCAAGCCAAGCCAGCTGGCAGCTTGGAAAACACGTTTATAGTTAAAGTTGCTTTCTTTCTAGCTCTCCCTCCCCCATCTTCCTTCCTACCTTCCCTGGGGCTCTCAAACATCTGAAGTTCATGTCTTGTGGCTCTCAAACATCTGACATTTATTCTACATGGCTCTTACATTAAGCAAGTTTGGCCACCCCACCACAGACAAGCCCTGTATTCTCTGTCAGCTACAACCTTCATAAGATTTTGGAACATATCTCAAATTTGGTACATGTAACTAAACAGCTCACAGACAAGGATCCTCTGTACTGGCTGTTGCGCAGAAAGGATCACTTTCCAAGAATTCTCATTCTTGCATGAAAAGTGCTTCTCTAAACCCGAAACTGCTTTTTACTGAGTCCGTCAGTATTGTCTTCTCTGAATGACAGGAACTAGGGTCTCAGGTCGGTGGCCAGTGCATAGAGTTGCCAAGTCCAATTCAAAAAATATCTGAGGACATTGGGGGTGGAGTCAGGAGACTTTGGGGGTGGAGCAAGGAGCAGGGCTGTGACAAGCATAATTGAACTGCAAAGAGAGTTCTGGCCATCACATTTAAAGGGAATACACACCTTTCTAAGGAAATAATGGATAGGGACACCTTTTTGGGGGGCTCATAGAATTGGACCCCCTGGTCCACTCCTTTTGAAACCTGGGGGGTATTTTTGGGAGAGGCACTGGATGCTATACTGAAAATTTGGTGCCTCTATCTCAAAGAGCAGCCCCTCCAGAGCCCTAGATACCCACGGAGCAATTCTCCATCATTTCCTATGGGAATAAGTCTCCATAGGGAATAATAGTGTTCCTAGCAGACATTTCCCTCCTCCCCCCACTTTCTGATGACCTGAAGCGGGGGAAGGGCCTCTAAACCGAGGAATCCCCTGCCTCCACCTGGGGATTGGCAACCCTACCAGTGCACCTCTACTAAAATCTCATGCCCTTTTAGTAGATGCTAAATGTGTAGAAATGTAGAGCTGGAGAAGTGATCATTAAACCCCTGCAAAGTGGCATGAAGAACTCTACTGTTTTAGCTGTATCATGTATAGAGAAATGTTATAGTCAGCAGGAATATGTACCCGAGGGGAGGGTTGCCAAGTCCCCATTATACTACTTGCTAAGATTCATTGGGCGGGGCTTGGTGATGTCATGGGTGAGTTCCCGTGATGTCATGGGATGGGGCCTGGTGGTGTCACACTGAGTAGTTGTAAACACTACTTCCATGTGCCACTAGGTATGTATCACATGGTATCTGGTATAGTCATCTAGGGAGAGATGGGTTATTTACAGTGCTAAGAATAACAAAAATGACATGAAAATTGCCTTTCATCTCCAATTGACAAGCGCGGTAATTGCTTCAAGCAGGCATGCTTAGAAGTCTTAGGCTCGAATTAGAGGAGATGTTTTGGCATGAGTCAGGTGTCGGTTCACCCATCCGAATTCTGATAGGCTTGGGGACAAATGTGGCCTCTAGGCCAAGGTCTAATTTGTATGGCACCACAGTGTGAGGGGGGAAGGTTGAAGCACCTTTGCCCCTCCACGCCATGGTCCCAGTCTGAATCGAGACCTGGCCTGCTTAGGAACTTTCCCACAGGTAACATTTGACTACCTTAACCTGGACGGCTCAGGCTAGCCCAGTCTTGAAGCTAAGTGAGGTTGACCATGTTCAGTTTTTGGATGGGTGACCACCAAGGAATACCAAGGTCACAAGCAGAAACTCCTTTACATATTATACTATACCCCCCTGGTGTAGCCAATCCTCCAAGAGCTTACAGGGCTCTTAGTACAGGGTTCATCCATTTATGCCTACTGTCTCTTCCATTCTCGAAACACAAATAAGACTTGTGGTATGTTCCATGAGGAAATATCCTGAACTAAGCTCACATGGGATGGGCCATGGCTCAGTTTGGTGCAGTGGTTAAGTGCATGGACTCTTATCTGGGAGAACCGGGTATGATTCCCCGCTCCTCTGCTTGCAGCTGCTGGAATGGCCTTGGGTCAGCCATAGCTCCTGCTGAGTTGAAAGGGCAGCTTTTGTGAGAGCTCTCTCAGTCCCACCCACCTCACAGGGTGTTTGTTGTGGGGGAGGAAGGTAAAAGAGATTATAAACCGCTCTGAGACTCTGAGATTCAAAGTGAAGGGCGGAGTATAAATGTCATAATCATCTTCTTCCTTTTCTTCTTCTTCCTCTTCTTCCTTTTCTTCCTCTTTTTTCTCCTCCTCCTCCTCTTCTTCTTCCTCTTCTTCAGTGGTAGAGCATCTCCTCAGCATGCAGAATGTAGAAGGTCCCAAGTTCAATCCTCAGGACATCCATTTAAAGGATCTGGCAGTAGATCATTTGAAAGACCTCTGTCTGCAGCCCTGGAGTGTCACCAAGTTGACAATACCAACGTTGATGTACCAAAGGTTTATTGTGTATAAAGCAACTTAATGTGTTCATGAAGGGAGATTGTGTGCTACAGCAACAAGAGTGTCAGATTAGGATGTGGAAGACCGAGGTTCAAACCCCTATTTTGCCACAAATCTCTCTGCCCTGCTCAGTCGAAGGTTGCCAACCTCCTGGAATCACAAGCAACCTCCAGATTGCGTATTGCATATTTACTAGTCATTATATGATACTATAAATCTTATATAAAGATAAAAAAAAATTATTATTCTCTTTTTGGTCCTTGCTTATATGCTTTCTTGCCGAGCTATAGATAAGAAATAATGGAAATATATCATGGGGAAGTATTTATTATTTTACCACATTCTGATTTGTCATGCTAGTCTTTTCATGTTTTATATTCTCATATAATGCAATGTCCTTAAAATGTGTTTAACAATGATGTGTTATGCTCTTTATTTTTCCTTTTGCCCCTTTTTTATTTGTGTGTGTGTGTGTGTGTGTGTCTGCAACTGGAAATCATGTCGACTTCTGGTGACTGACCCCTGCTAAGGGCCTGGAGGATATTCAGAAAGGTGGCTGAATAGAGCCTGCTCCCGCCTCTGGTATTGCAAAGAGGTCTCGCCATCCAAACACTAACAATAGTCAGCCCTGCTTAGCTTCCAAGATCTGACAAGATTGGGCTAGCCCGAGCTATCCAGGCCAGAGGGTATTTTGTATCCCTATAAATCAGAGGCAGCCAAAGAGAGCCGCATAGAATAAACATCAGATGTTTGAGAGCCACAAGACATGGGCATACAATGTTTAAGAGCAGGAAGGAAGGAAGGAAGGAAAGAAAATAGATGTGAGGGAGGGAGACATGGAAAGAAAGCAACTTTAATTTTAAATGCATTCTCCAAGCCACCGATTGGCTTGGAGAAGTGATTTAAAGAAATAAATGCCTTTCCCAAGTCATAGGGTGGTGAGGGCTTCAAGAGCCACACAATATGTGCGAAAGAGCCACATGTGGCTCCCGAGCTGCAGTTTGGCCACCCCTGCTTTAAGTGGTAAAATGTGTGTGTGTATAAATTTGCAGGCTGGGGACTGGAGAACAAAACAAGTGTACAGATTCCAATGTCTGAAGTGGGCTGAGATCCCAGGCGGTAATCCATCTGCCATAAGCATTCCAAATCCTCATTAGCAGCAGCTGCTGCGTCTCGGGTACTTTGCTTCCACTTCCTGCCTGTCTGTCTTGCCCAGGACAGGCAGGGTGAATGAGGCAGCCCCAGGCCAGGGAAAGGAAAAGACAACAACAGCCACCCTCACACTCAGGGCCAAACTAACACAGTACACGAGAGATCTGCAATTAGACGTGTTCCTTTTTGTAATAAGTGGCTTGCTGTAATCTGATCGAAACTAAGGAAAGGGAGACCTGGAGGTTCGCATTTGTAGGTGGTTTGAAGTGTGAAAACAGTCCGAGGGCTTTTTTTGTAGCAGGAACTCCTTTGCATTTTAGGCCACACCCCCTCATATAGCCAATCCTCCAAGAGTTTACAGTAGGCCCTGTAAGAAGAGCCCTGTAAGCTCTTGGAGGATTGGCTACATCAGGGAGGTGTGGCCTAATATGCGAAGGAGTTCCTGCTACAAAAAAAAGCCCTGCTGATTTGGAAAGGAAACACTGACCTATTACAATTTTTCTATTTCTTTAAATCTGAGTTTCAACTGGTTGGGGAATACCTGGAGAATTTGGGGATGGAACCTGGGGGTGGGGTTTGGGGAGGGGATGGATCTCAGCAGGATACAATGCCATAGAGTCCACCTTCCATTTTCTTCAGGGGAACTGATCTCTATTACCTGGAAATCAGTTGTAATTCCAGGAGATCTCCAAATACCACTGTAGTAGCAACTTTAGCTGCTGGTGGTCAGGCAGAAACGAGGCCACAGGTGAAATCAGGAAGAAACAGCCGTTTATTTAATGTGTACACGGACCCCAGATCAGACTCATGTCTAAACACATCTGGGAGCCCCGATTTCAGGAAGGTCTACAGTTTTATAGTCACAGACAATCATTTCCAGTAAACAATCGCACAATTACAGGAAAGGACCACCCCATATCCCATACATCATTACAAGCGTCATATTTGGCGGTGGCGGCATACTCGTGACGAGAACATCCTATAGAACGTTTATGAAGTCTTATGAGATGGCAGTCAAAGCCGCAAAAAAAGATTACTTTGTGACTAGGATTGCGTCTGCAAACTCGCGCCCGGCACAATTATTTAAGATAATCGAGAATTTGACTGCTCTGCCTCAGGGCAGACCAAACATGAGAGAATTGGAAATAGGCTGTGAGGCTTTTGCGAAATTTTTTGCAGATAAAATCTCGTTGCTCCGCCAGGACCTTCCCGCCACATTGGATGCAGTACAAGAACCCGAGGCTCCGCGCATGTCCTCTGATCTTATCTTGGACCACTTCGACGGACTCAGCCTAGGGGAAGTTGATGGAATTCTCTCTACTGTGCGCCCTGCAACTTGCGATCTGGACCCATGCCCCTCCTATCTAATTAAATCTTGCCAGAGGGAGCTTAGATATCCTGTACGGGATATCATAAATAGATCCCTCTTGGAAGGGCAATTTCCAACATCCTTGAAAGAGGCTATGGTCCGCCCTCTCTTGAAAAAAAGTACAGCAGATCCGGCCGAATTGGCGAATTACCGACCGGTCTCGAACTTAACATTTTTAGGTAAAGTTATTGAGAGGGCAGTGGCGCTACAGCTACAGAGTTTTTTGGATGACGCTTCCACCTTAGACTCCCACCAGTCCGGCTTCCATCCGGGCCATGGGACGGAGACAGTGCTGGTCGCCTTAGTGGATGACCTCCAGCGGCATCTGGATCGAGGTGGCGTGGCGGTGCTAATGCTGTTAGACCTGTCGGCTGCGTTCGACACGGTTGACCATCAGCTACTGGCCCGCCGGCTCACCAACGCAGGGGTTAGGGGGTTGGCCTTACAGAGGCTCTCCTCCTTCCTTGATGGACGGGGACAAAGGGTGGCAATTGGGGGAGAGCTGTGTGGGGTGCCACAAGGGGCGTTCTCTCTCCGATGTTGTTTAACATCTACATGCACCCCCTTGCCCAGATCGCTCGGAGGTTTGGGCTTGGGTGTCACCAATATGCAGATGACACCCAGCTCTATCTACTAATGGACGGCTGACCTGACTGCGTCCCAGAAAACCTGGACTTAGCATTGCAGGCCGTGGTAGGTTGGCTCAGGCTGAGTGGGCTGAAGTTGAACCCAATGAAGACAGAGGTCCTTTGCTTGGGCCGCGGTGCCCTGGGAGGGGAAATCCCCTTGCCGGTCCTTGACTGTGTGCCGCTGAAAGCGGTCCATAGGGTCAAGAGCTTGGGGGTTCTTCTGGAGCCTTCATTATCAATGGAGGCACAGATAGCGGCCACTGCCAAGTCCGCATTTTTTCATCTTCGAAGGGCGAAGCAACTGGCCCCCTTCCTGGAGCGCCGGAACCTAGCAACAGTGATCCATGCTACGATCACCTCGAGACTGGATTACTGCAACGCCCTCTACATGGGGCTGCCCCTGTGCCGCACTCGGCGGCTGCAGCTGGTGCAGAACGTGGCGGCTAGGCTGTTATTGGGACTCCCAAGATGGGAGCACATACAGCCGGGGCTGCGTGGACTGCACTGGCTGCCAGTAGTGTACCGAGTCCGTTACAAGGTGCTGGTTATTACCTTTAAAGTCCTATATGGCCGAGGACCTGCCTACCTGAGGGACTGTCTCTCCCCATATGAGCCCCAGAGAGCGCTGAGGTCAGCAGGGAAGAACCAGCTGAATATCCCTGGGCCAAGGGAGGCCAGGTTGAAGACCACCCGGGATCGGGCCTTCTCAATTGCAGCTCCACTGTTATGGAATCAACTCCCGGAGGAGGTGCGGGCCCTGCGATGCTTAGATCAATTCCGCAGGGCCTGTAAGACCTACCTCTTCAAAATAGCCTTCACCTAATGCTGAGCTAAGAAAGTGTCGCTGGATATGTTTTTAGCCACAAAATGTATCAAGATTTAAGTTATAGCACCATAATTAATTTTAATACAATTTGTAAATGGATTTATGTCGATTTTATAATTATAAGTGTAAGTGCTATGTATAATTTTATAATTTTATTGTATTGTATTCATATGTTGTGAGCCGCCCTGAGCCTGCCCTTGCGGGGAGGGCGGGATACAAATAAAAAGTATTATTATTATTATTATTATTATTATTATCATCATCATCATCATCATCATCATCATCATCATCATCATCATCATCATCATCATCATCATCATCATCATCATCATCATCATCATCATTATTATTATTATTATTATTATTATTATTTTGCTAACACTCTTGCATCAATATCCATCAAAAACACATTTGCACCTTTGACCTGCTCCCGAGACATTTTCCAAGGTACATTTGCTCAATGCTTATTTTAGTGCTTATAACTGCCAGTTTCTAGTTCCTCTTTTAGGCAGCTGTGGCAGAGCCGGTGGGTGAAGGATTAACTTCCTCTTTCCTTACTTTTGCAATCTAGAAGGATTATTTCACAGAGGCATCTAGCAAGCACTTTTAAAATCTCTTTGACCTTTTGTTTTCTTGCCCTTGTGCCTAATTGATGGCTTTCAATTTACCTTATTTAATATCTTTTATTTCAGCCCTGTTTCACCACCTAGAGGCTGGCAACCCTATTATGCTGCCCTTCCTCCAAGGAACATAAGAACATAAGAGAAGCCATGTTGGATCAGGCCAATGGCCCATCCAGTCCAACACTCTGAGTCACACAATGGCCAATAACCTCAGGTGCCATCAGGAGGTCCACCAGTGGGGCCAGGACACTAGAAACTCACTGTGCCCCCCCAAGCACCAAGAATACAGAGAATCACTTGCCCCAGACAGAGAGTTCCAATAATACGCTGTGGCTAATAGTCACTGATGGACCTCTGTTCCATATGCTCATCCAGTCCTCTCTTGAAGCTGTCTGTGATTGAAGCTGCCACCATCTCCTTTGGCAGAGAATTCCATGCGTTAATCACCCTTGGGGTGAAGAAGGACTTCTTTTTATCAGTTCAAACTCAGAGCAGACACATTTAGATGTGAACCCACCAAGGGATTTTACAGCAAGGCTGGACACCAGAATTAGTGGTGGGGAACTGCCCTGGCTTAACAGAAAACTGAAGTGGCCCCTCTTCTGCAGTTGTTCTTCAGTATAGAGAACAACCACAGTATAGAGAACAACCAAACATGCCCATTCCCTGAAAGTGATATCAGCAGGGCTTAGGCTGTCTGGCAACCTAGGCAAGGCTAACTTCTGGCAAACCCCGCCTCCCTCCACTGATAACGTCAATTAGTCATGTGGGGGGCACCCAATTCAGTGCCTCCAGAAGGGTGGCACCCTAGGCAATTGCCTAGTTTGCCAACGGTAGGGCCAGCTCGGGATATCAGCAGAGTTTAACAGCTGAATATTAGAACACACACCCCTGATGTAGCCAATCCTTCTGGAGCTTACAGTAGCCCTGTACTAAGCCCTGCAAGCTCTTGGAGGATTGGCTCCATCAGGGAGGTGTGGCCTATCATTCAAAGGAGTTCCTGCTACAAAAAAAGCCCTGGTTGGGATGACCCTCCTGTTTGCCGGGAAACCAAATGCTGAAAACAATGTAGAGAGCTCTCCTTTTAATGATACTCTGGGGAAGAATAAGTTCTTTTGCTGTTCTCTCACCTTCAGAGCAGACAGCAATCACTGAGAGTATGGATCAACTGAGATCTCGACTTCTGGTACTTAGGCAGGGTCGCTCAGCATTAATGCCCCAGATCTCAGTTTCTGGAACGGTGGTTTTGGTAAAGCCAGCTCCAGCCCAACATTCCTCTGATTTATTCAGCCCTCCAGATGCCCCTGCCGCAGACAGTGTGCTTTCCCCACCCAATGAATATATCTATACCCATCCCCCTAGCGGAGGCGAGGGAAATGAGGTAATACTCAACTGTTGCATTGAGGATTTTGAATTCCGAGCAGCAGGGCCTTTGACACATGTAGTGGATATGTCAAGTCGGCAGATTCAATAACGAGTCGTTGTTGAAACAAAATAACTAGTTTATTGATACTGTTGTTCTCGACTAGGCTGGTATTGAAAGACTAAAGATCATACAGTGGAATGCAATCATATAAGGTACACTTCAAAGGGATTCTGTAGAGGGGGACTATGCAGGGCACATCACACATTGATGTTACCATTTCGTTCTCAGGCCTACTTTGGCCCTGAGCGTTGTTGGCTCCAGCCTCCCCCTGAGCTAGGCCTGAGAAGGCTCAGATAAAACGTTCACATATTCCCATTTCAAAGCACAACTACATAACAAAAGAAAGGAGGGAGGAGAGGAGAGTTCAAGCTAGCAGCAATGGAATACAGTTTGGCTTTACCCAATGTGCCTTTCCCTGAACCAAAGTTAGATACAGACTTGACCAGAGTTTTATACACACTTGACAGGATAATTCTCCCGACCCACAGGGTGTTGGTGGAATAGCCATCCTTGTTTGAGTTTCGCATTCAGGACAGAGCCTGGCACTTTTACTCTACCCAGGGTTTCCGGGATGCACAGATATAACAGTAACAAAGAAAACAGAATACAAGAGCACTGTCTACCAGCCAGTCCAGAGTCAAAGCTTCAGTCCAAAGGTGGGGGGGGGGGGGAGGAGGAAGAAGAAGAAGAAGACTGTAGATTTATACCCCACCCTTCTCTCTGAATCACTCAGAGCGGCTCCTTTATCTTCTTCTCCATATAGTGGATAACTCTCCCAACCCACATCAAGTGTCTTCCCTCAAAAATAGGTGTATTTTTGTAGATGCAGCAGGGGATTTGGATAGAGAGGTCCAACGGATTGGTTGTCTTGGAACCTTGGGTGAGGGGACAAACAGGTATCTGGGGGTGCTTCCTTGCTGCCCACGTTGGGTCCTGCTGGCCGGGCTATTCCTGTAAGATATGGGGGAGGGCAATACAGTGGCGAGAGGAGATTTGTTTCACGAAGGGTGATGAGATATGGAAATGCTCGGACCCCTTCTAATCTCCATCCCGACCCAAGGAATGACAGTATGCAGGCCCAGTTATTTCCCCTTTTTTGGACCTTGATGCTGTGTGAAGCCAGGCCAATAAGAAATAAAACTCCAGTTCTCCAGACTATCCTGGGGGGGGGGGGGATGCTTTGATCTGGCACACTTGACTGAGACCTGTGTGGGCGAGGTAGTTCCCCTCAGCTTATTCCCCCTCCATGCTCGATCTTTCATCAACATCAAACCGAGGGACAGGATGTTGGTGGAGTAGCAATCCTTGTTTGAGTTTCGCATTCAGGACAGAGCCTTGCACGTTTACTGTACCCAGGGTTTCTGGGATGCACAGATACAACAGTAACAAAGAAAACAGACTACAAGAGCGCTGTCTACCAGCCAGTCCAGAGTCAAAGCTTCAGTCCAAAGGTGGTGGGGGAGGAGGAAGAAGAAGAAGACTGTAGATTTATACCCCACCATTCTCTCTGAATCAGAGTCTCAGGGCGGCTTACAATCTCCTTTATCTTCTTCCCCCTCAACAGACACCCTGTAAAGTGGGTGGGGCTGAGAGAGCTCTCCCAGAAGCTGCCCTTTCAAGGACAGCTCTGCGAGACCTAGGTGGAGGAGTTGGGAATCAATACCAGTTCTCCCAGATAAGAGTCCACACGCTTCACCACTACACCAAATTGGCTCCAAACTGAAAAGGGCCCAGTGTTCAGGATCCAAGGCTTGGAAACTGGGGTAGGATATGAGGTCTGAGTCTCTAGCTGTAAAAGGAAGCACAGGTTGATCAGGAGGGGGTGCAAGGCAGGGTAAGCACTCTGTTTGCTAAGCGGGTCATCTCACAGAGGGGCGTGGCAAGTCAAGGGGCTCCCACACCAAGCATTGCTCGGCGTGTTCCTTTTAACGGCCTCCTTTTGCTGACTCTTCGCCCAAAGCCGAGGTGTTGCTTCTTCTCAGTGCATTCTTCATCCTCCAGGGGTAGGTCCTTGCTGTTTTCTCTTAGCCTGTCAATCCTGATTCTATAAAAAAGCCGCTCCAGAAACCATCTGGAAAGAAGCAAAGGGAGGGAGAGATTAGCCAGATTAAAGTCCTGAATTTGCTTTAAGAATGATTACTACTGTTGTGGGAAAGAGGACTGGAAATGATTTAACACCTGGAAATGGGAACAATATGATTTGCTATTCCAGGGAAATTATTTGTCCAAGTATCAGCCACAACCCAGCCTGGAGTCACATACGTTTAAAACCATCAGTTGACAGTGCAATCCTAACAAAGAGTTACACCCTTCTTAAAACTCATTTAGTTTAATTGGTTTAGAAGGGTGTAACTCAGTTTAGGACTGCACTGTTAGTCAAGAACAGGGAAATGATGGGTGCACACAAAATTACAGCACTTCTTGACGTCTGTTTTCATGTACAAGAGCAGGTATTCATCTTAACTGAATTGCTTAACCCAATGGCACCTAAATTTAAGTTAGAGAAAATTATAAACCTCGAGACCTTTCTGTCCTTTCAAAGAACAGTTTGGATAAAAAACACCGCTCCTGTAGTTAAATACACAACAGAAAATGTGAGATTAAGAATCACAATTTTAGGAATACTCAAACATATACAAGTGGATCATGTCCTAGGTTTACAGATGCTGCTATAGTCTCAACCTTATTGACTATCCTGATGATGCTCACTGTCTGTCTACCTGCTGGTATGGTAGCCAGGTCCCCCTGAGCCTTGGTGGGTGAGGGATGAGGGGTCTGGGTTCTCATATTCAGGTTGAGAAACTCCTGGAGATTTGGAGGTGGAGCTTGGAGAAAAAAAAAGGGAAGTCCTACTTCACCCCCTCCCCCCAACCTTTAATGGCATTATGCACTAAGAAGTATACAGGAGATGTTGTTCAGTCGCACAGTCAAGCCTGACTCTTTGCAACCCCATGGACCAGGTCACGCCAGGCCCTCCTGTCTTCCACCATCCTCCGAAGTCTGCTCAAATTCGTGTTTGTAACGCTGTCCATCCATCTCATCTTTTGCCGTCCCCTTCTTCTTTTGCCTTCTGCCTTTCCCAGCATCAGGACCTTCTCCAGGGAGTGCTCCCTTCTCATTTGATGGCCAAAATATTTGAATTTCAGCTTCAGCATCTGACCTTCCAGGGAACAGTCAGGGTTGATTTCCCTTAGGACTGACTGATTTGATCTTCTTGCAGTCCAAGGGACTCTCAAGAGTCTTCTCCAGCACCACAGCTCAAAAGCATCTATTCTTCTGCACTCAGCCTTCCTTATGGTCCAACTCTCACAGCCATACTACTGGGAATACCATCACTTTGACTATATGGACTTTTGTTGGCAGGGTGATGTCTCTACTTTTTATTATACTGCCCAGGTTCGCCATAGCTGTCCTCCCAAGGAGCAAATGTCTTTTAATTCCATGACTACAGTCACCATCTGCAGTGATCTTGGATCCCAGAAATGTGAAGTCTGTCACTACTTCCATGTCTTCTCCTTCTATTTGCCAAGGTGTGATGGGGCTGGATGCAATGATCTTAGTTTTTTTTTGATGTTGAGTTTCAAGCTTACTTTTGTGCTTAATAAGATAAGGAGTACCGTACTTAATACAATTAAAACAAATCATGCCTTTTTGAAGCCAGATACAAAAAATTGCCACCATTTCAATAGTTGCAGTGTTTTTTGAGGAAAGAAGAAAAAGGGATTTATAGTTATCAGAGTGGCCCATTAAATCCACTAACAACCAATCTAAATACTTAACACGAATGTCAGAGTAATAATCACAATACAGAAGAACATGCTCAATGCTTTCTACTTCCTTTCTTCCACAATCACATAGCCTCTGCATGGAAGGGATCTTCAGAAACCCCCCCATGAAGTACTGTAGAGGGCAGCACATTGAAACGTGCTAACATATAAGCTCTGTGGGTACATGGATCACAAAGGGAGAAAAAGTACGTTAGTATTGCCCATATAGGAGAAATCCCTAATCTCATGGCCCTGCCTTACCAACCTTTTGGAGTTCTTTAAGAAAGTGAACAAGCATGTAGACAACGGTGACCCAGGAGACATTATGTACTTGGACTTTCAAAAGGCTTTTGATAACGTCCCTCACCAAAGACTCCTGAGTAAACTTGGCAGTCATGGGATAAGAGGATGGGTTCCCTTATGGGTTAAAATTGGTTAAATGAGTAGGAATCAATGGACAGCTCTCACAGCGGAGGGAAATAAGCAGTGGGGTCCCACAAGGATTGATATTGGGAGCAGGATTACTTTATTCATGAATTACCTGGAACTGGGGTGAGTAGTGTAGTGGCCAAGTTTGTAGATGACACAAAATTATCCAAGATGGTAAAAACCAAGGCTGCATTTGTTATGAGGGCTGGATCTGACATAAATGAGACCTTGTCAGGCCAAGCCATGTGTGTACCTATTTAAGATTAGGTAGCAGAGATATAAACTTTATAAAGGACACAGACAAACACAAAGATTAAAACAAAAAAAAATCGTAAAATATGCTTAAAACAACACTCGTTGGTCTTAAAGGTGCTTTCTTTTTATTTCTCCCATGGGATCCAGGGAACTAGGCAAACGAAGCTCTGGTTCTTTCCTTCCTTCCCCAGGGGACCAGGAGGGGGAGGAGCTTCAGCCAAAAGAAGGGAGAGAAGCTTGGCTCAGTAGCTCTTCTGTGCATTTGAGAGAGCCTGGAAAAACAAGCTCTCCCCCCCACCCAGGGACGAGCCTCAGGCAATGGAGAAAACAGAGACTTGGCCCTATAGCTCCTGAGTGATTGAGCAAGCCTTGCAAAGCGAGCTGTTAGGCAGAAGGAAGCAAGAGAGAGGGAGAAGGAAGCAGATGACAGCTAGTTGCTCGGGGGCCTGTTAGGAGCCATCCAGAGGCCTGATTCGGCCCCCAGGCCACATGTTTGACACCCCTGATCTACAAACTAGGTGAGTGGACAACGATGCAGTAAATGAAGTTCAATGCTGGTAAACGTGAGGTGATGCACCCTGGGGCAAAAAATCCCAACTTCAAGTATAGGTGAATGGAGTCTGCACTTGATTCTTCTTCTTCTTCCTCTTCTTCCTCCTCTTCTTTTTCTTTTTCTTCTTCTCTTCCTCCTCCTCCTTCGTGACCACTGCTACAGTAGCTACCTTTGTGAATGTATCTCCAAACAGTACAGTGTAATGTAGCAGCAGGGCTTCTGGGGACTTCTTGAGCTAGATTCCTAAACCAGTCACAGTTGATTTAGGAGGACAGGCTAGCAATTGCTATTTCTGTGGGTTGGGTTGCCAAACCCAGAGTAGATTTGGGGATAGGGTATGGGGAAGGCAAGGTCTGGGGAGGGGAGGCAGGGACTTCAGTGAGGTATAATTTCATGAGGTTGCCAACCTCCAGTTGTCAGCTGCAGATCTCTTGGGATTACAACTGATCTCCAGGTGATAGAGAGCAGGTCACCTGGAGAAAGTGGCAGCATATCCCTTTAATTTTCTCCCCTCCCAAACTCCATTATCCTCAGGCTCTGGTTGCCAGCCTCCAGGTGATGGCTGGAGATCTTCTGCTGTTACAACTGACCTCCAGAGGACAGAGATTATTTCATCTGGAGAAAATGGTCACCTTGGAAGGCAGATTCTATGGCCTTATGCACAACTGAAGCCTCTCCCCTCCCCAAACCCTGCTTTCCTCAGGCTCCACCCCCAAAATCTCCAGGTATTTCTCAACCCAGAGCTGGCAACCACCTTCCTTCAGGTGAATTGATCTCTATAAACTAGAGATAAGTTGTAATTTTGGGAACCCTCCAAGAACTGGCAACCTTATCTGTGGGACAAGTCAAGACATATAAAGACGAGAATTGCGCATAAACTACAGGGGCAGAGGAAGATATAGGCAAAACAAGGCAAATTTGCTGCTAGCCATGCAAATAAAAACCACGCTGAATGAATGCTGATATTCACTAGTGCAGATTCAGATTTGGCGTCTGCCACTGACTCACGGTGAGGTCCCTGGGTGGTTCCCACAGCTTCCTCACTTAGAACATGGTGATTCTTCCTTGCTGCAGAGTTTTAAATTAGTCCAGTGCGATGGACTTGCTAGCAGCACAGTGCCCATCGTCATAATCACAGTTGTGTTTTCATTCTGGGTCACTGCGGATTTTTGCAGGACCTGTCTTCACGCTCCAGGGCTTTTTAAACAGTGCTGATTAGCAGCTGCTAAAACGGGCAGAGCTTTGAAATGGAAAGGAAACTCTATCCCAACTATTTCGCTCTAGTACAGCAAAATCTGGGAATATTATATTATGGGGGGAAATCACTGATAAAGTTGTTCAGAGTTACATGATAATCAAACCAATTTTTTTGAGAAGTGGACTATACCGTCATCCATAATATAGTTATCCATAATTCATATTATGAAAACTTATTACAATTAGGGTTTTATAACATAGTGCTGTACTTAATCTTTACCATACAACACGTTGGTTTAATCCTTTTCTGAAACTTAGTGTACAATATATTGTCAGGAACTGGTTGGTTGTAAAGTTTGTGATGTAGGTGCTATTGTTTTTGCTAGAGGTGGCTTGTTGTTGTTTGGATGTATCGTATAATTCAGAAAATAATAATAATAATAATAATAATAATAATAATAATAATAATAATAATAATAATAATAATAATAATAATAATAATAATAATAAACTTTTATTTATACCCGCCCTCCCCGCCTAGGCAGGCTCAGGGCGGCTAACAGGACATGGTAGAAACCATGATACAAATAAACAATAGATAATACAGTTAATAATTTAAAGAATAAAACCAATAAAACAGTAAGACATTAAAATACAGTCAAATGGCGTATAAGATGGCTCGGTATTATTGATCTTATCAAGAGATCTGTCTTAAAAAGCTAGCTGGAAGAGGGCAGTTTTGCAGGCCCTACGGATAAGTAACTCAATAAGTAACTCAATTCAAAATAAATTGAAAGAGGCATCAAACTGATTGCTTTCCCCTTGCTAGGGTGAATAAATCTTTGAAATAAATGGGAATTTCATAGCACTTTAAAGGTTCATGAGATTTTATTCCAGCTTAAGCTTTTGAGGAACACCGTTAGTTGCGTGGTGTTGGGCAAGCGTTTATGTACAAAGGTGATTTCTGTTGCAGCAAAGCCAGTTGATGCAGACAGAAGGTTTGGAAAACAGCCGTTCTGTTCTGTTCTCTTGGGGATCAGCTGAGCCGGACGGAGTGGTTCAGCATGTCGTATTAATGCATGCAAACAGCATACTTAAAATAGGTTTCTCAAGTTAAATATTTACCATAGTGTTCATTTTGTACACATTGTGTTACAGTCATAAGGATGTAAAGGATTACTCAGGATGAAACATACCTAAAGAAGTTCAGCCTGCCTGAACTGATTACTGAACCATTTTTTTTTTTAAGTTTGCGTCTTAACCTGGAGAACCATACTGGAGAGTTAAATGGCCTCTCAAAAGCAGGGCCAGCCCTAGACTGTCTGGCACCCTAGGCAAGGCTAACTTCTGGAGCCACCCCCCTGTACTGAAAACATCACAGAGTCACATGGGGGCTTCTAATTCACCACCCGCAGAAGGTTGGTGCCCTAGACCAGTGGTCCCCAACCTTTTTAGCACCAGGGACCGATTTTGTGGAAGACAATTTTTCCACAGACCGGGAGGGGGGGACATGGTTTCGGGATGGTACAATTGTGCACTTTATTTTGGTGTGATGGTTAAGTGTGCGGACTCTTATCTGGGAGAACTGGGTTTGATTCCCCTCTCGTCCACTTGCAGCTGCTGGAATGGCCTTGGGTCAGCCATAGCTCTCGCAGAGTTGTCCTTGAAAGAGCAGCTGCTGGGAGAGCCCTCTCAGCCTCACCTACCTCACAGGGTGTCTGTTGTGGGGGAAGAAGACAAACGAGATTGTGAGCCACTCTGAGATTCGAAGTGGAGGGCAGGATATACAGTGTTGTCATCTTATTGTTATTGCTTCATTGTAATATATAATGAAATTACTATACAACTCACAGCCCGGTTGCTAACAGGCCACGGACCGGGACCGGTCCACGGCCCGGGGGTCGGGAACCCCTGCCCTAGATGATCGCCTAGTTTGCTAGAGGAAGGGCTGGCCCTGCTCAAAAGCTGCTCTCTTTGAAAGAGAATTAGCAGGAGTGCATGAGAACTTAACCCAAACCCTCTGACTCTCCCCTGCAAATGCTGGGAAGACAATTAAAGGAGGAGGAGAGTTGGTTTTATACCCCACCCACCGCTATTCAAAGGAGTCTCAGAGCAGCTTACAATTGCCTTCCCTTCTAGACAGCCAGTTTGGTGTAGTGGTTAAGTGTGCGGACTCTTATCTGAGAGAACCAGGTTTGATTCCCCACTCCTCCACTTGCACCTGCTGGAATGGCCTTGGGTATTAGCTATCGTAGGAGTCGTCCTTGAAAGGGCAGCTGCTGTGTGAGCCCTCTCAGCCCCACCCACCTCACAGGGTATCTGTTGTGGGAGGAGAAGATATAGGAGATTGTAAACTGCTCTGAGTCTCTGATTCAGAGAGAAGGGCAGGGTATAAATTTACAGTCATCGTCTTCTTCTTCTCCCCACAACAGACACTTTGTGAGGGGCTGGGAGAGCTCTGAGAGAGGAATCAGATAAGAGTGGGGAATCAAACCGGATTCTCCAGATTAGAGTTTGCTGCTCTTAATCACGACACAAACTGGCTCTCTCAGGGAGAGGAAGGGTTACTGTTTCCCCCCTAGCTGAGCTGTGTGAGCAGAAATAAGCCTGATTAAGAAGTAAGTGGACATTTCCAGCGGAGAATTTCAGGAAGAATTAAGCATTCAATTCTCTCCCACTGGTTCCGCCTGGCTGAATCCCTCCCCCCCCCCATCCTTTGCAAACAAATTTTAGAAACCCAAGTTTACCACACATGTGGTTCCATGCAGAGACCTTTGATGTCCTCAGCTGCACTTGGCTAAGTGTGCCATCTGTATAGGCTCTCTGCTCTGTTCTTTTGCCCTACTTAGGCCCTTTACGCTGAAATCAATTTACCAAATATGTTTTTTTTTTAATTGTAAGTAAGTGGTCTTGAAGGAGGTAGAGACTTCATAATTATGGGTCAGCAGCTGCAAACAGCAGAGCAGGAAAAAAGACCTGGAGATTATATGCACTGGAACATCCTCACTCTAACGTGTCCTTGCATAAGGTCAAGACAATTCCAGAGTGGATTCAGGAGGGCTTTTCCTACATGGATAGGGAAGGACGTTTCTAGGATGTGGCTCAGGGCTTAATCCTGGCCTTGAATTAGCATCAGACGCATGTACAAAGTTAGAACTCTACTCTGCAATGAATGTTTAGTCATAATAAAAGAGATGGGAGCTTTGGGATAGGCTTGGGGGAGAGCCAGTTTGGTGTAGTGGTTAAGTGTGCGGACTCTTATCTGGGAGAACTGGGTTTGATTCCCCACTCCTCCATACAGCTGTTGGAATGGCTTTGAGTTAGCCATAGCTATCACAGGAGTTGTCCTTGAAAGGGCAGCTGCTGTGAGAGCCCTCTCAGCCCCACCCACCTCACAGGGTGTCTGTTGTAAGGGGAGAAGATATAGGAGATTGTAAACCACTCTGAGTCTCTGATTCAGAGAGAAGGGCGGGGTATAAATCTGTAGTCTTCTGCAGTCTTCTTCTTAGTATGTAGCCCCCGCAAATTAAATCCAGTTTAATAACAGTAGGACTGTAAGAGTGATTCCCACAAAGCACTTCACAGGCAATCCTAAGCAAAGGATCAGTTTGGTGTAGTGGTTAAGTGCACGGACTCTTATCTGGGAGAACCAGGTTTGATTCCCCACTCCTCCACATGCACCTGCTCATGTGACCTTGAGTCAGCCACAAGTTCTTGCAGAGCTGTTCCTCTCAAGAGCAGGTTCTGTCAGAGCTCTCTCAGCCCCACGTACCTCACAGGGTGTCTGTTGTGGGGAGGGGAAGGGAAAGGAAGTTGTAAGCGGCTCAGAGACTCCTTTGGGGAGTGAAGGGTGGGGTATAAATCCAGTCTTGTCTCTTTTCTTCTTCAAAGTGATGCCTTTCTAAATCCAGTGGCTTAGAATGGTATCACTTTGCTTTGGATTGCCCAGCGAATCTTGCAAACGAACTACTGTATGCATCTTGATAGAAGGTCAACCATAGTGGGAGTGTCACTCCATGGTGGTGGAGGACATACTGACATTCTTTCTATTGGGATATCTGGTTAATACGGTGGAGTTTTGCCTAGTCATAGAAGTGTGATGCTGAGTACAATAAATTACTCTCCCAAGAAGGAAAAGGAAAGGTCCCCTGTGCAAGCACCAGTCTTTTCTGACTCTGGGGTGACGTTGCTTTCACAATGTTTTCACGGCAGACTTTTTATGGCAGGGGTGGAGAACCTCCGGCCCTCAAGGTCACTTGATGTGGCCCTCGGAGATTGCTGGATCGAACTGAGCCATGTGGCAGTCTCCCTGGGGCCTGGCTGGCCAGTGAGGATCGTGGGGCCCAGCCGCGCCATACAGCAGGGCCAGGAAGGGATCACAGGGCCCAGATGTACTGTGCGGCAGCCTCCCTGGGGCCTGGCTGGCCGACCAGAATTGCTGTGGGGCCTGGAAAAGTTACTGTCACAGTTCAGTTTGCACTTGGTTATCCCAGAGGGTGTGGCCTAATATGCTAATGAGAGTGTGACCTAATATGCTAATATTAGGGGAAGTGGTCTAATATACTACTGAGTTCCTGCTGGGCTTTTTCTACAAAAAAGCCCTGAACCTATGCATTTGCCTAGGGTGGCTGGCCGGGTGTGTGTGTGTATGTGTGTGTGCCAGATTAGGCTCTCCCCACATGACTTCAAATAGAAAAACAATTATTTGCATTAATTTTGCTGGCCTGGATCATTATCTCTCTATTATCCCAACTATTTTTTAAGTTGATATTTTTTATGGCCCGTGAATGATGTTATAAATATCCATATGACCCTTGGCAGAAAAACAGTTCCTCACCCCTGTTTTACGGGATGGTTTGCCATTGCCTTCCCCAGTCATCTACACTTTCCCCTCAGCAAGCTGGGTACTCATTTTACCGACCTCGTAAGAATGAAAGCCTGAGTCAACCTTGAGCTGGCTACCTGAAAACCCAGCTTCCACCAGGGATTGAACTCAGGTCATGAGCAGAGTTTAGGACTGCAGTACTGCAGCTTTAACCCAAGAAGTATACTGCAAAAAGTAAAAACTTACATTGATTCAAGTAGATCCAGTTCATATTCAGGTCACAGACAAAACAAGAGAAAGAAGCCTACTCTAAAGGGTACTTACGCAATCACAAATGGCCAGTTTATCCAGAATCATGCATAATGCAAACCCTACAACAAAGAGACTGCTTTTTTTGGTGTGATTTGATCTTGAATGTATCATTTAAACCTTCCTTTGATCCTCACCTCAAATCTACACAAATCTAAAGGGTATTTACGCAATCACAAATGGCCAGCTTATCCAGAATAATGCATATGGGAGTATGAGAACATTCTCTACATGTGTCTCCATGGAAGGCCATGTGAAGAAAGAGTGAGAGGGCAAAGTGAGTGAGAGAGGGCAGCTCCCAGGTTAAGACAAAGAGAGGCATCCCATCCAAGGAGATAACACCTATGCACACTTAGAGTGACGTAGCGTCTCCCAAAGAACAGACACGCTGAGGCACTCACTCCAACACTTTCCTGTGTTTCTGACCCCTTGCGAGTATTCTCCAGAGCGTTCATTTGTCCCACATGCTGAGTTAGGAATGAAGTGGACTAGATTAGATACAAATGCCAAAAGCACAAATCCCTGTTTTAAAAATGTTGACTGATCATAGATAACATTTTGCTATAGTCAGGGGTGGAATTCTAGCAGGAGCTCCTTTGCATATTAGGCCACACCCCCTGATGTTGCCAGTCTTCCAAGAGCTTACAAAAAGAGCCTTGGGATGTGTGGCCTAATATGCAAAAGAGCTCCTGCTAGAATTCCACCCCGGCTATAGTTATTAGCTATTAAAAACAAACAAACAAACAAACTCTACAACAAATGCTCTTCAAAGATACTGCTTTTTTTTGGTGTGATTTGATCTTGAATGTATCCTTTAAACCTTCCTTTGATCTTCACCCCAAATCTGGACAAATTAAGTTGCCTTATGCTAGCTGGTTCCACACAGAGATTTTTCTCTAGTTTACAAAAATAGGAAAAAGCCCAGTAGCACCTTTAAGATTAACAAATTTTATTGTAGTGTAAGCTTTCGAGAAACACAGCTCTCTTAATCAGATGAATGTATCTAATGAGAGGGCTGTGTTTCTCGAAAGCTTATGCTACAATAGAATTTGTTAAAGAAAATTTAAATAAATTAAATAAAATTTGTTGTCTTAAATAAAAGTTGTTAGCTTTAAAGGTGCTACTGGACTCTTTGCTATTTTCGTAGCAACAGACTAACACAGCTAACTCCTCTGAATCTTCTCTAGTATGAAGTGCCTTACCCTCCTCAAGCATCCACCCAAGGTCATCCCCTAATTGCTCATATCTCATGTTAGGGGAGGGATGGTGGATCAGTGGTAGAGCATCTGCCTGCTAAGCAGAAGGTCCCAGGTTCAATCCCCGGCATCTCCAACTAAAAAGGGTCCAGGCAAATAGGCGTGAAAAACCTCAGCTTGAGATCCTGGAGAGCTGCTGCCAGTCTGAGAAGACAATATTGGCTTTGATGGTCTTATTCAGTATAAGGCAGCTTCATATGTTCATACGTTCTGCACTGCTTTGCTAAAATATTTCCCAAACCTGGTTCAATATGATTTTCTGAGAAAAGACTGCAGTGAAATGCCTTTGCACACCAAATGGATGGGAAGGTGTACATTTCCGTAGGCTCCACCCACATCAGACCCATTTTCCTCACCCAGCCTCCCATGGCCATTTGCCCTCATGCCTGCCATTGGTAACTGGTATACTGCTATAGCCAGGACTTTTTTTTGTAGCAGAAACTCCTTTGGATATTAGGCCACATACCCCTGATGTAGCCAATCCTCCAAGAGCTTACAGGGCTCTTAGCTCAGGGCCTACTGTAAGCTCTTGGAGGACTGGTTATATAAGAGGGGTGTTGTCTAATATGCAAAGGAGTTCCTGCTACAAAAAAAGCACTGGCTATAGCAATATGAATTTTCAGGGCTTTTTTAATAGTAAATTCTCCAAGATGAAGCCAATCCCCAAGAGCTTACAGGGCTCTTAGTACAGGGTCTACTGTAAGCTCCAGGAGGAGTTCCTGCTACAAAAAAAGCCCTGTGAATTTTCAGTGTTTAAGCTACAGAGATTGAGACAGGTAGGGCATGCAAATCTTCCCCAAGGAGACAGGAGTGTTCTCTGAATCAGCCAGTAGTAGGAGCTGTGTACGAGGAAAGTTACAACCGGACAGAAGTTAGCTTTTGAGGGCTGAGAGAAAAGGCTTAGTTTAACAGGAGTACAAATTAAAGATCTGAGAAGATATCAAATATTTGGTTAAGGTTCCTTGTCTGGCAATTCTGGGTTGTTAACATTGCATCAGTTGAGTCCGGTTTTTTTCTTTCTGCATAAATTTTGTTCTTCACTTTCAAAAGAAAGCCATATTTTGCCTGTCAGTTTTACCTCAGTGAGCAATCCTGGTTTGGGTGGGTTTACACCAAGTAGGGTTCCCAGCCTCCAGCTGGGGGTGGGTTTCACCTCTGGATGATGTCATCATACTGTACACACTTTGTGCATGTAAAAATACCCCCCACCGAGAACCAGGTAAGACCTGGAAACTCTAATACCAAGGCCCAGAGCCTATCTCCTTGAACCTGGTTTTCTCCTTCTGTATTTCCAGTCAGGAACCATAGCACAATGATGTAGGTGGCATATAGTATTGCGACAGCAGGAAAATTTCTGTCCATTGGTGGCTAGCCCCAGGAAATCCCTCATCACAGCACTGGGGCAATTCCCTCACCACAGTGCTGTGGCAATTCCCCAACATAACTGACCTGCCACTATAACTTTATAGTGATATGTCAATTGCTGATTTTTAAAAGGCTTGAAAAAGCCCTCCAGTGGAGCTGGTGAGGAATAGCAGCTATGGGAGGGGGTAAAAAACGTACAGGAAAAGTGTATAGATGGCTTCACTGCCACTGTGAACCTCTCTATGTAGACTGTGCCTGAGTTCGGCCAGAGGCCCATCTGGCCTAGTGTTAAGTGGCAGCAGTTGTCCAAGGCTTCCTGTGGAGATTTTTCTCAGGCTTTCTTGTTTGGTCTAACTCAGGGCTGGCCAAACTTGCTTAACATAAGAGCCACATAGAATAAGTGTTTGAGAGCCACAAGACATGAATGTCAGATATTTGTGAGCTGCAAGGAAGGAAGGAAGGGAAGGAAGGAAGGAAGGAAAATAGATGGGGAGGGAGGGGGAGGGGAAAGAAAGCAACTTTAACTTTTAAATGCATACTCCAAGCCAGCTTCAAGAAGTGATTTAAAGAGAGAAATGCTTTCTCCAAGCCAGCCGATGGGGTCGTGGGGGCTTCGAGAGCCACACAATTTGTGTGAAAGTGTGGCTCCCGAGCCAGTTTGGCCACTGCTGAATTAACTAGGATTTGCCAGGGATTGAACCAGGGATCTTTTGCATGCAGAACAAGGTGAACACTCTTCCACCACTGAGCTATTATTCCACCATGTCTGAAAGGGTACAAACTGGGCACTGTTTAAAACAGTGTTCCTAAACAGGACAATGGGTACCAATCTATTGCTCACTCTGCTATCATGTTTGGTGAAGTTTATTTATATTATTTGTATTTATTTAATTTCTATCCCACCCTCCCTGTTGGAGTGGGCTCTGGGCAGGTTACAACATAAGGGTTTAAACAGTAAACCATGTCTATAATTCTAAAAACACCAGTTAAAAACCACAGTAACAACAGTGAGAAGGAGTTCTTAAAATCATGTTATCCTGGCTGGGTCTGTCAGATTTTAAGAAATCAGGCCTCATCCAGGGTTCCCAATGGTATGGCTCCCTGCTAGGGCTGATCAAACAAGCTGTTTTATGGTGGTTTAATCAGGCAGTTTGAGCAGGAGGGGGTGCTAATATTGGATGCCCGCTGCCTCAACTAAAAGCCTACCGGAATAGCTCTATTTTGCAGGCCCTGCAAAGTTGTAACAAATCCCATAGGGCCCTGATCTCTATGGAGAACTCAGTCTACCAGGTCAGGGCCAGAACTGGAAACACTCTGACCCTGGTTGAGGCTAGACAGACATCTTTGGGGCTGGGGGCTACCCAAGGGCGTAGACTTTTCAATTTCCTGGGGGGGAGGGGCTGGGGCCCAGCCAAAGGCATTTGATCCAGTGACATCATAGGGAGGAGCCAGTGACATCACAAGGAGGGGCCTCTATTATCACTACCTATGAATTTATAGAGAAGCTCCCTCCCCATAAATTTAGGGAGCACCTCCCCCCAACAATGCCCATGGACTGGTTCAAACCCAGGAAAAGGTGGGCGTTTGCCAGTGGTTATAGTTCAGGAGGGCTTAAAAAGCTAAAAAAGTTAGTCCCCTGTGCAAACACCAGTCGTTTCCGACTCTGGGGTGATGTTGCATCTACGGGGGTGTGTGTGTGGGGGGTGCCATTGCCTTCCCCAGTCATCTACACTTTCCCGCCAGCAAGCTGGGTACTCATTTTACCCACTTCAGAAGGATGGAAGGCTGAATCAACCTTGAGCCAGCTACCTGAGCCCAGCTTTCGCCAGGATTGAACTCAGGTTGTGAGCAGTCCTGAGTACGGCAGCTTACCACTCTGCACCACGGAGTAAGCCAGGAGGGCTTACTCCCCAGTAAATGTGTCTAAGATTGCAGCCACGAAGTTCCTATGCAGATATACTTTTAACCACAAAAATGTGGTTTGCTTTATTTTTGAGTACCTGGACTACAAATACATGTGTATGAGCTGATTAGTGTAGCAGATGTATTGATCTGAAATATTTTTTACTCTACTCTTTCAGTTGAGGAAAAAAACCCTTCCAAAACAGTTTGCAGAATTTAAAAGATACAAGCAGTAATCTAAAATTAAAACTGCTGGCGGCAACAAGACAATTTCCAGTAAAAGCTGTGGCAAGTTACAGAATCTGAATAGCAGCATAATAAAACAATCATTTTTTAAAAAAACCCAGAGACTAAAAATAGCAAGCATAAAAAGCAAGACTTCCCACCTCTAGTTAATGTTCTGGAAACACCTGGGAAAACAGGAATGTCTTTGCCTAGTGCAGACAGACGGTCGCAAAGGGAAGGTGACAACTAAGAAGACACCATTTTGGATGGATGCAACAGGGCAGGGGTACCCACAAGCTCATGAGCTCCAAGGTGCCTACCAATTCCTTTTCTGCTCCCCAAGTGCTTTTATAAAGTGGATGGGGCTAGGCAGGGCTTTTTGATTGACTATTGGAGATTTGATTGACTATGAAGATTTTTTAATATATAATATTATTTTGGCAACAGCTGCCAACCCACCACAAGGACTGACACTGTGTTACTGAAGTTAAGCTGTGGCAACCATTTTGTGGCTGGCTCCGCCTCCTGCAGCAGCCATTTTGAATGCTTAGTCCACCGTGCCACAGCAGAATTCCAAATGTGCCTGCAGGCTCAAAAAGATTGGGGACCCCTGCAGCAGGAGCACCCAAAACTACCTCACAGCATCGTTGCGAGGATAAAATGGGAAAGGGTGAACCGAGCCCCTTCGATGTGTATCATAAAAATGGAGCAGAGGATCAGATCTTACTGGTGGGCAAGTTCATAGAGGAGCCAGTTGCCTACAGATCTCTAGGCTGTTGAGGGCTTTGAAGGTATGCCCAGTGCTTTGAATGAAGCCCGGACCAGCACAAGCTACCAACCTGGCTGCTGCAATTGCACTAACTGTGTTATCTGAAAAGTCTCCAAGGACAGCCCCATGCAGTGTGTACGTGTGGTGGTTCAAAGTAGGGTTATTATTAATTATACTTGATTGATCACCCACCCCAGCTTGTGCTGGGCTCTAGGTGATGTACAACATTTAAATAACATATAATAATCAGTTCCCATTCCCCAGGTGGGGTGGGGTGGGGTGGGGGATCCCCTGCTTTTGAGGGCTTCCGCCTGCTGCTGGCCAGTGGGGGAAATCCCACCCCCAACACAGGGGACATCACCAATGGGAATGTCACATGACAACACTCTGGTTTGAGAGCGAAACTCTGCTTTAAATGCAATTTTACCATAGAGTTTTGGCCTCAAACCAGAACGTCACCACACAACATCCTCGGCGTGATGATGTCATGTCTGCATGACATCATCACATCAGTGATGCTTAGCTTCTGAGATCTGATGGGATATGGCTAGGCTGTGTCCACATTTGGTTGGATATTATGCTATATCACAGGAGTGGCCAACCTTGCTTAATGTAAGAGCCACATAGAATAAACGTCAGATGTTTGAGAGGTGCAAGAAAAGGAAGGAAGGAAAATAGATGGGGGAGGGAGAGAGATGTGGAAAGAAAGCAACTTTTACTTTAAATGCATTCTCCAAGCAGCCAGCTGGCTTGGCTTGGAGATGTGATTTAAAGAGACTGGGGGCTTCAAGAGTCGCACAATATGTGAGAAAGAGACACATGTGGCTCCTAAGCGAAACTCATGTTTGATTGAGGCTAGGGCAACCAGTTCAGGTTGCCGTCCTCCAGGTGGGGCCCACCATATCTTGGAACTACAGCAGATCTAGATCAAGTTCCCCTGGAGAAAATGGCTGCTTTGGAGAGTGGATTTATTCTACGACAGAATACCCCACTGGGGCCTGTCCCCTCTTCAAACC
Organism: Heteronotia binoei; assembly: GCF_032191835.1. Taxonomy (NCBI): domain Eukaryota; kingdom Metazoa; phylum Chordata; class Lepidosauria; order Squamata; family Gekkonidae; genus Heteronotia; species Heteronotia binoei. The sequence goes on along the minus strand of NC_083224.1, from coordinate 183,082,964 downwards.
CCATCACACCCAGGTCCCACCCTCAAAAATCTCGGTGAATTTCCCAACCAGATTTGAGCAGCGGAGTGGAGGGGGGCGGGATGGCAGAGAGCATGGATTTTTGCTCAGAAGGAGCCCAGAGAAACACTCCCACAGGGAACACTCGGAAACTGCAAATGCAACTGGCACTGCCACACTGGCACCGCAACTCTCCTCTCTCACTACAATGCCCAGCCCGATCCTACGAACATGCTACAGGGTGTCAAACTCATTTGTTATGAGGGTCGGATCTGACATAAATGAGACCTTGTCGGGCCAGGCCAGGCCATGTTGGGCCGGGCCATGTGTGCACCTATTTAAAGCCCAGCAGGAACTCATTTACATATTAGGCCACACCCCTGACACCAAGCCAGCCGGAACTGCATTCCTGTGGTTCCTGCTCAAAAAAAGAGCCCTGGGTAGCAGAGATACAAAAAGAACACAGACAAACACTAAGATTTTTTTTAAAAAAACCTTAACATAAATAATTAGCATTGTTGGTCTTAAAAGTGCTTTCATTGTATTTCTCCCCTGGGATCCAGGGGACTGGGCAAAGGAAACTCAGGCTCTTTCCTTCCTTCCTCAGGGGACCAGGAGGGGGAGGAGCCTCAGCCAATAGAAGGAAGAGAGGCTTGGCTTAGTAGCTCTGCTGTGCGATTGAGAGACCCTGGCAAAGCAAGCTCTGCCCCCCTCTTCCTCCCCAAGAAAGGAGCCTCAGCCAATGGAGAAAACAGAGGTTTTGTTCTGCAGCTCCTGTGCAACTGAGCAAGCCTGGCAAAGCAAGCTGCGATGCAGAAGGAAGCAAGAGAGAGGGAGAAGGAAGCAGATGACAGCCAGTCGCTCGGGGCCCTGGTAGGAGCCCACAGGGGGCCTGATTCAGCCCCCAGGCTGCATGTTTGACACCCCTGCTCTACACGGAAGCAAAGGCTCCTCCTTCCTAGATGGCCACCTGACAGCAATGAAGATCCTGTGAATTTAATGGGAAGTGTTTGTGAGTTTCCTGCATTGTGCAGAGGGTTGGACTAGATGACCCTGGCGGTCCCCTCCAACTCTATGATTATAGGATTCCTTCTCCGTTTGCAGCCCCCTTCCCTTCCCGGAGTGGGCGGCGCCGTGGGGCCGGCCATGGGAGGCGCGGAGGCGGTCCCGCTTGGAAGGCCGGGCCGGAGGAGGCGCTTGGCCGGCGCGCTCCGCCCCGGGCTCCTCCCGCGAGAGGCCGAGCGACTCCTTAGGCAGGCGGGCTCCGGCCAGCGCCTGCACTTCTCCTCGCCGGGCTTCGTCTACTCGCTGCGCTCCGCCGGAGGGGGGACCTTCCCGACTCGTTTTGCGGCTCGCCATGCCCAGGCGGCTCTCCCGGGCGCGGCCGGGGCTGCCGCTGCCGCTGCTTTCGCCACCCGCTCGGCTCGCCTCGGTGGCGGCGCTGCTGCTGCTGGTGGTGCCCGGGGCGCGCAGCCAAGGCCTCTACTCGCCCGACGACCCGCTGGCGCTGCTGAGGGGGGACACGCTGGAGCGCACCATCTTCAACTCCTCCAGCGCCTGGGTGGTCGAGTTCTACGCCTCCTGGTGCGGCCACTGCATGCAGTTCGCCCCCGTCTGGAAGGAGCTGGCCAACGACATCAAGGGTAAGCGGCCGGCCGGCCGGCGCTCTTCCTGTAGGCGGCGGGAGCCCTCTGTGAGCGCTCAGAGGCACTCCGGTTTGGGGGCATCCGGGCCAGAGTGACGCGACGGGGGAGTCCTCTGTAGGCGCTCAGAGGCACGCCGATCTTGGGGCATCCAGGTTAGAGGGACGCGGCGCGGGAGCCCTCTGTAGGCGCACGGAGGCACTGTGGTTTTAGGGCATCCAGGGTCAGAGGGAAGCTGCGGGGGAGCCCTCTGTGGGCGCTCAGGGGCACTCCGGTCTTGGGGCATCCGGGCCAGAGGGATGCGGCAGGGGAGCCCTCTGTAGGCGCTCAGAGGCACTCCGGTTTGGGGGCATCCGGGCCAGAGGGATGCGACGGGGGAGCCCTTTGTGGACGCTCAGAGACACTCCGGGATTGGGGCATCCGGGCCTGAGGGATGCGGCCGGGGAGTCCTCTGTAGGCGCTCAGAGGCGCTCCGATCTTGGGGCATCCGGGCTAGAGGGACGCGGCGCGGGAGCCCTCTAGGCGCACGGAGGCACTGTGGTTTTAGGGCATCCAGAATCAGAGGGAGGCTGCGGAGGAGACCTCTGTGGGCGCTCAGAGACACTTCGATTTGGGGGCATCCTGGCTAGAGGGAGGCTGCGGGGGAGCCCTCTGTAGGCGCTCAGAGGCACGGGCTTGGGACATCGGGTTAGAGGGATGCGGCAGGGGAGCCCTGTGTGGGCGCTCGGAGGCACTCTGGTTTTGGGACATCCAGGCCAGAGAGAGGCTGCGGGGGAGCCCTCTGTGGGCGCTCAGCTGCACTCCAGTTTTGGAGCACCAGGCTAAAGGGGTGCGACCAGGTAGCTCTCTGTGGATGCTCAGAGGCACTCCGGTCTTGGGGCACCAAGCCAGAGGGATGCATTGGGGAGCCCTCTGTGGGTGCTCAGAGGCACTCCTGTCCTGGGTGCACAGCTTGGTTCAGAGCTAATCGTTCTTTGGTTCAACCCCGTTTAAAGGATGTCGCCGCCGTTGCTGCCACCACAACCGCTGTGGGGATAGCAACCTCTTCCCACTCAGTCGCTGGGATGCCAGCCCTTTCCAGTTCGCTTGGGTGACTGTGCTGGGAGGGGGGGCTGTTGCGGTTTAATAATCTCCCCTTCACTGTGTGCCCTCCGCTTCCCTGTTTACCTGCTGCTCCTGGAGTGTCTGTTCTAGTTTGTGTAAATCTTGAGGAGTTTCCGCACCTTCCCCCCAGATGTAGACAGACGTGTCAACTTCAGATTGGGGGAGAGGAACCTCTCATACAACTGTATATGAAGTGCTTTGAGGTCCATCTAGTCAAGCATCCTTCTTCACACAAGCCCTGTTGACATCTCAGTGAAGGCATGTGCTTTCTGCCTGTTCTTGCGTACATCTATTTGTAAGGAAGAGCCGCCGTGCATTCACTTATGAAACGGGGTGGGGGTGGAGGTTGGCACCTTCTTAAATCTGCAGCTTCAGTCACGCATTCACCTGCATCTGTGTTACATGTAACATGAGAATTGCTCAGTGCTCATCTAAAGAAAAATGGATTGCACGTGCATCCATTTTAAGTTTTGGACAGGGCTCGTGTGCCTAGATGGCCCAGGCTAGCCCGATTTTGTCAGATCTCAGAAACTAAGCAGGGTCAGCCATGGCTAGTGTTTGGATGGAGACACACACACCCTGCCCCGCTAAGGAAGTTCAAAATTACAATGCAGGCGCAAACCACCTTTGGGCTTTTTGGGTATCAGGAACTCCTTTGCATATTAGGCTACACCCCCCTGATGTAGCCAATCCTCCAAGAGCTTACAATAGGCCCTGTAAGAAGAGCCCGGTAAGCTCTTGGAGGATTGGCTACATCACAGGTGTGTGGCCTAATATGCAAAGGAGTTCCTGCTACAAAAAAAGCCCTGGATGTCCCAAAAAACGCTACAGGTTCACCATAAGCTAGCTGCGACTTGATGGCATTTTATACTCTGTGGCCAACCGTTGCAGCTGGATGGCCAGCAGACAGGATACAGGTCAGGGCCTGTCCCTAAAGTTGTCTCCTAGTACTGGATAGATAGCAACTATCACCAAAGAAATGTTTAGATTTCTTTTTTTTAAAGAGTGGGGCAAGTTTCTAGTCCTGTAAGAGGAAGAAGTAAAATGGGTGTGAATTCTCTCCTTCCGACCCGCGAACGGCAGATTATTCCACAAAGTCCTGAGGGTTAAGAAGAAGATATTGGATTTATATTCCGCCGTATACTCCGAATCTCAGAGCGGTCACAATCTCCTTTACCTTCCCCCCTTCCACAACAGACACCCTGAAGGGTGGATGGGGTTGAGAGAGCTCTTACAGCAGCTGGCCTTTCAGGGACAACTCCTACGAAAGCTATGGCTGACCCAAGATCATTCCAGCAGGTGCAAGTGGAGGAGTGGGGAATCAAACCCGGTTCTCTCGGTTCTTCTCCATGCACTTCACCACTACACCAAACTGGCTCTTATGCCCTGTGCCACTTCTCAGAGCTGTACCATTCAGAATCTTGATGAGGAATTCCTCATGGCTCTTTACTTCCTGTTTTGTAGCTTTTTCTTGTCAGCAACGCTCCACCATCCAGGGTTTTTGTGAACGTCAGCGTATTTTTCAGTAACATGTATCCCTTATGCTTGTGTTCAGATGTGTGACTGTACCCATCTCTTGGACTAAGGAGATCTGATTGTGCTCTTGGCAGAGCATTTGTGCTTCTTGGCAGTTTCTTCATTGTCCTGATAGAATGCCCTTTTTCTGTAACAGCATTTCATAGGGATAGTAGATGTCTCTTCTCTGTAATAGAATGGCTACTTTGTGCCATTCGGCTGTTTTGATCCAGGGGGGATATGGGGCATTCTTCCTTATCTGAGAACTACTCTGATTGACGATAGACATAGTTACAGTTTTTTCAGGAGGAAGATATTTAAGGTAAAAATACTGGGAATGAGGTGTGGATGCACTATGGATAGAGTGACATTTTTAGCAATTGATGAGAAAAATTTCATGAGTTGGCTCAAACGTGGCTAGAAATAGTATTTTAATGATGTGTCTAACGTCTTCCTGTTCTGAATTGTTTCCATTTGTATGCATGGTGCTCTATGGAGTCTCTGCCCCGAGGAGCTTACAATGCACAGTTCAAGGCAAGGGCAGCAATAGAGAGAAAGAGGTACAAAGAGGAATGGGAATGGTGGAAAGCCACATCCCTCAGGCACTCAGGAATTGCCCATCCTTTTTTGGAACATATGAAGCAGCATTAAGGGGAAGTGTTTGTGAATTTCCTGCATCGTGCAAGGGGTTAGACTAGATGACCCTGGGGGGTACCTTCGGACTCTGTGATTCTGTGATTATACTACCCTTGGTTAATCGAAGTCAGTCTTGTCTAGTCTGCTGGACAGTTGCTTTCCAGGGTCTTGGGTCGGGATCTACACATCATCTACTATCTGCTCCTTCTAGCTGAAGATGCCGGGGATTGAACCTGGGACTTTCTGCATACAAAGCAGATGCTCTGACCCATGGCTCCTTTCTCCTTGTCTCCCCTTCAAGGTATGCTTTTCATACCTCCCTCCCAGACTTACTCCTAGCTGTTGTCTAAATCAGTGGTTCTCCGCTGGTGGTACGTGTACAATTGATGGGGTGCAGTAGTCTCAGTGGAATGCAGGGCTTTCATAACAATTACTAAGATTTCTCTCTCTTTCAATCCCCATGTCTATTTGCAAATGAGACATGCTGCATCTCGCTGACTCTCCCTGCCACAGATTAGCCATCTGTGACCTTGGACCCTCAGTGTGTCCCCTAATCCACCATATCCCCTGCCCACAAACAAATATCTTCGATGTGCCACTTCCCTCTGACAGTACCCACCAGGGATTATCCATTGTTCTTCTGCAGTTTTTCATATCCTTAAAACTTGCTGTAAATGATAAATGGAATAACCCTGGGGGGTTTGTAGCAGGAACTCCTTTGCATATTAGGCCATACCCCCGATGTAGCCAATTTTCCAAGACCTTACAGGGCCTGCTGTAGGCTCCAGGAGGCTTGGCTACATCAGGGGGTGTGGCCTAATATGCAAAGGAGTTACTGCTACAAAAAAAGCCCTGCGAATGTCCATAAATGTATCACTGTCCTTGGAAAAAGTGGGCTTTTTTGTGGCTGTCGTGGTGAGACCCAGGTTCTTTGGTGGAGTGATGAATGGGATGTTCAGTAAGGAAGGTTGAGATCCACTCGTCTAAATAATTTGCCTCTGGACTAATATTCAGGTGCCTCAGGATAGGGGCCTGTGCCTTTGGGCTTCCCAAAGTTATTTTGTGGTACATACCCACATAAAGAGGGGTGTTTAATTCTTCTGAGGCCAAGCATTGTGCCGTTCAGTTCCATCCACGGTACATTATCCTGTGCCCTCCTCACATACAGCTCTCAATTTGCCTCATTGAGGCGGGAGAACTTCTGGCGGATGGCTTTGCTTGCAAGCGCTGCCATGAGCTTGTTATATCAACGGTGAGGTTAAAAAAATGCACTTGATTGTATATTCCAAATGTGCATGTGCTATAAATACAACCCCGGGTGACTGCTTGTCCCCTTGGAGAGCTTAGTTATCTGAAAAACAACATTAGAGTCCAGTGGCTTAAGCTGGTCTTCAAGGTGCCATTGGACTCTTCTTTGTTCTGCTGCTTCAGACCAACATGGTTGCCCGCCTGGATCTATATTTGTTATCTGAAGTTTGAGTTCAGTTGCAGGGAGCAGCAAGAGTCTTTTTTGACAGCCCGCAGTGGGGTGGGCTGCCCGGTTTCTTTGAACGGTCTGCTACTAATCAGTCAAAAGAATGACTTCATCAGAGTCTCTTTCAAAACACACGCAGGCATTCCCCACCCAGCAGAACAAAAACCTCTTCCGCTTCTCAGTTGCAGGTGGTTTGGTTCTTCTCGTTGCTTTCCGTGTGGTTGACCCGCTGCTGTGTGGTTGATGGCACATTTTTTTAACCCATTGTAAACTCTCATGGGTGAGTTATGACCCTTCTTATTTAAGGCCATGCTCTGGATTGTTATTACTCCTTGTCATTTTGGTACTCTTTGGCCACTCTTTCTTCCTGTCCCAGGCTCTCTCCCTCCAGAGATTATTTATGCTTCACCACTCCATTTCCATCTTGTTGATCTCTTTAATCGTCTCTCCGGTTTGGAGTGTTCCAGTCCGTGGAGCCTCTTGCCACAGTCTCTTCAGGGTTATTTTTGCCAAGTCTTTCCTAACCCTTATGTGTTAGATCCCAGTAGATCCTTTTGTGTTAGGATCAGGGCTTGTTTTGTAGCAGGAATTCCTTTGCATATTAGGCCAGGCCCCCGATGTAACCAGTCCTCCAAGAGCTTACAAGGCTCTTAGTGCAGGGCCTTCTGTAAGCTCCGGGAGGATTGGCTACATCAGGGGTGTGTGGCCTAATATGCAAAGGAGTTCCTGCTACAAAAAAAGCCCTGGTTAGGATTCAGCAAAAGGAAAGTTGTACGTAGAGGCCATTTTGGTATCCAGGATCCCAAAGGAATCTGGAACTCTGAGGGCATGTTGTGTGTGGATGAAGAGGCAGATGTGTCCCTGGCAATAATATGCAATGTGCGTGCATGCACATTTCTGTCTACATTGCAAAACAGATGGGACTGGGAATCCTTCCAGCCATTGTCCAAGGCATCTTTGTGGTCTCTCTGTGTGTGCGAGCATGAGAGAGGTTGTGATTGACTGCATAGCACCATAGCCGGATCGGACACGTGACAGCCAGTTAGTCCCTGAATTTCATGGTACCTAATGAAGCGTTCAAATCTCACCTCCACCCTAAACTCACTAAGTGTTCCAAAACAAGCCAATCTCTTGCACTCTTTGTTCTTATCTGTAATATGGGGGAATCCTGATTTCCCTGATAGGAAAGTTGTAATGCTAATTACTGACATACTGTAACCTTTTTCAGGGTTACATTCCTGGAGCCTGTAACTGGGCATGTGGAACAAATGCACTGCATGCAGTTCTCCTGATATGCATGATTGCCGTTTCATCTCGGGGCAACTGGTAGATTTTTTGCCTTGGTAAAAAGGTAAAGATAGTCCCCTGTGGAAACACCAAGTTGTTACCGACCCATGAGGTGATGTCACCTCATGACATTTTCTTGGCAGACTTTTTACGGGGTGGTTTGCCATTGCCTTCCCCAGTCATCTACACTTTCCCCCCAGCAAGCTGGGAGCTCATTTTACCGACCTCGGAAGGATGGAAGGCTGAGTCAACCTCGAGCCGGCTACCTGAACCCAGCTTCCGCCGGGATCGAACTCAGGTCATGAGCAGAGCTTGGACTGCAGTACTGCAAGCTTACTGCTCTGCACCACGGGACTCCTCGGTACATGAAATCAAATGTCACCATTGAACAGGACTTGTATATGATAATGTTTCAAATCTGTTGAAATCCAGTGTTGCGTAGTGGTTAGAGTTTTGGACTGGGGGGTGCAGCTCCCCATTCTGCCATGGAAACTTGCTAGGTAAACTTAGGCCCGTCCATTTTCCCTCCACTGAACCTCCCTTAACAGGGTTGTTGTGAGGAAAGCAATGCATGCCACCTGTATTGCTTGAATGAAGGGCAGGGTAAAATGCATAAATGTAACAAACCTTCTGAAGTGACTGCATTTCCCAAACTGTTCTTGGCTTTGGCTTTTTCACGGAGGATAGGTCTATCAGTGGCTACTAGCCATGGTGACTAAAGGGAACCTCCATGTTCAGAGGCAGTAAATCCTCTGAATCCCAGAGCCAGGAGGCAACATCAGGGGTAAACCTTGGCCACTATGCCCTGTTGTTAGCCCTCCAGAGGGATCGGTTGGCTACTGTGCGAGACAGGATGCTGGACTAGATGGACCGCTGGTCTGAATTAGCAGGACTCTTGTTATGGTCTTATCAGGGAAAGCCTTGGCCTCTATGCGCTATTGTTGGCACTCCAGAGGAACCAGTTGGCCACTGTGAGAGACAGGATACTGGACTAGATGGACCACTGGTCTGATCCAGCACGGCTCTTCTTACGATTTTATCAAGGAAAGCCTCGGCCTCCTATGTGCTGTTGTTGGCACTCCAGAGGAACTGGTTGGCCATTATGTGAGACAGGATGTTGGATAGATGGACCACTGGTCTGATCCAGCAGGGCTCTTATATTCTTATGAAGGCTTTAGCCTCTGTGCCCTGTTGTTGGCTATCCAGTGGAATTGATTGACTACTGTATGGAACAGGATGCTGGACTAGATGGACCACTGGTCTGATCCATCACGGCTCTTCTTATGATTTTATCAAGGAAAGCCTCGGCCTCTATGTGCTGTTGTTGGCACTCCAGAGGAACTGGTTGGCCATTATGTGAGACAGGATGTTGGATAGATGGACCACTGGTCTGATCCAGCAGGGCTCTTATATTCTTATGAAGGCTTCAGCCTCTGTGCCCTGTTGTTGGCTATCCAGTGGAATTGATTGACTACTGTATGGAACAGGATGCTGGACTAGATGGACCACTGGTCTGATCCAGCAGGACTGTCCTTATATTCTTTTGACAAAGTGTGGCATTGACGGGGCTTCTGGTTTCCAGTTTGGGTGCCGTATAATAAGACAGAATAAAACCCCCTATTAAACACATTTATTTATTTGAAAAAAAAAGTTTGTTTGCACAATGCTAAAGCACATGAGCAAATGGCAGGTGTGTTTGTTTAGGATTTAAGCACCTTTAGTTTTGCTGACTATCAAGGGATCAAGGGGGTGCCTTCTGCAACTGTCCTGGCAAACATCTGTGTTTTTGATCGCCATGTTCGATCCTCTGCCTTGTGTTTTCTAGCTGAGTTTGAGGAGAGAGCCATACTGTTTGTTTACCCCTCTTGCTGTGATACAGGCCTCTGGCCTGTTGGTTAAAGCGCTGTAGTGTCACGTGGCCAGCTTGGTGTGGGTTTGTTTCTGTTTCCTGGCAATATAAACATCAGGGATGCTACAATTAGCATGGATGTGGTGCCAGATATATTTGACTAAAAGTTTGCACTTAAGTGGCGTGGTGTGGCAAAAGGAGGATCCCAGGTTTTGTGGCGTTCTAGTGATTCTCTGTTGTCATAACATAGAGGTGCCTGTTCTTGTCAAACGTCTCCTTGAAAGATTGCAAAACGCTTCAGGTGATGACATCACTCAGATCAGTTGTTCTAACCTGACATATAAGGTAGCTGTCAAAATATGTAATGCTAGAATGACCTGTTCTCTTTGGGTTTAAGAATGTCAGATTCACATTGGATCCAGGGACTAGTTTTTCTTCTTTGTTATTATTATTATAACTGGTAATTCAGTATTAGCTTTTCCTTCACGTTTGTACATTTTTAGCTCACCCCTACCTAGAGTGTAGCTCAGGGAAGTGTGTGTCATTTTCTTCTCTTCCATTCTGTTTCTCACAACAACCCTAGGAGGTAGTTCATCAGGGAGAAAGTGACTGGCCAAAGGTTACTCAGTGAGCTTTATGGCAGAATGGGGATTTGACCCTGGATCTTCCAGATCCTAGTCCAACACCATGCGGATTGTAGGAATTCCATCTTTAAATACTTCCCCATTAGTTATCCTCCCTGACTATTCAGGTGATAATGGGATTTCAAGAAACGGTTCTTCCTAGGTTTTCTTGTGCACAGGGTGGTCCTTCCTTCCTTCCTTCCTTCCTTCCTTCCTTCCTTCCTTCCTTCCTTCCTTCCTTCCTTCCTTCCTTCCTTCCTTCCTTCCTTCCTTCCTTCCTTCCTTCCTTCCTTCCTTCCTTCCTTCCTTCCTTCCTTCCTTCCTTCCTTCCTTCCCCCAGCAGTCTGGTCCAGTCCAGGAGAAAGCCTTTATTTGTTTAGCATATTTTTGACCCTCTTTTTACTCAGAAGTCCTCAAGGCAGGTCAAAGCAAGTTTAGGTACATGCCATTACATTATCAAATCAAGAATAAACATAACATACCACCATCTGAAAAGCACGGAGGGAATTCTCCATATGCACTGTATGAATGTCAATTTGATTCAAAGGCCTTCTGGAAAAGAAAGGAATTTTAGTAACTTAGGGAGGCCTGAGGGGATGGTGCTAACCTCACTTCCAAAGTGAGGGAATTCCATACTCTAGGGCAGGGCCCCCTAAACTTTTTGAGCCTGAAGGTACCTTTGGAATTTTGAGGCAGAGTGGCAAGTGCCGTTACAAAGTGGCTGTCCCAGGAAGCAAACACTCATGTATACATACAGAGGAGGGATGGAGAATATGAACACATGTGCAAAAGAAGCCGGGGGGGGGGAGGGGGGAATAAAACACATACACACGTTCACAGAGAAGATAACAACCAATGGGAAAAAGGAGGATAAAACTCACAGAGGACAACTAAGGAGAAAAAGGGGTGCTCTGCTGGTGCTTCCTAGTTCCAATGCCTCACTGTTGAACTTCAGGTACTTTTTCATAGAATCCTAGCTCCTTCTCCAGCGAGCCATGGGCAGGGTCCAGGTGAAAAGCCCCTTTATTTGTATGAAAGCTGCCAGTCACCAGTTCTGCCTTCTTAGTGGCCTCCACTGACTTCCCTGAATCACTTGTCAGCACCATGACACCCATGGGCATCACATTGGGAAACCCTTCCATAAAGTTCACGGCTGAGAAGGGCCTCATAGATAAAAGCCATTACTGTTTGATTCTGCTGACTGGCCAGTGTGAGCTTGCTTGAGGAAGTGTGGGAAGACTCAAGAAGAAGCATATTCCTTCTGGAGTGTCTAAAGCCTGGTGTGGTGAAGTTTGCACATAGTCAGTGGTCATGGAGAGAGACTTCCATTTGTTGGATGGTGCTGAGCAAGGCTTTTTTTTGTAGCAGGAACTCCTTTGCATATTAGACTACACCTCCCTGATGTAGGTAATCCTCCCAAGAGCTTACAGTAGGCCTTGTACGAAGAGCCTTGTAAGCTCCTAGAGGATTGGCTACCTCAGGGGTGTGTGGCCTGGTATGCAAAGGAGTTCCTGCTACAAAAAAGACTGATGGTGGACCTCTAGAATTTTCACCTTCTTCTTACATCTGACAGGCTAGTTCAGAGCAGACAGGCTTGTATATACACCTCTCCCAATCCTGGTGTAGACGACTTGTGAATTGAGGTGGAACAGAATACATCTCTGCATGAGTGTTCTGCAAAAGTAGAACAGATGGGTCAGCAGTGGCATTCAAATCCAGACCAGACAACGTGTTCTGCACATGGGGTGGGGTGGTACCATTACCTGTACCATTAGGCAGAGTGAGCCAACAGTTTTGGAGCTGCGTTAAAGAGGGTGTGGGATTGTCTTTTTCTTTGTTTTTTTTAAAAAATGATGTATGGTTATATTTTCACTGAGAGGGACACCCTGTGGAGAATGTCCTTCAAGATCCAAGGCATCTTGTCCTGGTAGTACATGGACTAATGCCCTTTGTGAACGGTAGATTAAACATGAGCGTGAGCTTTTCTAAATCTGACTGTCTCTGAACCTGGGATGAATGCCCCTTGGGCAATGTCAAGAAAGAGACATGATTCGAACCTCCTTCAGCTTAAGCAAAAAGGGGGAGGCTGCAAATGCAGCATTTTAGAATAATTCCAAGTCCTGCTTTTGTTTCTTGGTACAGCTGCACAGTGTCTTTGCTGGTCTCTTAAAAACCATTTGCCCTGCTCTTCTGTCTTCTATGGAGAGCCTGACAACAATTTGGATAGTAGTACTCCATATTCCCTCTAAGCTGTGGAGTCTTGTGAGCTACTGGCATTAAAATTGGGAGCGAGCAATTTGTCTACTGCATCAATTAGTGTGCTCTGGGGCCATCCTTCCTGAGCTAAGACAAAAATGTGTGAGCCAGAGGCTAAAAATCTGTGAGCTGGCTCACACTAACTCAGCTTAGAAGGAACACTGGTAGTAATCTATTCATTTAAGTATTTATGTTAACCGGTTTTGGGGCTGTGCCCCTTCCCCAATCAGCAGTTACCAGGCAGAGACCTTTTTGTTCAGAGAAAACAGCTTTATTTTTGCTTTCTGCAGATAGCGGAGAGACAGGCAAAAGGAACGCCTCTCTCTACCGGCCTGGCCAAGCCCCTTGCCTCTTAAAGGATTCCCGATGTCATTCTCCTATCTCACTCTGTGGTGATTTGCCATTGGTCGCAGAGTTTACAGTCTAAACTTGACCGGCCGCTAGGCTGGGGGCTTTGGCCATACAAAGAAGGTTAAGTTAGAAAGTTACAACATTTTCTGCCCAGCAACATTTTCCCCTTATCTACCCAGTAAGATAATAGAATTTATGTGCATGGCCCTCAATTGTGTTCACAGCTTGTCCTCGTACATATCTTTTCCCTGTACTCTTCATGCTACATGCCATAAATTGTAACAGCCTGACTTATGAAAACTTTCCCAATCAAAATGTTATTTATTGCTGACTAGAGAGACAAATGCTGTGAAACAAAATTAAAAAGGCAAAGAGCAGAAGAAGGGGGGGGGTCTAACTCTAAGTCTGAAAGTTGAAGGTTGGCGAAAGAATGCAGTAGAAAATAGCCTAACCATAAGCCCACATAGAGGGAGGCAGGGAGCTAATAGCTAACTGCCAGAAACTGGGGAAAGGTGGGGGCCTTTTGATTTTTATACTTCTTATCCTTTATGCTGAATGAATAAACATTATTTGATTCTATAACATTTATATCCTGCTTTTCTCACATATGGCGGGGGAGGGGACTCAAGATAGCTTCCTTACGTTTCTGTAAAAATGAAACTTTTATGCACACCAACATAGACCACCCAACAGGCTTCCAATTTGATAAATATCGCCTTCGGTGTTCAAAGCACACATACGTTGTCTTCTTGTAAGCGTCTCATATGAACATATGAAGCTGCCTAATACTGAATCAGACCCTTGGTCCATCAAAGTCAGTATTGTCTTCTCAGACTGGCAGCGGCTCTCCAGGGTCTCAAGCTGAGGTTTTTCACACCTATTTGCCTGGACCCTTTTTTGGAGATGCCAGGGATTGAACCTGGGACCTTCTGCTTCCCAAGCAGATGCTCTACACTGAGCCACCGTCCCTCCCCTAGACTCAAGAATCGTGGAAGGTAAACTGGCATGATTATCCTCATAATGCAGGTGGATGAGTCAGGTCTGAGAGAGAATAGTTTTCCTGACGTCTCTTCAACAATTTCCTGATTCACAGCACAGCTGCCTCGCCATTATGCTATATCCGTTCATATAAAGATATTGTCTGGATATTTTCCGGAGATCAAATGAGTCCTGCTTCAGACCCTTATGCCTGCTAGGTAATAATGTTAGAGTGACAAATTCTCAAACTGTAAAATAATTGGTTTATTGTTGTTCAGTCGCACAGTCGAGTCCGACTCTTTGTGACCCCATGGACGAAGTCACGCCAGGCCCTCTTGTCTTCCACCATCCTCCGAAGTCTGCTCAAATTCGTGTTGGTTACATCAGTAACGCAGTCCAGCCATCTTTTTCCGTCCCCTTCTTTTGCCTTCTGTCTTCCCATCATCAGGGTCTTCTCCAGGGAGTGCTCCCTTCTCATTTGGCGGCCAAAGTATTTGAATTTCAGCTTCAGCATCTGACCTTCCAGGGAACAGTCAGGGTTGATTTCCCTTAGGACCGACTGATTTGATCTTCTTGTAGTCCAAGGGACTCTCAAGATTCTTCTCCAGCACCACATCTCAAAAGCATCTATTCTTTTGCGCTCGGCCTTCCTTATGGCCCAGCTCTCACAGCCATACATTACTACTGGGAATACCATTGCTTTGACTATATGGACATTTGTTGGTAGGGTGGTGTCTCTTCTTTTTATTATATTGCTCAGATTTGCCATAGCTGTCCTCCCAAGGAGCAAATGTCTTTTAATTTCATGGCTACAGTCACCATCTGCAGTGATCTTGGATCCCAGAAATGTGAAGTCTGTCACTACTTCCATGTCTTCCCCTTCTGTTTGCCAAGGTGTGATGGGGTCGGATGGCATGATCTTAGTTTTTTTGATGATGAGTTTCAAGCCTACTTTTGTGCTCTCCTCTTTCACCCTCAGCAAGAGGTTCTTTAGGTCCTCCTCACTTTCTGCCATTAGAGTGGTATCATCTGCATATCTGAGGTTGTTGATGTTTTTCCTGGCAATCTTAATTCCGGCTTTTTCATCCAGGCCAGCGTTCCGCATGATGTACTCTGCATAATGTTAGAGTGACAAATCCTCAAACTGTAAAATAATTGGTTTAGGAGGTTGTTTTCTTTTTTTCTCTACACCTTTATGTATATATTGTCATAATTCCCCAACTACATGCTTTGAAAGAACTGCTAAGGAACTGCAAGAAATTGAATGTGACCACAGAGTACCCCTGCACACACACAGGAGGCTGTCTGCTGTAACTCTGTATGAGTTACTGTTGTTGCGTCTTCTTTTTTTGAGTCTTCTGGGACTAGCTAACTTTTGTTATGTTGGTTATATAACTAGATTATTTGACCGCTCCCAATGGCACACTGTTACCTGCTCTTGGGGAAACTTCCTTCTGGATCTCTGCATGACGTACTGCTCTGGGCTTGGCTCCTTTCAATTAGGAGTTGCATTCAGATCACTGGCTCTTTTGTAGGCGTTTTCCTCTTGGTTACCTCATATTGCAAAAAGTCAGCTTTTCCAGGCATTAAGAACAAGGAGTACCTGCAATTAATTCACAAGGTAAGTATGTCTCAGCTGTCAGAAACTTGTGACACATTGATTTATATAAACCCTTGCCAACTTGAAAGAGTGCTTCATATTCTTGCAAAATGGGTTGCTACCTCTAAAAGCTGATGCCATGCTAAGTGTGCTTGCTTTTTTACAGTGCCAAACTCCCCTCTTCACCCACCCCCCCACTTTTGGTAACTACTACTTTTAGTAAAAACTACTTTAATATGTGCACGTGCACCTGTGAGGTACCCTGTGAGGCTGAGAGAGCTCTGAGAGAGCTGCTCTTGAACAGAATAGCTCTGAGAGAACTGTGGCTTGTCCAAGGTCACCCAGAAATTGCATGTGGAGAAGTGGGGAATAAAACCTGGTTCTCCCAGACAGGGGTGGAATTCTAGCAGGAGCTCCTTTGCATATTAGGCCACACACCCCTGATGTAGCCAATCCCACCACACACATACATAGTGAATTTTCCAAGCCGGGGCTGAATCTGAATTGACAAATCCTACCTGGCGACTGAATCTAGTGCTTTCTGCTTTAACAAATCCACCATTTGAGCCTTTAATGTCAGTGCCTTTAAAGATGATGCGCATGAAAACTATGTTCCTGGTGGCAATAACATCGGCCAGAAGGGTATCGGAGATTGGAGCCTTGTCGGTTAAGCAAGAGTTATGTGTGTTCCACGACAAAGTGGTTCTTTATGCGGACCCTACTTTCCAAACGAAGATCTCGTCTAGGTTCCACCAAAGCCAAGAAATCAGTTTACCATCCTTTTGTCCGGATCCTAAGTATCCCAAGGAGTGCACACGGCATACCCTAGACGTGCGTAGGGCAATCAAGGTTTACCTAATTAGAACTGAATCTATTCGTAAGTCAGACTCCATGTTCATTAACATAGCAACTCCCAGATTGGGTCAGAAGATGTCCAAGTCGGCCATTAGTTACGCCATCAAGCAGTGTATATCGGAAGCGTACAAGGCATTGCATCTTCCGGTACCTTCAGGGATCACTGCGCACTCGACCAGAAGTGCGGCCACCAATGCCGCCTTTAATAAGAACGCCTCCGTCGAGGATGTGTGTAAAGCAGCCACATGGTCGTCTATTTCCACCTTTATCCGCCACGATAAATTGAATGCATACGCGTCGGCGGATGCAGCCTTTGGTAGACGAATCCTGCAACATGTTCTGCCTGAGTAGGGCGATCCCACCCTGACTAACATCTGGGAGCACCCAAGATGTCCTCCGCCTCTTAGGGAGAACGACCCTTGGCACTTACCGTGAGGGGTCCTTCTCCTAAGAGGACAGGAGGACATCTTGCCCTCCCTTCTCTCGCCCTACCTTGGGCAGTATCTCTTTGTATCTAGTTTTGTATCCTTCATCTAAGGTCTTTTCCATGCTGATATCTGTTACCTGTTTCTTACCTGTTTATTCCCTAAAAGGGTTTTTTCTAGTCGGTCTGATAGACTAATACCACATTTTTTCTGACCGGCTGTTAGTTTCTTTTTTACATTAGGAGTGTTTAGGTATGATATTCTTCTTACTGCTTCTCGGCGTCACCCGAACTGAGAGAGGGGTGGTTCCCACAGCCACAGGAAGAGGAAGATTTTAAGATTCCTGCCTCCCTGATTGGACGGTGGGAAACACCCAAGATGTCCTCCTATCCTCTTAGGAGAAGGACCCCTCATGGTAAGTGCCAAGGGTCGTTTTGCCAGATGCATATGGCCCAGCGAAGTTACCTTTCCCCAAGGAACTTAGAGTGGTGTCCCTATCCCTCCCTCTATTTTTTCCTAACTCCACTCCTGTGAGGTAAATTTTTCAAATGTTTGACTAGAATCATAGAGTTGGAAGGGATCTCCAGGGTCATCTAGTCCAACCCCCTGCACAATGCAAGAAATTCACAAATACCTCCCCCTAAATTCACATGATCTTCATTGCTGTCAGATGGCCATCTAGCCTCTGTTTAAAAACTTCCAAGGAAGGAGAGCCCACCACCTCCAGAGGAAGCCTGTTCCACTGAGGAACTGCTCTAACAATCAGGAAATTCTTCCTAACGTTGAGGCGGAAACTCTTTTGATTTAATTTCAACCCACTGGTTCTGGTCCTACCTTCTGGGGCCACAGAAAACAATTCCACACCATCCTCTATATGACAGCCCTTCAAGTACTTGAAGATGGTGATCCTGTCACCTCTCAGCCGCTTCCTTTCCAGGCTAAACCTGCCCAGCTTCTTCAGCCTTTCTTCATAAGACTACCTTATGGTCTGTTTTTAACTCCTTTCAGTTTTTCAAGAGCAGGATTAAACCATGCTAGTGTTTAGCTCCGTCCTTAGGCCAGCCTTTGCATGGTTAAGCCAGGACCTAAGAACCTACATAGTGTTGTGTTCTCACCACATTCTCTGTGCCTTGAAGCCTTGTTTTAATTCAGGGTGAACTTGTATAAATCAGTCTCTGTAAATCTGCATGCAAGAATGCCTTTAATCTGTTCATTAATCACAATTAATTCTACTTGTACTTCACTTCGACAAAATAGGACTTCTCTCAGGCAATTGTTGTAATTAAGGCCTGTCCCATTAAGTATTGTATCAAGGCTATGGCTTCTTGTAACAGTCTACCTCTGTTAATTACGACAATTGTACAGCGTTACAATTCTGGACCTGGCAGTTTGTTTACATGAAGTGATTGCACTTGGACTGTTACTCCTATTATGAAATTCTCTTCAAATTTTTATTTGCTTCTGTTATGTACTGAGTGGGCTTTGAAGATGGTGGCCATCCTAGGTGCATGGCCATTTGGTCCAAATTGGCAGGCCATACAGGGCCCAGGAGTTTGCAGTTCAGGAGTGAATGCAGTATACACAGTTTTCCAGATGGCGGAACCCATAAGCTTAATCCTACCTTATACTGAGTCAGACCAAGCTCAAGTATTTTCTACTCTGATTGCCAGCAGCTCTCCAGAGTCTCTGACAGAGAATTTTCTAATCTCCTACTACTCAGGACTTTTTTTTTTGAGCAGGAGTTCCTTTGTATATTGGGCTACACACACCCCTGATGTAGCCAATCCTCCAAGAACTTACAGTAGGCTCTGTACGAAGAGCTCTGTAAACTCCAGGATTGGCTACATCAGGGGTGTGTGGCCTAATATGCAAAGGAGTTCCTGCTACAAAAAAAAGCCCTGTGTACTACTTGATTATTTCAAGGGATTGAACACAGGGCCTTCTGCGTGTGAGATAGATGCTCTACGAATTGACTACGATTGCACTCTCTTACTCTTCCCAGAATGTGTTTGTTCCCTCAACCTCATCATGATCTTGCTGGGACCCTCCTCAGGTAGATGAGGTGTTTAAAGGGAGAGGACTTCGACTGTGCCAAAAGCAACTTATCAAATAATTTTGATCTGCCTCTTGGGGTTCTTTTTGGGCAGGAGTATGCATTTGTTGATGAATATTGGCCCTTGACCAGTCATGCTCAATAATCCCTCTAAGCTGTGGAGTTTTGTGAGCAAAAATTCTACTTCATGAACTACTGGCATTACAGTTGTGAGCTACTTGCATAAATTTGTTTGTTCTGGGGTCATTTTCCCTGAGCTAAGACAAAAATGTGTGAGCCGGAGGCTAAAAAACTGTGAGTTAGCTCACACTAACTCAGCTTAGAGGGAACACTGCTTAGGATCTGATTGAATCCTATCTGTGGGGCAGTGGTTAGCGGGTTAGACTGGGGTCTGTGAGATCCAGGTCTAAATCCCCTCTCTGCCATGGAAGTTGGCTGGGTATGACCACTCTCAGCCCAGCCTTCCTCACAGGGTTGTGAGAATCAAGTGGACAAGAAGAGAACTGTTGTAGGCCGCCTCAGGTACCCATTGGGGATAAAGGCTGAGTATAAATGAATCTAAATAAAAAATACTTTCCTTAAAGATCAGAATGTAGGGGCCTCCCCAATTAATTTGGTGGATGATAGTCATGAGGCCCAATAACAGAGCTCTGTGGTGCAAAGTGGTAAAGCTGCAGTAAAAAGGTAAAGGTAGTCCCCTGTGCAAGCACCAGTGACAACGTTTTCATGGCAGACTTTTTACGGGGTAGTTTGCCATTGCCTTCCCCAATCATCTGCAGTCCTAAGCTCTGCTCACGACCTGAGTTTGATCCCGGCGGAAGCTGGGTTCAGGTAGCTGGCTCAAGGTTGACTCAGCCTTCCATCCTTCCGAGGTCGGTAAAATGAGTACCCAGCTTGCTGGGGGGAAAGTGTAGATGACTGGGGAAGGCAATAAAAGTCTGCCATGAAAACTTTGTAAAAGCAACGTCACCCCAGAGTCTGAAACGACTGGTGCTTGCACAGGGGACTACCTTTTTTTTTTTAACCTTAGACCCAATTTCCTGAAACTGTATGCCATCTTGTGTTGGAGGAATGACTTCAGGTAGTTTTCCATAGTTTGTAACAGGCTTTAATGTCCCAAGAGTCAAAATTAGGGATGTGCAAAAAAAAAAAATTCGGAATTACACGGATTCGGAAGTGCACAGGGGAAAAAATTTCGGATTCCCCATGCACTACTGAATACCGTATTCGGAATAGCCGCATATACGGTAGATGCACGGCTATTACCGAATATACGGCCCTATTATACCCTATGGGCCATTGAAATCAATGGCAAATAGGGTATATTTGAAGCCGCCTGGAGGGGGGGGGTTGAGGGAGAGCCCCCAAATTTGCAGGGGACCTGAAGGGGACTCTCCCCTCCAACCCCCCCAAGTCCCAAAAAGATTGGGCCAGGGGATCCCATTCCAGGGGCACCCAAAGAGGGTGCCCCTATTCCATCATTATACCCTATGGGCCATTAAAATCAATGGCAAATAGGATATAATTGAAGCCGCCTGGAGGGGAGGGGGTTTGAGGGAGAGCCCCCAAATTTGCAGGAGACCTGAAGGGTACTCTCCCCTCCAACCCCCCCAAGTCCCAAAAAAATTGGACCATGGGGTCCAATTCCTGGGGCACCCAAAGCCAAACCTAACTTCACACCAGAGAATCTCTATAGGCCCCAAATGCACTACATCCCTCTATCTAATCTATGAACCCTGGGCCTGCAGGCCTGGCACCAACATAAACCCAGTTGCCAACCTCACTGCCACACAAAACACAATCTGCTCAAGGTCTGCTCTGCAGACCTGCTTGCAGCAAACCCAGATGCCAGCTCTCCAGCCCTGCCCCAAACAACACGGGGAGAGCTTGTCAACCACAAAAAGCCTGCTGGTTCTGGGTCTCTCACCCAGGTGCCAGCTTCCCTGCCACAGAACACACAATCTACAGATGCCAGCTCTCCAGCCCTGCCCCAAATAACACGGGGAGAGCTTGTCAACCACAAAAAGCCTGCTGGTTCTGGGTCTCTCACCCAGGTGCCAGCTTCCCTGCCACAGAACACACAATCTACAGATGCCAGCTCTCCAGCCCTGCCCCAAATAACAAGGGGAGAGCTGGCAAACCACAAAAAGCCCGCTGGTTCTGGGTCTCTCACCCAGGTGCCAGCTTCCCTGCCACAGAACACACAACCTACTCTATAAAAACAAGAAAGTGACCCAGCCCACACACACCCTCACCAACCCCCACACCAACCAGAGGCAATTTAAAAAACCAAAACAAAACCAGCAGAATCACAAAAGGCCAAGTGTTAAAAAAAAGTGGCCTTTTCACCAACAAGAAAAGGGGGACAAAAGTGGCCTTTTAAACAATGGAAATTAGGCCAAACAGCACCCGCCCCAAGAACCCAAAGAAAAGAGTAACAGCAGCAGCACAACACAGCACAGCAGCAACAAATCAAACACTGAATACTTTTAAAACAGTAAAAAATTAACTTTTAACAATACAGGAACTTTGCCACCCCCTCCCCCCCAAAAAACCCTTCACCCTAACCCCAAGAAATTAAAGCCACCCAAATCAGGAGAAGTAAAAGGACACTGCACTTTTAAAAGTCCTCTCACTAAATTAAGATATGGGCAGATTGGCAAACCCCCCCACCCCAGGCCCCCTCCCCAAGCAGAAACCCCAAATAAGCTACCCCACCACCACCCAAATCTGGATAAGTAAAGGGACTCTAAGTCTTTAAAAAAAGTCCTTTTACCAACAATAAATAAAAAAAGAGAACCCAAAGAGTGTTTTACCTTGTCTTCCAGGGAAGTCTGAGTGAGAGAGCTGCAGCAGCTTAAGCAATCTCTTACACACAGCATGGAAGTGAAGGAAGTGAAGACTCCTTAGAAAGCCCTTCAAAGCATGCATTTCCAATGTATTTTACAAATGCATGCTTTGGATTGGCTGTTGGGGCTCCTCTTCCCCCTCCCCCCCTCCCTGATCCCAGGGATGTTAAGGCAGAGGCGGGAAGGTGCCAAAGGAGCTCCTTTGAAGCTCCAGAAGCTAATTGCCGCCTTTTGTTTTGAATTGACAGCTGTT
This sequence comes from Heteronotia binoei, assembly GCF_032191835.1. Taxonomy (NCBI): domain Eukaryota; kingdom Metazoa; phylum Chordata; class Lepidosauria; order Squamata; family Gekkonidae; genus Heteronotia; species Heteronotia binoei. The sequence continues at coordinate 183,061,216 of NC_083224.1, read as the reverse complement.
TGCTTATGAATAGCTATTCGTAACTACACAACGAGCCTATTCGGCTGCCGTGTAATGGGCGCTTATGGAAGTCGGCTGCAGGCTATTCCGTATGCGGCCGAATCAACACTGGTTCGGCTGTAAATATGGCTCGGCCGAGCCGAATGCACATCCCTAGTCAAAATCACTAGTACCACGCACAAGTGATTTTTCCTTACTAAACCAGATTGTCCACCTTGATTTGACTTGCTGTATTAATTTCCCTACTGGAGAAAGGAGGAAATGGGTGCTTCATCCATCGGAGGAAAAAGAGTTCTGTGGGACAGGTGGAAAATTAATGTAATGGTAATCCCAGAGTCAGAAATGACTGGTGCTCGCACAGGGGACAGCCTTTACCTTTTTAATCCCCTGTGCAAACACCAAATCGTTACCAACCCATGGAGTGACATCACATCATGATGTTTTCTTGGCAGAATTTTTGCAGGGTGGTTTACCATTGCCTTCCCCAGTCATCTACACTTTACCCCCAGCGAGCTGGATACTCATTTTACCGACCTCGGAAGGATGGAAGGCTGAGTCAACCTTGAGCTGGCTACCTGAACCCAGCTTCCACTGGGATCAAACTCAGGTCATGAGCAGAGCTTGGACTGCAGTACTGCAGCTTACCACTCTGCACCACGGGGCTCTTAGGTGAAAAATTACTGCCTGTTTTAACAACATAGCAGGTAAATGTTGGTAAGCGTTGTTTAAGACATGAGGAAGGAAATGCTCTTTGATAAGGGATAGTTGGCCTGCGTCTCATATTGAATCAGACTCTTGGTTCATCAAAGTCTGTATTGTCTAAGACTGGTAGCAGCTCTCCAGGGTCAGGTAGAGGTCTTTCGCGTCACCTGATCACTGGAGATCACCTGATCACTGGAGAAGCCAGGGCTTGAACCTGGGATCTTCTTCATGCCAAGCAGATGCTCTACCGCTGAGCCACGGCCCATCGCTGTGAGATGTAAGCATTATTGTACTGTGCATCTTGGTTACAAAAATGTTATAATAGCCTATGGAGGATTGAGGAAGTGGAAGCTTTTATGGCTTTTGCTGTCCTGGATGGAATTCATATATTTATTAAAAATGGATCTACACCACCTTTCCACCCAAATTAGGGTCCCCGGGGCCATAAACATCGGAACATTAAGACATTTCAACATTAAAACAGCTCTGCAAGCCCTGTTTGTTTGCCAGGGCTTTTGATGAGCTGTGAATAGCAAGCATATTTGCAGGGAGTTTTTGGGCTTGTTATTTTATTTTGGTTTTACTATGTTTATTACCATGGCAGCATTGAGCCAAGAGGAAAAGGATGGTAAGATGTGTTAATAAATAATAGTTAATAAATACTGTTCCTCTGGGCTTGTTTTTTTTTTTAGCAGGAACACAGCTCCAGCTGGCTTGGCATCAGGGGTGTGACCTAATATCCAAATGACTTCCTGCTGGGGTTTTTTTACAAAACAATGAAACAATGGTGACATTAGGGGGTGTGGCCTAATATGCAAATGAATTTCTGCTCAGCTTTTCCTAGCAAAAAAGCCCTGTGTGAAACAATGGTGACAGGGGGTGTGGTCTAATATGCAAATGAGTTCCTGCTGGGCTTTTCCTGCAAAAAAGCCCTGTGTGAAACCATGGTGACATCAGGGAGTGTTGTCTAATATGCAAATGAGTTCCTGCTGGGATTTTCCTACAAAAAAGGCCTTCTGTTCCCAACCTGAGGGGCAGAATTTAGGAAGGAAACAGTCATGAAATGTTTACCCCAGTATTCTGCGAAATGCCAAATCCTACATGAATGACCTGTGCAAAGCACTAGTAATTGTTTACTAGTGTGAAAGTTTCCATTTCTCTGCGTGGATTTTTGGTGTGTAATTAATATAGGGAAAGGGTGGCCGTTAGTTAGACTGCTGTCCCTGGTTAATTCCAAGTGGATCCATGTCCCCATGGTGCCGGAGTTCTTTTGAAGAAGACTCGCCTTCCTGAATAAGGATCAACAGGGCTTTTTCTTTTTTTTGTAGAAAAAGCCCAGCTTGAACTCATTTGTATGTTAAGCCACATACTCTGACACCAAGCCAGCCGGAACTGCTTTCCTGTACAAAAAAAAGCCCAGCAGATCATATAATGTTAATCTGTGAAACCTTGACTGCTGGGATTAAATTCTCCATGCATCAATGGAAACTGATTCTCTTTCAGGTAGATCACACAAGACCAAAGTCCTGGCACGGGACATGTTTAGTCACTGAATAAATCTGACTTGAATGAAATGTATGTCCTGCCTTTTCCTTGAAGATGGGTAATGAATTTTTAAGGGTTAGAACTAAGGTATGCTACACAGGCTAGCCTGATCTCATAAAATTGTGGAGGCTTAGCAGTCATCCCTGGTTTCATGTGGATGGGAGACCGCCAAGGAAGTTCAGGGCCACTACTCAGAGGCAGGCAATAGCGAACCACCTCTGAACATCTCTTGCCTTGAAAACCCAATGGGGTTGTCATAACTCCACTGTGATTTGATGGCTCTTCCCACCACCACTGCACCCCACCGAATTCCCCAGACAGTTTAGTTCCCTTCTGGTAGACCAGGTCAGTTACAGCTTCCCAAATTGCTCCCTTTGGATTGTTGGTGGCAGGGCTTTTTTTGTAGCAGGAACGCCTTTACATATTAGGCCACACACCCTGATGTAGCCAATCCTCCAAGAGCTTATAGTAGGCCTGTAAGAAGAGCCCTGTAAGCTCTAGGATTGGCTACATCGGGGGGGGGGGGTGATGGTGTCATAGGAACAGCTTGAGATACAGATGAATTCTCTCTACTTGCTTGCCCCATCGCAGGCAAAATCCTTGCCAGAATACTCCTGAACAGACTGGTGCCCACCATTGCAGAAGAACTCCTCCCAGAGAGCCAGTGCGGCTTCAGAGCTAACAGGAGCACCACTGACATGGTATTTGTTCTCAGGCAGCTCCAAGAGAAATGCAGGGAACAGAACAAGGCTCTGTATGTGACTTTTGTCGACCTTACCAAAGCTTTCGATACCGTTAGCAGGAAAGGCCTGTGGCAAATCTTGGAACGTTTAGGATGTCCCCCAAGGTTCCTCAGCATGATCATCCAGCTACACGAAGACCAGCGAGGCCAAGTCAGACACTGCAACGACCTCTCGGAGCCCTTCCCAATAGGCACAGGTGTAAAGCAAGGCTGCGTTCTCGCGCCAACTCTCTTTACGATCTTCTTTAGCATGATGCTTCAAAGAGCCGCAGTAGATCTAGATGATGACGATGGTGTATACATCCGCTATCGCACCGATGGCAGCCTGTTCAACCTGAGGCGACTAAAGGCACATTCCAAGACAATGGAAAAACTCATCCGAGAGCTACTGTTTGCTGATGACGCTGCACTCGTCTCCCACTCGGCATCAGCTCTGCAGCATATGACGTCCTGCTTTGCAGAGGCTGCCAAGCTATTCGGCCTAGAAGTTAGTCTGAAGAAGACAGAAGTTCTCCACCAGCCTGCACCCCAGGAAGATTATCACCCTCCCTGCATCACTGTGGGTGAATCAGTTCTGAAGACAGTCCAGCAGTTCAGCTACCTGGGGTGCATCATCTCCTCAGATGCCAAGATCGACAAGGAGATTGACAACAGGCTGGCAAAGGCAAACCGTGCCTTTGGCCGACTGCACAAAAGAGTGTGGAGCAACAAGCATCTGAAAAAAGGCACAAAGATCAATGTTTACAAAGCGGTTGTGATGACAACCCTCATCTACGGCTCCGAATCGTGGGTTTTATACCGTCATCACCTGCGACTCCTTGAGCGCTTTCATCAGCGCTGCCTTCGCACCATCCTCAACATCCACTGGAGTGACTTTGTGACCAACACTGAAGTCCTCAAGAGGGCGGAGGTTACCAGCATCGAGGCACTGCTGTTGAAGACGCAGCTGCGCTGGGCAGGGCATATTTCTAGGATGGAAAACCACCGCCTTCCCAAGATTGCCCTGTATGGCGAACTCTCCACCGGCCATCGAAATAGAGGGGCACCAAAGAAGAGGTACAAGGACTCCTTGAAGAAATCCCTTAGCACCTGTCACATCAACCATCACCAGTGGTCTGACCTAGCCTCAGATCGCAAAGCATGGAGGCACACCATCCACCAGGCTGTCTCTTCCTTTGAGAATGCCCGCATAGCTGGTCTTGAGGACAAAAGGAGATTGAGGAAGAATCGCACTGCTACAGGACCAACCCTAAATCAGACTTTTCCCTGCAGCCGCTGTGGCCGGACCTGCCTGTCCCACATTGGTCTTGTCAGCCACCAGCGAGCCTGCAGCAAACGTGGACTATTGCACCCTTCTTAAATCTTCGTTCGCGAAGCCAAGCCGAGAGAGAGAGAGAGAGAGAGACTTGCTTGCCCAGAGCTTTCCCATAGGACTTTTCATAACTTAGAAGAGGAGGAGGAGGAGGAGATTGGATTTATACCCCGCCCTTCACAGAGTCTCAAAGTGGCTTAGAATCTCCTTCTCTTCCTCTCCCCACAACAAACACCCTATGAAGTAGGTGGGGCTGAGAGAGCTGTGATTGACCCAAGGCCACCCAGCTGCTGTATGTGGAGGAGTGGGGAATCAAACCTGGTTCTCCATATTAGAGTCCGCTGCTCATAACCACTACACCAGACACTACGGCATGCAAGAAGAATGCTGTAGAAATGGAAATCTGCAAAGGTGACCCAGTTGCTACCACTTGTAGATATGCAACACTACACGGGCAATTATAATTAAGCCAAGAGGAAATTGCTTCTTGAGTTCTCCTCTGCAGATTAGGAACACCATTACTTAATATGAAGCAATGGAATGATCACACAGTAGAGACAAAAAGCAGTTGATGGGTAGGGTTGTTAGATGACATGAACAGTGGGTATTGCCTCAGCCTCTGCAGCTCTTCAGAGAGCTAGTTTGGTGTAGTGGTTAAGTGTGTGGACTCTTACCTGGGAGAAGCGGGTTTGATTCCCCACTCTCTCTACTTGCACCTGCTAGAATGGCCTTGGGTCAGCCATAGCTCTTGCAGGAGTTGTCCTTGAAAGGGCAGCCGCTGTGAGAGCCCTCAGCCCCACCTACCTCACAGGGTGTCTGTTGTGGGGGGAGAAGATCAAGGAGATTGTAAGCCACTCTGAGTCTCTGATTCAGAGAGAAGGGCGGGGTTTAAATCTGCAATTCTTCAAAACCCAGCATCTGTCTAGTGCTTGTTTTCCCTCACAGCAGGAGGAGGATAGATCCAGGTGGTGGTGGTGATGGAGGAGATTGGATTTATACCCTGCCCTTCACTTGGAGTCTCAGAGCGGCTTACAATCTCCTTCCCTTCCTCTTCCCACAACAGATACTTGGTGAGGTAGGTGAGGCTGAGAGAACAGCTTTGAGAGAACAGTGACTGACCTAAGGTCACACCAGCAGCTGCATGTGGAAGAGTGAGGAATCACACCCAGTTCTCTAAATTAGAGAATGCCACTGTTAACCACTACACTAAACTGGCTCTCTGCTGAGGACCCAAAGTGGATCACATAATTCTCATCTTCTCTGTTTTGCCCTCACGTCAACCTTGTTAGGCAGGCTAGATTGAGATACTGTGACTGGCCCAAGGTTACCCAAGGAACTTCCATGGCAGAGTGAGGATTCGAACCTGGGCCTCTTCGGTTGTAGTTGGACATGCCGACCAGTAAACCTCTGGTTCAAAGGCTAGTTTAGATATGATGGTGATGGATGTATGTTTCTTTGCACATGTTCTCCTCTTCTACCTCTCAAGCAATTTGTTTATGTCTTTAGGACTCAAAAAGGGGGGGGGGAGGGGGTGGTTCTTAGCATTTTCCCTACAGAGAAGATGAGAATTATGTGATCCACTTTGGGTACTCAGTAAAGAGCCAGTTTAGTGTAGTGGTTGTTGTCAGGATAAAAATGGAGGAGGGAAAAACAAGCCGCCCCCCCCCCCCCCCCCCCCCAGGGCAGGGTCATCTAGTAAGTTTCTGTTTGGATTCAAACTTGGTTCTTCCAGATCCTAGTCTAATACTCTAACCACTACACCATGTTAGTTGCAGTTATTTTTCTGTGGAAAGGGAGATGTGGAACAAGAAATGGTGAAAAACACTTACTGTCACAAGCTCTTCTTGCTTCATACCGAGTGACAGGGCTGAGGGGCAGGGGATGGGACTCCCAGGGGCTCATATCACCAACAGTTAGTGGACAAACAAGTCAGTGGACAAACAAGGTTGCGCCCATCAGATATTTCGCCTTTGACCTTCAAGGCAATGGCTTACATCAAGGCAATGACTTATAGAGTCAAATAGGAAGTCCATCTGCATTCCTGGTTGTTACTGAATTGATCAGCACGGAATACTATGTAGTAAACCACATAAGTTGTTATGTTGCTGATATTCTCAGTGCTTAAGTACTCTGTGTAATCTGTGGGCAGCATTTTTAGGAAGGGGGTATGCCTGCAGGAGGCAAGCACTCTGCCACACTTAGGGTTGCCACGTCCAACTCAGGAAATATCTGGGGATTTTGGGGATGGAGCCAAGAGACTTTGGGGGTGGAGCCAGAAGCAAGGTTGTGACAAGCATGATTGAACTCTGAAGGGAGTTCTGGCTGTCAAGATTCTTTTAAATGTCTTCCTTCCATTGGAAATAATGGATAAGGGCACCGTCTTTTGGGGCTCGAAGAATTGGAACCTCTGGTCCAATCTTTTTGACACTTGGAGGGCTTTTTTAGTAGACGCACTAGATGCGATGCTAAAAATTTGGTGCCTCTATCTCAAAAAACAGCCCCCTGAGCCTTAGATGCTCACAGACCAATTCTCCATTATGCCCTATGTGGACTTGGTCTCCATAGGGTGTAATGGAGTGCTCAATGGACATTCCTCCCTCCTGCTTTCTGGGGGGAGAGCCTTCAAACCAGGGGATCTCCTGTTCCCACTGGAGATTGGCAACCCTAACTGCATTGCTGAGTGGACCCATGCACTGTTGTCCCGTAGAATATTGCCCCATGTAGATTTTGTCCCCAGACTAGTTTTCTTTTTAGAACTTTTGCATTTGTATTTTTCTGACCTTCCTTTCTGAATTTGACAACGTTGGCTGGGTTTTTGGAGGGGGTGTATTGTCCATTGTTAACCTAAACAGCACTTCATCATTTCTCCTTCTCTCCCATACATTAGGGCAAGTTTGTTGTGACGAGGAACCTGCACACCACCTCTGCACATAATCTAAAAACACGCGACACCTCTGTGGGTGTTTCCTGTTGCAGTCTGGGGTGTTGGTGATATTGCTGAAAAGTAAATACTTATTTTGAAAAATTACTCAGTTTATTTAGGAAAATCATATGCAGACTCCAGAGTAAGGTTCCCGTTTCCAAGTTGGGAAATTCCGGGGGTTTGTGGGCGGAGCCTGAGGAGAATGGAGTTTGAGAAGTGGAGGGACTTCAGCCACAGGGCGGGGGGTGGGGCAGAGGGCGGTGCTTGCCCTGGGCGCTGATGGAGGGGGGGCACCAAATTGGCTATAGAGTCTATTGTATTCTATGGCATCATAAGACAGAATGGTCCTTAAGGGGGAGTCATTTTTTAATTTTGCCCCCCCCCCCTCAAAAAACATGTAGATTCGGTCCTGTTCAGCCATAATGTCATAGAGTCCTCCCTCCAAGGCAGCCACTTTCTCCAGGGGAACTGATCTCTGTCATCTGGGAATCAGTTGTAATTCCTGGAGATCTCCAGGCTCCACTGGAGGCTGATAACTTGACTGTCCAGAGTTCTGCCGGAGTAAAATAATACCATCATTATACCCCCTCCCCTCCCAATAAATTATCAACATAAACCAAGGCAAGCCCGGGGCATTCAATACAAGATAAAACGATGGCCAACCAATGAACAAGAAAGGGCAATGTTGGTCCTTGTCCATTTTGTCCTTCATAAAGTACAGAGAAATCTTAATGTACTAGGCAGAATTAATGTACTCACTCCCTGTTTTACAATATCTATTTAGTGGAATTTGTGTGCTGGTATCTTGATACACCAATTCCTTTTGTGTATCATTTTGATCCGAGTTCCGGGTCCAAGCAAAGATTGTTGCATTTATTTTAACATTTTTTTTATTCTGCACTGTTAACTTCAGATACAGGAATCTGTGAATCTGTTTTGAAACATCTCTTTAGAAACAGAGGGCTGAGCCGTGATGAATGTGTTCTTTGTGTTTGTTTGCATTTAACCTTTTCCAGCACGTTCCAAAGTTTCAAATGTTACATCTGCAACTGGGGGTGTTGGGAGCTTAGCATGTAATCCAGACAGAATAAAACGTTTCTGTTTCCTGTGGATTTCCATGGACCAGAGAGAATTGCCTTAACTCTCCCCTTATAATAGGGGACCATATATTCCTCAGCTCTCCTGAGTAGGGCATAGGTTCATTTCAGGATTCTAGCGAGAGCAAGACTCAACCACACACACAATAGAGTTATTAATCAAACCAGTTTTTTAAGCACTGTCATAGCAACAACATATTATCATGTAAAAGCATGCAAGGCATTCCTATTACCTCACCTATAGAAATTAAGGATACCCGCTGAAGGTATAAGGTAGCTGGAGGATGATCTCTTCAGAAGCAGTGAGGATGTCTGTTCTTCTCAGAGATGGGAGTGTGGGAACAAGCTGGGTTCTTGGAGTGGCATCTTTGAGCTTCTCCCATACTGGGTTGATCTGAGCCCTCTTGGTTAGGTAGTCTGTTTTGAAAGCAAGTGGCTTTTGTTGTTTTCATTTGGCAGGGCAAAAGGTTCGGTTCTGCTGTCTCTCCATGACTTCCCTTTCCATGCCTGCATCTCATCCAAAACAAGCTTACTTTCACGTGCACATGTGATGCAAAAGCTATCTGTTCCTAATGACTCCTATTCTGTTTTTCCCCAGACTGTCTTTACATGTTGTTTTTCCTCACAGAGTTGTTGTGAGAATAAAATAGAGGAGATGAGAATGGTGCAAGTATTTTTGGGTCCGCTCTGAGGAGAATGGTAGGGTAGAAATGAATTAATTACACAAATACATAAATTCAAGCAGCAATTCTAATTTACGTTGTGTCAGCAGTTTCCTTCCTATTCTTGAAGACATTGGTGGAGAAGAGATCCACAGGGGCACCTTGGCCAGTGAGGTGTAGTGGTTACCAGGGGCGGACTCTAATCTGGAGAACTGGGTTTGATTCCCCACTTCTCCACATGCAGCTGATGGGGTGACTTTAAGTCAGTCACGGTTCTCTTAGAGCTGTTCTCACGCTCAGTCCTCACAGAGCTCTCTCAGCTCCACTTACCTTACAGGGTATCTGCTGTGGGGAGAGGAAGAGAAGGAGATTGTAAGGCGCTAAGAGACGCCGAGTGAAGGATGGGGTATACATCCAACTCTGCTTTTTTGACCACAAATTTCTTAATTCTTTTTCTTGCCTTCAGATATTAACCAAGAAGTCTTCCAGTAACTGTCTGTGTCTAGTTCGAACTGTTACTGAAGCAACATCACTTTTTTTTTTTTTACACATATCTGCTTCTTTACAGTTGGGAATGAATCTTCCTCTTTTCTATGTTGCAGGATCTGAGCTTTTAAATTCTTTGTTAAATTCTACTTTTGGTCTGGGGTCTTTGAACTTCTAACAGTGCAAGCACTTCTGTCACACAGAAATACTCACCTTTGACTGGGTTGCGCTCTCGGTTTGTGTGAGTATTTACTTTATAGCCTGCCATTTCTCACTGAGACGCAAAGCAGAGTATGCAACATAAGACAATGCTGTCATGAAACGCGTGGCAGACAATACAATGGGAGCAGGCATATCCTATATCAGACATGATATGCCAAACAGTGGAATTGCAAAAGTAGGAAACTATGTGATAAGAGCAAGGTAGCCATACAATGAGAAGTGGAATGAGATCTTCAATTCTGTTGTGTCTGAAGACCCCCATGATCTATGGATGTTTGGCTCAAATCTCTCGTTTTTACTGTGCTGTGTTCATTCTCACTTATATTTATTGGACCCACTTCTGGATTTGTTCTGGGTTAAGTTTTCCATATGTGCACCCCATATGCGTCTTGGGGAAGGCACATGGGTTTTGCAGGCAAACTATGCCAATCTATGGGGTAGAGAAAAACAGGGTGTAAAAACCTTCATTTCCCCACATTCCCTGGAAGTCTGTTGAAAAAGGCATTTCATCAAGTATCTCAGTAGCAAAGATTCTGGCCAGAGGCATCTCCTGATGCTTCAGAGGACTGGATAACATTCTTCAGAATCTCCCTGTGGGGAATAAATTTATTTTCTTATCTGCAGAATAGGGACTGCCTTGTGTCTGGAAGCAAGCATACTTCGTATTTAGCCTTCAGTTTTTCTTGCAACATTTGTGGATTCCCACTTCCTTTTTTGCAAGTCACTGATGGAGGTATTTCAGAAGTTACACAGAAATACGAGTTGCACTGCAGGACCTCTCTTGATTCCCCCCCCCCTTTAGTATTTATGTGTGTGTGTGTGTGTGCTTGCATGCTTGGTAGTCATGGCGAGTTCTAGTGACCCCTAGTGGGGCTTGGATGTTTTTAGAGAGGAGGCTTGTCATTGCCTGCCTCTGTGTTCCGGCCTGGGTATTCCTTTGGAAGTCTCCCTTCCAAGTACTTGACAGGGTCAGTCAGGGCTTTTTTGTTGTTGCAGGAGCTCCATTGCATATTAGGCCACACCTCCCTGAAGTAGCCAATCCTCCAAGAACTTACAGGGCTCTTCGTACAAGGCCTACTGTAAACTCCAGGAGGATTGGCTGCATCAGGGGTGTGTGGCCTAATAGGCAAGGGAGTTCCTGCTTCAAAAAAAAGCCTTGGTGTTAGCTCTGCTTAACTTCTGAGATCTGACTAGATTAGGCTTGCCTGGGCTATCCAGGTCAGGGCAACCTCTCTTTATTGTTGCCAAGGAAGGGAGTCTGGGTTCCAGGCTCTCAATACTCCTGTCAAACCTCCAGGCTGGCATACGGTTGTTGAAGACGAGGTGGGGCTCATGCTGCTTTGTTAGTCATGGGTATCCATTATACTGAGTCCAGGTACACTATTATTTTATTCTGTATATACATGTGTAATTCTTGTTGTTTCACTCAGTGCATCTACGGCTGGATGACTGTTTTGAACAGGACATTTATCCAGGTATCTTCCCCAGTTTGATTTTGCAAGTGTGCATGCATTGGCTCTTTCTTACAAAGACATATTATGTGCAAAAGATGCACACATGTTCACTGTAACATGCGAGCAAGGGTTACTGTCAGATTTTCAAGGTTGCCATGGTCTACTCTGGCTCTCTGTGACTCTCCAGGGTCTCAGGCAGGGTCTCTTTCTCATCACCTTCGACCTGATCCTTTTTTTACTGGAGATTCTGAGGATTGAACCTGGTACCTTCTGCATGCAGAGCAGGTGTTCTACCACTGAGCTACGTCTGCCTGGCCTGCCTTGTTTATCCTCAGCCTTGATCTCCAAACAAGTGGCCAAGAGACAGGGTTTTTTTTGTAGCAGGAACTCCTTTGCATATTAGGCCACACACCCCTGATGTAACCAATCCTCCAAGAGCTTACAGGGCTCTTATTACAGGGCCTACTGTAAGCTTCAGGAGGATTGGCTATATCAGGGGTGTGTGGCTTACTATGCAAAGGAGTTCCTGCTACAAAAAAAAAAAAAGCCCTGCCAAGAGAGGGCTATTTTACGCCACCTTCATTCATTCTTTGGTTTTCCTTTTACTGTGTCCCCTGCGGTACGATTGCGCTATCACTGTTTTCTGCTAATCATGGAATCTCGGTGAGTTGTAACCTAAGGGCTGCATTTAAGCTAAGCACGTTGGCAGGCCTAAATCCAGAGACAGCCAGGGAAAAGAAACTCCGGTGCTTATGTTGGCCTCTGTCCAGCAGACTGAACTCCAAAGCCCATCCGCAGAGGAACTGGAATGACAGGAATGGTGCATTGCTGAGCCTAGCTACCTTGGCAGACCTTCTTGAGAAATTGGGTTGGTGTTTCCAGGCCCTTCGTGGGTCTTTCTTGAGGTTATGTCATCTCTCTCTCTCTCCCTCCCCCTCTCCCCTCATAAAAAAAGGTAAAGGTAGTCCCCTGTGCAAGCACCAGTCGTTTTCAACTCTGGGGTGATGTGGCATCACGGCGTTTTCACGGCAGACTTTTTACGGGGTGGTTTGCCATTGCCTTCCCCAGTCATCTACACTTTCCCCCCAGCAAGCTGGGTACTCATTTCACCGACCTCGGAAGGATGGAAGGCTGAGTCAACCTGGAGCCGGCTACCTGAACCAGTTTCTGCTGGGATCGAACTCAGGTCGTGAGCAGAGGGCTTCGACTGAAGTACGGTGGCTTACCACTCCCCGCCATGGGGCTCTTTTCGTACTGCTTCTTAATTCATTAGTTCTGAGCAGTTTTTGAAGATAGAAAAAGGTAGAGACCATTTGAATGGCTGTGAAAAACAATCACAAATATATAACAAATACAGGACTTTGATTTTGACACATATTAAAGATACATATTAAGGACATATGAAAAACTCTAGAAGCTGTTCTTCTCAATTTATGAGATATTCCGAGAATCCCTAGGGCATATAAAGAATTACTCCATATGATGGTGACTGCAGCAAAAAATCTTGCCTTACAATGGAAAACCAAAAATATGCCTATCTTACAGCAGTGGCTTAACAAGCTCAAAGAATACTGTGTTCTGGATAAGTTTTCAGATTGTATTGCAAGGACTGAGAACAATCAGGCATAAACAGATTTGTTAGAAAAATGGTCTCTAGTTTTAATCAAACTGTGGCCAGGATTCTTGAATTATGCAGTAACAGTATAAAATGTTCAGTCTCTCCTACTAGACCTTAACAATTTCAGGCATTTGTCTGAGTCAGTTGAAAAATGTTAATCCATAAACTCATTTTAAAAAAGGGAAAGCACCAGTTGTTTTCGACTTGAGTGACTTCGCATCACGACGTTTTCACGGCAGACTTTTTACGGGTTGGTTTGCCATTGCCTTCCCCAGTCACCAATACTTTCTCCCCAGCAAGCTGGGTACTCATTTTACTGACCTCGGAAGGATGGAAGGCTGAGTCAACCTGGAGCTGGCTACCAGAACCCAGCTTCTGCCAGGATCGAACTCAGGTCGTGAGCAAAGCTTAGGACTGCGGTACTGTAGCTTTACCGTTCTGCACCAAGGGGCTTATAATACTCATTATGCATGTATATTTCAATACTTGTGTAAATTTTATCTTTCAATAAAATTGCTTTTTAAAATTTTTTTAAAACAAATGCATAACATTTTGTAGTTAAAAGAGTGGTGGTTGTCCTATTATGTTCTTTGGGGGGATATTTTTGTATTTTGTGTGCATGTCTGCAGTTGGAAATCATGATGACTTCTGGTAACTGACCCCTACAGGGGCCTGGAGGATATTCAGAGAGGTGGCTGAATAAAGCCTGCCCCTGTTCTCTTGACTGCTGGCATTCCACCAAGGAGGTCTCCCATCCTAGTACTTGCCAGAGTCGACCCTGCTTAGCTTCCAAAATCTGATGAGATCAGGCTTGCTGGGCCTATCCAGGTCAGGGCGATCTGTTGTCTTCTAATAAAGAGGTGGTGTCTCTGTATGTTCCTTATCTTGGAGCAAAGGAAGAAAAGATCTCTAGGCTCGGAAAAGTAGTTACATTCAAAGGTCCCATAATACAGAGTGTCTACACCAGGGATGGCTAGACTTGCTTAACACAAGAGCCACACAGAATAAACGTCAGATGTTTAAGAGCCGTAAGACATGAATGTCAGATGTTTGAGAGCTGCAAGGAAGGAAGGAAAGAAGGAAGGCAAATAGATGGGGGGGGGGAGGGAGAAATGTCTTCTCTAAGTTGGCTGATAGGGTGGTGGGGGCTTCAAGAGCCACACAGTATATGTGAAAGAGCCACATATGGCTCCCGAGCTGCAGTTTGGTCTACACTGTCAGCACCACAGTTGCATATTCTGTCAGAGTAAGGTCTCTTGCTACTTCCCTTGCAAAACTCTAGATGGTAAGGCATTAGGGCACATCAGCATAAGGCCTGCCTCTGGTGAGGAACAGTCAGATATGAGCAATACGGGAAGTTCTCCAGATGGAAGAACTCCAGCAAATTGAGTAGAACAAAAACGTTATGCTCTGCAGATTGTACTTTATAATCCAACTGACATTTCTTTATTATTCTCATGGCTTCCTGTCTGGAAACGGAATGAAGGGAGTCCAAGGAGAGATTGTGGAGTTGGAGCCGTTGCTCAACAAGTTTGTTCCAGTGGGAAACATAAGAATCCTCTCCAGCTAAGCTGAGATAGAGCTCTTGGGTGTCAGAGTGTATAATTTTAACTTTTTGGGAAACGCCTTCAACCAAGTCTGAGCTTCAAGAGGTGGTAGTTCCAACTGAGCTCAAAGGGCCACCCCTGCTAGGCAGTTCAGAATCTCAGAGACGGAATGCAGGAATTTAAGAAGAATTGGATCCAAGGACTCTTTTATTTTATCAGTCCACATACCAGCCCCATATAAAGTTTAGTTTAGTTTATTCGATTTGTATCCTGCTCTCCCCGCTGAAGCAAGCCCAGGGCAGCTCACAATACACAATAAAGTCACAGTAAAACAATTAAATATTAAATCAAAACAGTTAAAACAATTTAAACAATTTGATGCTGATAAATTTGCACATCCATCTTGGTGTTGAACTGTTTGGTAGTGGCTGGGGTATACTGTGCCCCAAATGAATAAAAGTAACAACAGATAGTATTTGATGCCGCTGTAGCCAGTCTTTTAACATGAGCAGCTTGCACTGACAAAGTCAATCTCTGATCAAACCAGCCCCACCCCCAAGTATTTAAAATAGGGGACCTCTCAATATCATTATCATGAATTTTCTACTTGTACAGTTCAGGTCCAGTGGTACTTTAAGACCAACAAATTTTATCGTAGCATAAACTTTTGAGAAACGCAGCTCTCTTCATCAGGGAGTTAAGAACATAAGAGAAGCCATGTTGGATCAGGCCAATGGCCCATCCAGTCCAACACTCTGTATCACACAGTGCCCAAAAAATCTTTTTATACGCACACACACACACACTGTGGCTAATAGCCACTGATGGACCTCTGCTCCATATTTTTATCTAGCCCCCTCTTGAAGCCGTCTATGCTTGTAGCCGCCACCACCTCCTGTGGCAGAGAATTCCACATGTTAATCACCCTTTGCCTCATGGATTCTCTCAGGCCCCAAGGAATACGAGCCTTCAGCATATATCTTTCTAGTGCTAGGACACACTTTCTGGGATCTGTCATTATCAGGGGAAGAAAAGGAGACAAACAATCCGGGATCACAGTGTAAAAGAACAGAAATTAAGCAATCACTGTGAATGATGGCTACTATGCTTTATAATGCAGTGAGGTGACATATATTCCTTATTTGTTAAGCAGATAACAAAGATAACAGAATTCATGTGATCCTATAATGAAAATTAAGAAAAATTGTAGCCTTGTAAATGCAGCAGAACATCTTCTGTGATAAAACCGACCAACATCCAACCCTAAACCCATTTCATGCTTAATCTTCTTCAGAAAATATTCTTAGCAAGTCTTCCTCTGTTGTCATTTCTCTAGAATTAGCCATGAACATTACAACACAAAGGCCACCACGTAGCTGCATGTAATTTAAATATTCTACAGGAACAAAAATTAAACTATTTAAACTTGCATATTGTTTATAACTCTGCATCTGTATCAGAAGCAAGCTAGTCCTTTAATCTTTTCATAGTATGGTACAAAGCCTTCTGTTCTAACATTAGCTGGCGCAGCGGTTTCTAAACATGCTGATAACAGATAACTCACCCTGTGCAAGTGCATGTAAAATTGTCACATACTTAAAGCTTTAGATCACAAAAGCAAACTTTATTATTAATAACCAATAGAATCCAATTAATAGACTGTAATATATATACACTGGTTCAGCATTTGCTTTGACATTGATGGAGCGGCTGATTTCCATTACAGCATCTGCAGTGAAGGTGGTTGTAACTGTGTAGTAAATCTGTAGGTCTTAGTGGAAACTAACTGGGATGTTGATTGCCCATGGTGCACCCTGGTTCAGAGGGCGGTTCCTCAGGGAAGGATGAATTACATGTTATATTCAGGAGAGCAGATAAAAGCATGGGGTTTCAAAGCTCCTTTTACTAGGATGACATGATTATCATTACCCCAGTTTCTTTTTAAATGAGGAAGTGGAGTTGAAGGTGCTTGCCCAAGGTCAGTGGCGGTGACAAAAGGGCAGGTGCACATCCTGGCAATGGGAAATAATACTTGGCGTGCCCTTGGCTTTGATCTGCATCCAGGGCTGATCGTGCTTTGTAGGTTCCTCTCCAAATCTGAGGGTGTGAACTATTCGTAAGTCTTTGGCTTAAACTCTTAGGCTTCATTTCAGCTGGAGATAGGATACCACCAGACAACAAGACAGGTAGCTAGGTTCTGTTCCCAGGTTTATAAAGAACGCAGAAAGCGAGACAAATAGGCTAAACTGTAAATCTTTTAACAATTTTTAGAGTGACTTTTAAAAAGGTTTTTGGCTGAGATGTTAGTGCCAGACAGGTAAGCTGGTATTCTGGATAAACAGAACTTTTGTTGTTGTTGTTGTTGTTGTTGTTGTTGTTGCAGGAACTTCTTTGCATGTTAGACCACACACCCCTGATGTAGCCAATCCTCCAAGACCTTACAGTAGTAAGGGCCCTGTAAGCTCTTGGAGGATTGGCTACATCAGGGGTGTGTGGCCTAACATGCAAAGGAGTTCCTGCAACAAAAAGAAGCCCTGTGGATAAATAATGTTGAACTCCTACAAATATTGTTTTTGTTCTTCTTAAAGTTAGAAGCCTTTATGGCGACAGCTGTACATTTGCAAATATTTACGTAAAATGGGGCAGAGTTTTTTGCACTTTGCCTGATGTCAGATCCCATTCTATCCAGGTAGCAACTTTACTTTGTTTTTTTGATGAAAATCCGGACACAAAATAGACTGTTCCCGGGGGGGGGGGATGGGCAGTTTCCAAATAACATTTGTAGTGTACAGTTTGAAAGTTCAAGTCATGCACAAATAGTACCATATTGAATTTGTGTTCAAGGTGCATGATGGTGCATTTGGTGAAAGTCAGAATGCAGCTGTCTCAATTTTAGGATCTTGCTGCAGGTAATGAGACATGTATGTAAACTTTCTTAAATTTTATTTATTTTATTGGATTTTTATCCTGCCCCTCACCCAGAATAGGGCTCAGGACAGCTTCCAACATGACAACAATGCAATACAACAACAATAAAACCACAGTGCTAACAAAATCCAATTGAATTAAAACCTGGTTAATTTAATACACAGCTTTTGGCATAAAAATCTGCCATGGTTCTAGTAGAGTCCGCCAGAATTATATTACTGGAATGCCTGGTGGAATAACTTTTTGTCTTACATGTGTTACATTATGCATACAAGAAGAAGATATTGAATTTATATCCCGCCCTCCACTCCGAATCTCAGAGTCTCAGAGCAGCTCACAATTTCCTTTATCTTCCTCCCCCACAACAGGCACCCTGTGAGATGGGTAGACCTGCGAGAACTCTTACAGAAGCTGCCCTTTCAAGCACAACCTCTGCCAGAGCTATGACTGACCCAAGGCCGTTCCAGCAGCTGCCAGTGGAGGAGTAGGGAATCAAACCCGGTTCTCCCAGATAAGAATCTACACACTTAACCACTACACCAAATTGGCTCTCTACAAGTTCTGCTGGGCATGAGTCTCCTCACAGAGCATTCCACTGGGTCAGGGCCCTCACCCTTGATTCACTTAGGAGGGCAAATCAAGGGCATGGTACCACTAAAAGCCCATGTGTTGCTGAACCATGACACCATGGGGGTTGTAATGGGAAAGCAGTCCTTAAGATGAATATAATAGGAGTCCAGTGATACCATAAATTTGAAGAAAACTTATCCCAGTGTAAGCTTTCATGAGTTAAAGCTTACTTTTCCAGTTGTGTTCTTCAAAATAGCTGATAAAATTCAAAAAAGCTCATGTGGGAATAAATTTGGTTAGGCATTTTGTTTGTAATATATTTTTATTTTAATAATAATAATAATATAATAATAACTTTTATTTCTATCCCGCCCTCCCCGCCTAGGCGGCTCAGGGCGGCTAACAACAACTTACACATTAACATAATTAATAAAACTTTAAATTTAACAGTTAAAATTAAACATAAAAACCAGTCAGTTAAGTTAAAATACATGATTTTTGTTAGACTAAATATATATGAGTATATCTGGCAGCGATAGAGCTGTTATGGCGCTGGTTCTGCCAGTTTAGGTAGTCTTATGGATGGCGGTTCTTACACCAGGCAACTCAGCAGTCAGTGTCATTATAGGCTTGTCTAAAAAGGGCGGTCTTGCAGGCCCTGCGGAACTGGCCGAGGTCCCGCAGGGCCCGCACCTCCTCCGGAAGCTGGTTCCACAATGCCGGTGCAGCCGCTGAAAAGGCCCGTACTCTAGTATGTTGGAGTTTGACCTCTCTCGGCCCAGGGATGGTCATTTTGTTTTTACCCACTGACCTCAGTGCCCTCTGGGGTTCATATGGGGAGAGACGGTCCCTTAGGTAGGCTGGTCCTTGGCCATATAGGGCTTTAAAGGTGATAACCAACACTTTGTACTGGACTCGGTAGATAATTGGTAGCCAGTGCAGTCCGCGCAGCCCCGGCCGTATGTGCTCCCATTTCGAGAGCCCTAACAATAGCCTGGCCGACGCGTTCTGCACCAGCTGTAACTTCCGAGTCCGGCACAGAGGTAGCCCCAAGTAGAGGGCATTACAGTAGTCCAATCTTGAGGTGACCGTTGCATGGATCACTGTTGCGAGGTCCCGGCGCTCCAGGAAGGGGGCCAACTGCCTTGCCCGCTTCAGATGGAAAAATGCTGACTTGGCAGTGGCTGCTATCTGGGCCTCCATTGATAATGAAGGCTCCAGTAAAACACCCAGACTTTTTACCTGGCGCGCTGGTTCCAATGATGCGCCATCGAAAGTTGGGAGAGCTATTTCCCCTCCCCGAGCGCCACGACCCACACAAAGGACCTCTGTCTTCGCTGGATTCAACTTCAACCCACTCAATCTGAGCCACGTCGCCACAGCCTGTAAGGTCCGATCCAGGTTCCCCGGGGTGGAGCCAGGCCGGCCATCCATTAGCAGATAGAGCTGGGTGTCATCCGCATATTGATGGCAACCCAGCCCAAACCTCCGGACAATCTGGGCAAGGGGGCGCATGTAGATGTTGAACAACATTGGGGAGAGAACTGCTCCCTGAGGCACCCCACAATCAAGTGTGCGCCTCTGGGATCGCTCACCCCCAATGGCCACCCTTTGTCCCTGATCAGAGAGGAAGAAGGAAAGCCATTGTAGGGCCAACCCCCCAACCCCTATGTCGGCGAGGCGGCGCTTTAGCAACTGGTGGTCGACTGTATCAAATGCCGCCGACAGGTCTAATAACATCAGTACCGCAGCGCCGCCCCGATCCAGATGCCGCTGGAGGTCATCTACCAAGGCGACCAGCACTGTCTCCGTCCCATGGCCCGGTCGGAACCCAGACTGGCACGGGTCAAGAACGGAAGCGTCATCTAGGAACCTCTGTAGCTGCAACGCCACTGCCCTCTCAATAATTTTACCTAGAAATGGTAAGTTAGACACCGGACGGTAGTTTGCCAATTCGGCCGGGTCTGCTGTACTTTTTTTTAAGAGAGGGCGAACCAACGCCTCTTTCAAAGGCGTTGGGAAGTGCCCCTCTACGAGGGATCTATTTATGATGTCCCGTAAAGGACATCTAAGCTCCCTCTGGCAAGATTTAATCAGCCAAGAGGGGCAAGGATCCAAATCGCATGTTGTTGGGCGAGCAGCGGAGAGGATCCCATCGACTTCCTCCAGGTTGAGCGGATCGAAGTGATCCAGGGCCAAGCCCGAAGACAGGCACGGAGCCTCAATTTCACTCACTGTTTCCAAGGTGGTAGGCAGGTCTTGGCGGAGCAGTGAGATTTTATCCGCAAAATATTTCGCAAATGCCTCACAGCCAATCTCCAATTCCCTAATGTTTGGTTTGCCTTGTGGCAATGTTATAAGATCCCCAATTATTCTAAACAATTGTGCTGGGCGCGAATCTGCGGATGCAATCTTGGTTGCAAAGTAATTTTTCTCTGCAGCCTTGACTGCCATCTCATAAGACTTCATAAACGTTCTGTAGGATGTTCTCATTGCTTCGTCCCGAGTATGTCTCCACTGCCTCTCTAGTCGTCTGAGCCCTTGTTTGAGCTGGCGCAGTTCTGAGGTGTACCATGGCGCCAGTCTCGTACGAGGGCGCAGAGGGCGCCGGGGTGCTATTTCGTCGATGGCCCTGGTTAGTCGGTCTTGCCAGATTTCCACAAGGCCATCGAGGGAATTGCTAGTGGGCCAAGGATCCCCCAGGGCCGTTTGGAACCGTTCCGGGTCTATCAGGCCCCGGGGGCGAGCCAAAATAGGCTCTCCGCCCATACAGGGTTGGTGTGGCGTCCCCACACGGGCCTTAAGGGCTAGGTGATCCGACCATGGTACCGCTTCTACCGCGATATCGCTCACCGAAATCCCGGACGCAAAGATCAGGTCTAGTGTGTGACCAGCTTGATGCGTGGGAGTCGTAACAAGTCGTATATTGTTTTAAAAACAATATAACAACATATTACAGAGGCTATATAGGGATTATGAAACAATTACATTTTTACAGGCTATATTAAACAAAGAGGTGAACAGTTACTTCTCCCCAGCATCCCATTCATTAGAGTTTTTTAGGCATTGTATACAATAATTCATAAGTAATACATATTTCTATATTGTATATTTCATCAATACTGCATACTAATTTTAATATACCAAAGTTTGAAGGAAAATCTATTATCTCTGAATAAAAAAGTTAAAGAAGTAATATTTTGTTTAAAATCTACTTCCTTGCACATTTCTATTCAAAACTTGTTCTCTTTCTGCACTATATTACATTTGTATGCCTTAAAATACATTTATAGACCATTTTAAAACCGCTTCTTATTCTAAGTTTGTCTTCTGCTTGCAAAATAGATGCTGCATCTCTGCTCAAATTTTGAGATGGACCTGTTTCTCAAATAAGTTGTTAATTTCACCATTGCTCCATACTCAGCAAGTTTGTTTTCCCATTCTTCTAAGCTTGGACAGACCTCTGATTTCCATTTTGCTGCGTTAATAATTCTAGTTACTGTCACTGTATATTTAAGTATCTCTTACAAAGCTTTTGGTAATTTGCTGGGCAATATTTCTAGTAATATATTCTTAGTATCCATAGAAAATTTGAATTTTAATCTGCATCTTTCCATGTATTTCCATCCAATATCTTTTTTATAAGTCCACCACATATGGTACAACATTCTGTCTATGACTTGACATTTCCAGCATTTTCTTTTGTAATTTTTATCTATTTTCTCGATATCCTTTGGAGTAATATACCATCTGAAAAATATTTTATACCAGTTTTACCTTAATGCCTGACTGGCTGTGAGCTTAAGTTCCTTTTCCCATAACCATTCCCATTGATACATAGGTATTGGCTCTCTAAAATTCTGAGTTCATTTAATCATACATTTTTTCACTTCTTCTTTATCTGTTTCTAACTGAAGTAGTAACTTATATAGCCAACAAATTTAGAGACCAGTGGCACTTTTAAGACCAACAAAGTTTGATTCAAGGTATGAGCTTTTGTGTGCGCACACATTTTTTAAAGACAGTGACACAATACACCTGGATTTATGTATCCAATGTAATAGGTTATTTTATTGTTTTATAACCAGTTGTTCAAATTTAGTAATATCTCTTAATGCTCTGCCTTCCATGTTAATAATCTTCTTTAATCTTGAAGTTAATTGGTGATGTAGTAACCACTGAATATTAATTCCTTTGTTTTTAATATTTTGCCATGACTTAAGCTGGTTAATTGTTTTGGTGCTGCTAGGTGCCTGTTTTATTTTCTAGTGTAGTTTAACACAGTGGTGGTGGAAAGTGGCGTCAAATTGATGCAGAGTTATGGCAACCCTGTACAGTGCTAAAGGCAAGAGACATTCAGAGGTGGTTTGGCATTCCCTGGCTCTCTGCATAGCAACCCTGGGCTTCCTGGCTGGTCCCTCATCCAAATACTAACCAGGGTCGTCCCTACTTAGCTTTTGAGATCTGATGAGATCGGGCTAGCCTGGGCTATCCAGCTCAGGGCTTAACACAGCTTCCCACCTGAAATACATGTAGGAATACTGGTCTTATTTATGTATGTACAAAGGTGGGCTTTAGATGTACATGGAAGCTTCAATTTGAACCTTTTACATTACACATCCCATCCTGTTCCAGTAGCTTAGACTAGGTAACATTAACCTAAAGCAGGTGGCCAAACTTGCTTGATGTAAGGAAGAGCCACATAGAATAAATGTCAGATGTTTGAGAGCCACAAGACATGAACGTCAGATGTTTAAGAGAGGAAGGGAAGGAAGGAAGGAAAATAGATGGAGGAAGGAGGGATAAAGAGAAGAAGAAGACAGCAGATTTATACCTTGCCCTTCTCTCTGAATCAGAGATTCAGAGTGGCTTACCAATAGACAGTGTGGTGTATCTCCAGACTCCAGACAGTGTAACAAAGTGAATGCTGCTATCAAAAACAAGTACTGAATGGAATTAACGTATGTTTTCAAAATTCCTTTTTCAACAAAAGACTCGTTCACTGTTCCATTTAGATTTTGGCATGCCAGAGAAACGAGGTGGTAGAATACACGGCAGCACTGAAGGTGGAAGGTCGCATCTTGGATTATGAAAAACTCCCTGCCAATAACAAAGCATCTAGGGTTGCCAGATCCTACCTAGCTCCAGGCAAGGGATCTTCTATGGTAACATAGAATTTTCTCCCAAGTCCCCTCCGCAATGTGCCCAGCATGATAATGTCCGTCCCAGGTGCTGTTATTGTATGGCATGCCAGTGCTCTTTGGGGTTGGGGCTCCCCCACTGGCGAGTTGCGTAGTGGCAGGTTGGGGGCCCTGAAATCAGGGGAAAACCCACCCCCAGTGGGAGGCTGGGAGCCCTAAAAACAGTACAGCAAGCTCTAAGAGTGGACAGAAGTCTTCTCTCGGTCAGGCTCATTTTCTCTTTGCAGGGATTATTATATGCAGAAGAGCCTTCAAAATTGGAATGCACCACCTACAGCTTCTGCCAGCTGTTTCTTAAGCCTTCCTTCCTCCCCACACTGTGCTCCTGTTTACGAACGTGCCTGCCTTGTGGGTTATCTCAAGGCTCAGTCCTGCCCTTCAAGCGCTGTGTAAAGCCCTTAGTGAGACTCTGGTTGTCACCTACAAAATGTCTGATTATCTTAGACCCACATATCTGTGGGACCACCTCTTCTGCTATGGCCAGCTGTGACACCTTTGCTTTTATGAGCAAAACTTTCTGAAGGTGCCACCTGGAAAGGGGTAAAATCTTCAACTGCAACAGAGAGCCAGTTTGGTGTAGTGGTTAAGTGCATGGACTCTTATCTGGGAGAAATGGGTTTGATTCCCCACTCCTCCACTTGCAGCTGCCGGAATGGCTTTGGGTCAGCCATAGCTCTAGCAGAGCTGTTCTTGAAAGGGCAGCTTCTGGGAGAGCTCTCTCAGCCCCACCTGCCTCACAGGGTGCCTGTTGTGGGGGAAGAAGATAAAGGAGATTGTAAGCTGCTCTGAGTAACTCTGATTCAGAGAGAAGGTATAAATCTATGGTCGTCTTCTTCTGCTTGTTCACATTTATTTTTCTGTGTTGGCTCCCACACTGCAGAAGTGCCTGTTGGGAGTAGTCAGGAAGTCCTTCCCCCCAGACTTCTGTCATTTTGCATGTTGTGAGTTAGCTCAGCAGCAGGGAGGATTCCTCAGGAGAAGAAGACTCCTCAGGAGAAGAAGAGCCCTGTGTAACCAGCTTTAAGTCAATAGAAGCTGACCAGCTGGAAACTGAGCTGCAGGTTTGTCAAGATTCACAGCCAACAGCTGATGCAGGCCACCTACACCTCCAGCCCTGGGTCAGGAGCTGAACCTCAGTTGGCCATTCCCTTCCCACCAGTATCACCCACACCCTTAGAGCATCTGCAGTTGAGGGCTGAGAACAGAGCTACAGACTAGACAGCAAAGTGCACATCTCCTGGCCTGACACCAGCTGCTTGTTGATAAGAAAGATGAATAGTTGCAGGATTGCTTATGAACAGCTGGCTTGCAAACATGACCCTTAGGTGAGTGGCTATAAAACCAGCCAAGAGAGGCTTTTAGGCATGGATGCAGCTTGTACGATAGACACTAAGCCACCAGCTCTGCTTTGCCTGATTCTTGAAACCTGACTTTGGACTGAACAACTCTGTCTTGCCTGACTTCTAGAACCAGGAGCCTGCCTTGCCTGATCCCTGGCATCTGATACTTGGAGCCTGCAAGCCAGTACATTGCAGAATGCACAAAACATAAATGTGCATGAGGGCATTTTTATTCTGTATCCTGGGTGCTTGGGGAGGGCACAGCTGGAGGGCTTCTAGTGTCCTGGCCCCACTGGTAGACCTCCTGATCGTGCTTGGGGGGTTTTTGGCCACTGTGTGACACAGAGTGTTGGACTGGATGGACCATTGGCCTGATCCAACATGGCTTCTCTTATGTTCTAATGGAATCAGAAAGATAGTATAATGGAACAACACAAGAGTAGTGTGTTTTATTTCAGTGGTTGTTGTGCATCTCATCTCTTTATATTGTAATGTTATAGCATAGAATCATAGAGTTGGAAGGGGCCATACAGACCATCTTGCCCAATCTCCCACTTAATGTGGGAAAAGCCTAAAGTATACCCAACAAGTGTTTGTTCAGCCGCTACTTGAAGACTGCCAGTGAGGGAAGCTCACCACCTCCCTAGGCAGCCGATTCCTCTATTGAACGACTCTTACTGTA
Source organism: Heteronotia binoei (assembly GCF_032191835.1). NCBI lineage: Eukaryota > Metazoa > Chordata > Lepidosauria > Squamata > Gekkonidae > Heteronotia > Heteronotia binoei. Next base: position 183,036,185 of record NC_083224.1, on the reverse strand, counting down.
CCTTTCCTCATTATGGTGTATCATGCCTTAGACTGGCTTTCATTTGCATTGTTTTGCCAGTTCTGCAGTTTTAGTCCTATCACATTGTTTATTGGAGGTCTTTGCTGTCTGATTGACTGGCTTTTTGTGGTTGGGAATCTGCTTTGAATGAGTCTCCGTGAGAAAGGAGGAGGAGGAAGAGGAAGAAGAAGAATTGGAATTAGAATTAGAATTGAGTCCAGTAGCATCTTTGGGGGTATACACTTTTGAGAGTCAAAGCTGCCTTCCTCAGATATCTGAGCCAATTTTGGAGAGAGCTGTACATTAAATAGAATAAATTATACACCCCAAATCTTGTTAGTCTCTAAGGAGCTTCCGGATCCGAATTTAGCTGTTCCACTGCAGATGAACACAGCTGTCCGCTGAAACTATAACAACATGTGTAACATGGGTTTTAATTCTCCTGTCCAGTCCTTCTTGCCCGAAAATTCTGCAGGCAAATGAAAAAATAGCATACTTTTGCAAATTGCACGAAGCAGGCAAATTAAACATCCTCAGCCAGGTTTACTCAACTTACAGAACTGTATAATTTAGGATTTTAGGACCTTGAGAACTTTTGGTGGGGAATTTGTGGATAGGGAAACTGAAGCAAATCTGCAGGTGTGACTATGGCCCTCCCAATAAATCCCCCCATCAAAATCTCCCAATGTTATGCATGCTGTCAAATGTCAGCAATGCCCTTCCGCTCGCTACATTGGACAAACAATGCAAAAGAATAAATGGACATACATCTGACATTAAAAACCAGCGGGAGAACATCTTAATCTTTCATCTCTGACCAAAGAGTGGCAGTCCTCAAACAGAGAGTCTTTAAAGGAAGATTACAACGTGAAATTGTGGAACCTGAGTTCATTCACAAATTCAGAACAATGGACCCTCCCACCGAGCTGAATAGGGACATAGGATTCTTATCTCACTATAGATTCTAATGTTTTGTTCTGTAAGATTTTTGCCTCTGCACTAATCTAGGTGATTACAATATGTGTAGCTCTTGCATCTTCTTTTACAACACCCCTCATCGTCTGACTGGGATGTACGTACTTAGATCTCCATTCCAACTTGTATCATAGAAAAGGAGTGTTGATTCTTGAAAGCTTATACCCTGAAAACTTTGTTGGTTTTGAAGTTGCTACTGGACTGAAATCTAGCTACAGCAAACCAGCATGATTATACTCTGAAAGTACCCAGTATATTTGTGGTTTATTTTGGATTTGACCCTTGGTCTTGTAGGCCTGTGTAAACATTGTGTCCTCTCAAGCTTCATAGCTGTCTAATGGCCAAACAGATAGATGGGCAGGCACCTTCCTATGAATCACGGGCAAGGAGGGGCAGGGAATGGTATGTTAACAGTGCCTTCTTCGTGCTGGGTGCTGTTTAGTCCCTTGGCATGACAGCTGGTACCAAAAGCTTGGGTGGAGTTATTGGCACACTGGCTATTGTTACAGGTGTCAAAGAAGGTGGCAGCTGGGAGGTTCCCCTGATTTATGGATTTTGCAGTAGGGCATCTGAAAATGGCTGTCCTTTGGAAAGCTTCACAGCTAAAATGGGAGAAAGATTAAGAGATTGAATTAGGCAACATGTGTTTGTAATAATGAATTGTTAAATGGGAAGTCATGAAGAAAAGATAGAATATAGATAAAGTGAAAATCTAGAGCAGGGGTGTCAAACATGCGGCCCAGGGGCCAAATCAGCCCCCCCCCCTCGGAGGGCTCCTATCAGGCCCCTGAGCAACTGGCTGCCATCTGCTTCCTTCTGCCTCTCTCTTGCTTCCTTCTGCATAATAGCTTGCTTTATCACACAGGAGTTACAGAGGAAGACCTCTGTTTGTTCCATTGGCTGAGTCTCCTCCCTTGGGGAGGAAAGGGGAAAGGCAGAGCTTGTTTTTCCAGACTCTCTCAATCACACAGCAGAGCTACTGAGCCAAACCTCTCTTCCTTCTATTGACTGAAGCTTCTCCCCCTCCTAGCCCCTGGGGAAGGAAAGAAAGAGCCAGAGTTTCCTTTGCTCAGTTCTCTGGATTCCATGGGAGAGATACAAAGAAAGCACCTTTAAGACCAACTAGTGCTCATGTTTTAAGCATGTTTTAAGGGTTTTTTTAAATTGTGTTTGTCTGTGTCCTTTATAAAGTTTATATCTCTGCTTCCAAATCTTAGATATACACATGGCCTGGCTCGACATGTCCCGGGCCAACATGACATGCCCCGGCCCCGCAAGGTCTCATTTATGTCAGATTCAGCCCTCATAACAAATGAGTTTGACACCCCTGATCTAGAGTATATATAGTAATTTTATTGTACTAAGGTAAGTTCTGTTTGGTTATTGTGATAGAATAAAATGCAGTTAGACATACTAGATAAAGTAGATACATAATAGATAAGGTAGATGACCATGAGTGATTATCTGTCTCTTTATTTGTGTTTATTTTTGTGTTCATGAAAGATTATCATTTATATATAATTGGAGTAATATATTTTGGGTGTGAGTATCTTGCTTGTTAGCAAAAATAAATAAAACAATAATGAAGCCCTAACCTGGATAGCTCAGAAAAGCCTGAAAGATCTTGTCAGATCTCAGAAGCTAAGCGGGGTCAACTCTGGCAAGTACTTGGATGGGAGACCTCTTTGAAATACCAGAGCAAGGGGACTGGGGCAGTACTTGGAGGGGAGACCTCTTTGAAATACCAGAGCCAGGGGGCTGGGGCAGGCTTTATTCAGCCACCTCTCTGAATATCCTCCAGGCCCCCAGTAGGGGTCAATCACCAGAGGTTGCCATGACTTCCAGGTGCTGGCAGATACACACACATAAATACAACAATATAAAAATACAAAAAATAAAATAAAATGAAAACCTTATCAGCGATGTTTCCTGAACTGTCTATGGTCTGCACAAACACAGGTGCCTTTTACTTGATATGGAATGGGGTAGAGATGTGCTGTATCACAACCAATGGTTGGAAGATAGGCAAGAAAAGGCAAGAAAGGGCAGCGCAGCTCAGTTTGTGTCTGACATAAAAGTTGTGTGGACTGGAGATTTAGGCCAGAATTGGTAGTTGAATAGGATCAGCTAGATACCACTGTCTTTCTTATCTCTGCTGCCACACCATCCTCCAACCACCCACAGTGTTCCCTTCTCCTGGGAAATAGCTACTAAAAAAACAGACTGTAAGTCATTATATTTCTGCTTATTGAGAGCTGGCAATGCAGTTTTCTTGTAACCACCATCTGTGCTGACTCCACATAACTAGGAAGGAGAAGCATATAGCCAGAAATGTGGGTATTTATTTCAAACTATCATATGAACTTCAGTCTCCCTAATCTCTACAGTTTATGTCCATATGTTGCTCTCCTCACTGCCCACTGTATCTCCCTGTGTTTCCTCTCTGACTGGATGTTATGGCTTTCTCCTCTTCTCTGCCTTCTGGACCATTCCCTTGTTCAACTATCCTTTATTTTTCCTCCTCGTCTTTATTTATACTCTTCTTCCTGTCATGTGGTCACTGCCACCAACTTGCTTCTTGAGGAAACAAATACAAAGGGCCTTGAACAGAACAGAAAAGAAATAATGGGGGGGGGGGCCTTGTGGCTGTCGGGCTGCCAGTCCCCAGATGGTACCTGGGGATATCTCAGTGTTACAACTGATCTCCAGACCCACAGAGATCAGTTCCTCTGGAGAAAATGGCTGTTTGGGGGGTATACACTGTGGAGGTCCTTTCCCTCCACAAACCCCACCCTCCCCAGGCTCTATGCCCAGATTACCTGGAATTTCCCAACCCAGAGCTGGCAAGCTTAGGTTGCCCCCTACCAGTAGATAGACTGCAAAGTGTTGAGCTCCCCTGAAGCAGGTGTGTCATAAATATGCACCGTCAGCAAGCTTGCAGACTCCCTCATGTTTCTGGGCTTAGTAAGCTTTCCCTGTAGTGACACAGGAAGCAAACCCTCCTCTTTCTTCAGGAATGAAAACCAATAGTGCCTCTTCCCCAAAGTAAAGTCCCAGTTCTACCCCTATGCCCGTCGTGCTCAGGGCTGCCAAGCTCCCACCTGAGGTGGGGGATTCCCTACCCTGGAGGGCCCCAGCCCGCCAACAAGAAGCAGGCCACTGGAGGAGCCCCGGCCCTGAAGAGCCGTGTTGGTGTGCGCCATCCCCGGCATGATGACATCACCTGGAAGTGATGTCATTGCGCCGGACGCTCTAGGACTTGCGCTAAAAACTCTATGGCACCATAGAGTTTTACCACGAATCGTAGCGCATTTCCAGTGTGACGCTCTTGGAATCATAGTAAAACTCTGTGGTACCATAGAGTTTTATCGTGAGTCCTGGAGTGTCCCCAGCACAATGATGTCACTTCCTGGGGTTGTCATTGTGGAGTGCGAGGAACAAGTCCCTCACCGCAGCGGCAGAGGGACTTGGGAACCCTAGCTCTGCTCCTCATGGCAGCCATTTTGTGGTGGCACCCACTGTCCTTTCTCAGCATTCTAAACAGACCAAGTGGCCTCATTACTTCAGCCAATCTCTCCCAGTAGTTTCAGTGCCATAAAAAAATCAGACTGAACTTTGTTTTAATGTGTTCATTTGGATGTCCTTTAATTCTGATCAGCTGTTGCAGAATATCCAGCCGTTTCCTGTGTACCTAAGTCATATTTCTTAGCAGGATGGACAGACCTTAATGCCTTGTGTTTGTCTCTTTTTGCAGATTGGAGACCTGCTGTGATGCTGGGTGTGATCGACTGCGCTGACACAACCAACCAGAAAATATGTTCAGAGTTTAAAATTACTGGCTACCCAACTTTGAAGGTAAAGATCCCATTGGGGTATAGATTGAGGTGGCTGAATGCAGACCTTAGGATCACTCCTGCAAAAGTGGTGGGTTTTTTCATGAATGAAAAGAATAACGGCCCTGAAATTTATAGGAAGCATCCATGCAGAATCATGCTCATTTGGAACACAACTTGCGGGGTCCCCCCTTTAAACCAGTTAAACCTTATTTGATTTGGTTTAAAAGGGAGAAGGCAGAGTGACAGTGGGTGGAATGACTCTGTGAATATATTACTGGCTGCCAGTATGGGGACAGGGAAACTAAGCTTTGTTTTCATAATGATAGCTGTATCATTTGTGCATTCCCCCCCTTTCACCCTTTTTGCCCTTGCCACCTTCCTATGGAACTGTCATGTGGCTTAGTTGAAAAAGTGGAAGAGGGAGGGAAGGGGAGGTTCCAAGCCACACAGTTGTTGCCATAGAGTTGCCAGGTCCCCCTTGGCCATTGGTGGTGGGTGGGGTACAGTTGCCACCTTCAGCTCGGGAAACTTCTGGAGATTTGGAGGTGGAGGCTGGGGAGGTCAGGGACATTAGTGGGGTACAATGCCACAGAGTTCACACTCCAAAGCAGCCATTTTCTCCAGGGGAGCTGATCTCTGTAGTCTGGAGATAAGTTTAATGTATTCATGAGCTGTAATTTGGGAGATCCACAGGCCCCTCCTGGAGGTTGGCATCCCTAAATGTTCGTGTTTCTGCCCCAGAACAACAGAGAGGTCAAAGAGGTTTGGTGACAGCAGGGGGGAAGGTAAAGGAGATTGTGACCATTCTGAGATTCAGAGTATAGGGCGGGATAAAAATCCAATATTTTCTTCTTCTTCATTCTGGGAGACAAGATGGACTGCTGGTCTGATTCAGCAGGGCCCCTGTTATGTTCTAACGACTTGTCAGACCAGTCTTCCAAACAAACCTTCCAAAGTTAAGATAAAAATTCTTCTAGCTGTCCTGCTTATTTTTAACCGTGTTAGTCATTCATGGCATAATGGGAACAGGGAAAGGCACATCCTAGTCCTCTTCCAGGTCACAAAATCTCTTTGCAAAGATTATTCTTACTTGCTGCAGATGACTAGGCAAGCAGTTATTTACAAGCCTACTCTTAGAAGAACGTGACCAGAGCACCTGAAAATAGGAAAAAAAGGACTTTAATGCTGACAGTTCAGTCAAATGCAGGCATTTGATAAGAGCTAAATGGTTATATTTTTTTGAGCAGGAACACAGGGCTTTTTTGAGCAGGAACACAGTTCTGGCTGGCTTGGTGTCAGGGGGTGTGGCCTAATATGCAAATAGGTTCCTGCTGGGCTTTTTCTACAAAAAAAGCCCTGTGCGAAAAAATGGTGACATCAGGGGGTATGGCCTAATGTGCAAATGAATTCCTGCAAGGGCTTTTGTAGCAGGAACTCATTTGTATATTAGGCTACACCCTCCTGATGTAGCCAGTCCCCCTGGAGCTTACAGTAGGCCCTGTACGAAGAGCCCTGTAAGCTCTTGGAGGATTGGTTACATCAGGGGTGTGTGGCCTAATATGCAAAGGTGTTCTTGCTACAAAAGCAGCCCTGGTTCCTGCAAATGAGTTCTACAGAAAAACCCCTGCTCATATGCAAAGCACTGTAGAACTTATTTGGGATCTTGTGATTGCCTCTGTTTTTTCAGTTTTGGGCGTAATGAAGCCTTGGGGTCAGTTCCCCTCTGCACATGGGTTGGCATTGGTCCCCCTCCCCTTTTTGTTCTGCTCTTTTTGGAATCTGGTCAGTCACAATCAGGGGTCATTTTGTAGACAAATAGGTAGTGGAGCTCATCCAGGGATTGTTATGCAGCTGCACCTACTATTCAATGGACAAGGTAGGTAGGTGGGAGAGGAGGCAGGGGAACCCTCAGAAAGGTTCAGGAGCTGTGCTCCTGTGAGCTGCTGCTGAATTCAAGGCCTGGTCACAATAAAGACTGTAAGCTGCAGGTTTCGTGCATTCATTTTGAGATTTCTCCATACGTGGCGGATGGCTGCTTTACATGGATGGTAAGGAGGCAGTTCAGGAGTTTGCTTTAAGAAGTAGCCGTATTATTTGAGTTGGCAGCTGAACTGTATTTCCATCTTTTGGTCTCTAGGCCAATATCTAATTGAATAAATAAAGCAGTTTAATATTTACAAACCTTCTGCCAAGGTGAACATGCAGCTAAACATCTGCCAGTGAATCTGTATAACTGAGGGGTTCTATGGTAGTCAAGACTTGTTTTACCCCAGAGTTTGCTTGTACCATGACATGGACCAGGGGTAAAATGAGAGCCAGCATGGTGTAGTGGTTAAGAGCAATGAACTTTTATCTGGAAAACAGGATTTGAGTCCCCGTTCCTCCACCTGAAGCCTGCTGGATGACCTTGGGTCAGTCATAGTTCTTTCAGAGCTCTCTCAGCCCCCCTGCCTCACAAGGTGCCTGTTTCGGAAGAGGAGGGGAAGGAGATTGCAAGCTGCTTTTAGGCTCCTTAAGAGAAAACTGGGGTATGAAAACCTACTCTTCCTGTTCTCCCCCAAGTAGGTCTTCCTCTTGTTGGCCCATTCACATATGTTCACAGTGGTATTCTTACTTGTTGACTCTCTTTGAGTGGATCCCTGGAGAGCGTCGTATAAAATCTCTAAATACATAATGAACAGTTTTTGTTGTTTTTTTTAGCAGGAACGCCTTTGCATATTAGGCCACAAACCCCTGAGGTAGCCAATTCTCCAGAAGTTTACAGGGCTCTTAGTATAGGGCCTACCGTAAGCTACAGGATGATTAACTACATCAGGGGTGTGCGGCCTGATATGCAAAGGAGTTTCTGCTACAAAAAAAGCTCTGATAATGAAGAAATCAGCAGACCAATGTAGTGTAGTAGAGTGTTGGACTCTCTGCTCAGTTGTGAAATTTGTGGTGTGACCTAAGGTCAGTTGTTCTGTCATCCTAACCTGACAGGCCTGATGTATGGGTAAAATGGAGGAGGGGAGGATGAGGTACTCCTCTATGAAATACTCTGAGGTAAAGCAGGTAAGAGAATGTATAGATAGATCTGCCCACGGTGATTGCAGGGTGTACTAATGCTCCCTGTGAATGGGTCTATACATGTGGTAAGTGCATTTACATGTGGCGGAGAAGGTATGCAGTATTTACATGGGTGTAACTGTTTCCCCTTGGTCTACACCATGTGTATATAGGGCCTCAAAAACCTGTGTAAATAAGGCGTCAAAAAGCTATCAATTTTTTTAAAAAATTGAGCCTTAGAGCAAAGAGTCCTTAAAAAGGAATGACAGGAATTGTAGCAGATCCAGGTGGGTCTGAAACAGTAAAACAAAGCAGGAGTCAAATAGCACCTTTAACACCAACAAACTTTTATTCAGAATGTAAGCTTTCATGTGCATGCCCACTTCTTCAGATGAGAAATGAGCTACAGTAAGCAGAGCTACATATATGATAGTTTGTGGGGTTTAAAATGCAAACTGGGACAAAGTTAAAATCCAATAGCAGAATAGTAAGATTAAATTCAGAAGACCTTTGATCTGGGTTGCATTAGCATGGGAAACCAATAAAACAGTGACATGTCAGAATGTGAGAATGTCTGTTAATTATTCAATTGCTAATAAGCCTGGGTCAAAATGAGGGCATTTCCCCCCCAGAAGTTTTTCCCGTCCAACTGATTTATCTTTTAACATGTAACATAAATATATACATCATTCTAGTTTGCCATTAGAAAAAAAATACATTAAAATTTAGTGGAAGATGGGTTTAGTATATGTGATGAGATAAACAGCCAAGGAATTGTAGCAGTGCATGTATTTTGCAAGGGATTAATTTGTGGCCTTTTTAGTGTACAAATAGAGCCTAAGGATCCAAGCAGTGAAAGCCAGTGTGGTGCTAGCGCATTGGACTAGGGTCTGGAGACTGGTTCGAATCACTGCTCAGCTGTGCAACTTGCTGGGTTACCTTGGGTCAGTCACATACCCTGGCTGCTGAACAACCATATACTTCAACCTACCTCATGGGGTTGTGAGGAAAACATCAAGGAGAGGAGAATGATGTAAGCCTCTTTGGTTCCTGTTGGGGGGAGAGGGTATGCATGATTCCTGCAAGTTCAGAATTAGATAAAAAGATTCTCAGGGCTAGAAAAATGACACTTTTATTATACCCCCATTATTCATACGGAGATAGATGAAGATGGGTAGCTGTGTTAGTCTGCAGCAGTAAAAAAGATGAAGAGTCCAGAAGCACCTTGAAGACTAACAAAATTTGTAGAAGGGTGTGAGCTTTTGTCACTGCTCATACGCTACTACAAATTTTGTTAGTCTTTATAGGGATAATGGGGGTATCATTCCTAATGTAATTTATGAGCGTTTGAATTGCTCTGAATTCTTTCTCAGATTGACTGTTTCTAAAATGAAAGGCCTTACAAGTTACACGACTTCTGGGCCTCATGCCCAGAAATCTCCCCCTCCCTTCCCCAGTGATCTAAGTTCCATGAGAAGAGTCTTTTTGAGAGGAAAGTTCACATGTTGTGTTGTAAACATTGGCCTAACACTGGCATTGATTTCCAGCTCCTGCTTTTCCCACATGCATTTCCTCACTTCTGGGAGCATTCCTAAGTAGTTTCCACAGGAATAAATGTCACGCCAATCCTTTGGGAAGAGCCCGCTTGCCCCTAAGTGTGCGTTCAGAGCAGGCTGCTGACCATGAGCCTGCGGAGTCAACCATCTACTTCAATTACACATCCGCTCTACCTCACGCCTGTGGTGAAACTCGCTGCTGCGGCCCTCCCTGTTCATGTTTCCTGTCAAGGCCACATTGTTGGCTTGTAGCTTGAAAGGAGTTTCATTCCTGTGGGAACTTTAAAACATGCTACTGGGTAGGAAAATTAGAGTCTTTCATAGCCCTTGGGACAAAAGCCAAAACCTCAGTGGAAAATTAGATAGGTATGGCTTCCAACATTTCGTAAGGAAAACCATCTCCCGCAAGAGAATAATGCACTGTTTGCGTAATGCCTTTTTAAAGACACTCAAAACATTTAATGGGCATTATCTGCGTAAACTTCTAAGCACCCCTGTAAGGAACTCCACTGTATTATCTCCACCATATAATCCCCACTATGTTATTATCTTTTTTTTTTGCAGAAAGAATAATTTTAAATATGAACCACAATACAATACATATAAAATTACATCTAAATATTAAAGTCACTTATTTTTTCTGAGTTGTCTGATTCAACAAGAGAAAAATAAAAACTATACTTTGTTAACATTAAGAAAACAGTTATGCTTACATATTTTTGCCTTAAAATACATTTTAAATTACAATATCATGTTTACTTAAAGATCTAACAGAGCACTGTGCACTTCCAAAAATACTAAATTAAAAATAAACCTAGTACTCAGGGTGAGAAACAAAGGCCTTATAATAGTAAAAATAAGCAAATAAAAATGTACACAATGTTGTTATCTGAGAAAGCAAGCTTTGACTCATGAACACTTATACCCTGGAAAATTTTGTTGGTTGTTAAGATGCTACTGGACTTGAATTTTTGTAGTTTTGTTCTACTACAAAACTACAAACTAACACACCTATCCGCCTGAAACAATTTTATCCTCAGATGAAAAAGCTGAATTAGTTTAATTCAATTAATTCATTTAGACCTGGCCTTTCTCCCCAATGGGGAGCCAAAGCAGCTTACATAATTCTTCTCTCCTTCATTTTATCCTCACAACCCCCCTACGAAGTAAGTTAGGCTGAGAGAGTGTGAGTGGCCCAAGATTACCCACCAAGCTTTCATGGCACAAGTGGGGGGTTGAACCTGGGTCTTTCAGAAAGTAGTCTGACAGTCTAACCACTAGACTACTCTGGCTCTTGAAGTTGAGACTGAGTTTCTGTTGGTTTGCCTTAATACCATCCCCACTGAGTTCATGGCTGAATGGAAAATTGAACCGGCAGTTTCACAGCTCCCTCTTGGCACTGTAATGTGGATTGAGGCAAGCCATTAACTGGCTCCTGACAGAGGTGTGATCTGTTCTGATTCTCTTGCCCTAGAGGAGGGGTGGCCAAACTGGGGCTCAGGAGCCACATGTGGCTCTTTCACACATACTGTGTGGCTCTTGAAGCCCCACTGCCCCATTGACCAGCAGTCTGGAGAATGCATTTAAAGTTAAAGTTGCTTTATTTCCACCTCTCCCCCCCACCTATTTGCTTCCTTCTTGCTCTCAAACATCTGACATTCATGTCTTGTGGCTCTCAAAAATCTGACATTTATTCTATGTGGCTCTTATGTTAAGCATGTTTGGCTACCCCTGCACTAGAGGATCAGCCATTCAGGAATTCAGGTTTTATTTCTTGGTTCAATACATGCATCAGCAAATGACCTGAGCCAAACTATAGTTTCTCTAAGCCCTGGAGCCTTTCTAAAAGGGGTTGTGAGAAGAAACACCATCTTGCTCCCGGGGAGTATTGTTTGATTCTGCAATAATAAGTATGTATAAATAGGGCTGGGCTGTTTGGTGTGGAATTTGAAAGATCTTGAGTGCACAGTACAAAGCAGGGCTTTCAGAGCCAATCTGTGAATCTCTGTTTTCATCTATAAAATACAAAGAGAAAGTGTCTAGTCCTCATTGTTCTGGAAAAAGAGCTTCAATAATGGCAGGGAATTTCTGTGAAGCATCCAGCTGGGGATTCAGGGGACTGTTACATCTTGGGAAGATGTCTGTTGATATGCTCCCACCTGATGTCCTGAGGGCATCATGCTACCAAGTGCTTCCTGGTCAGCACCAGCCAGTCATGCGGTGCCGAGAGAGCAAAAGCTTTCAACATACTCAGCGCTGGAGACAAGACAAGATTTATATGTTTGAACAGAAGAGGAGGGAACCTATTGCTGGACTGCCATTCTTGCTAGCAGCCCAGCATTTCTTATGAGCTGCAGTTCTACTCTAGAGGGAGGCCCACAACATCCGGCATAGCAGTTCACTGTTCATCACTGCCGAATCTCCATGACCACAAATGCATTTTTTCCTAGTCTCAGATCAGCCCATGCAGATTATTTGTACCACGCAAATTACACATTTGCATGATTTCTGATGGCAAAACTTGGGTTCAGAGGTTGCAGAATTCCTGAGATTTTAGGTAGAGGTTGACAAGTGTTTCCTCACCATACTGCCAACACAGATCCCTCCTTCCCTTCCCCTCTCTCCCTTCCTTCTATTTTCAGTCTTCTTACAGGTCCTTTACATTTCCTGGGGTAATCTGGTGACGTGGCCTCTCTCTCTCTGCACTCTGCTTGCATTCGCTCCTGCCAAAAGCTCCGAGGCCTTGCCCAGCCCATTGATGACAGATAAAACCTGTTAAGCAAATGCTTGACTTACGTACCTATGGGTGGATTGGACATACACAACCTGTCGAAGGATGCCAGGAAAGTCTGCAAGAGGCTGCATTGGGATATAAGGCGGGGAGGTGGAAGTAGCTGTATTTGTCTATGGCGACAAAAATAGATGAGTCTGGAGGCTAACTAACTATAAAGACTGACAATATTTTATTCTGACATATGTATCTGAATACTTATGCTCAGGGCTCATTTTGTAGCAGGAGCTCCTTTGTATATTAGGCCACCACCACCCCCCCCCCGATGTAGCCAATCCTCCTAGAGCTTATAGTAGGCTCTGTAAGAAGAGCCCTGTAAACTCTTGGAGGATTGGCTACATCAGGGGTGTGTGGCCTAATATGCAAGGGAGCTCCAGCTGCAAAATGAGCCATGCTATGCTGAAGTTAAATATTGTTAGTCTTTAAGGTGCTTGCAGGGTGACAACCTCCAGGTGGGACCTGAAGACCTCCTGGGATTGCAGCTGATATCCAGACTATATAGTTTAGTTTCCCAAAGGAAATGGCTGCTTTGTAGAATAGATTCTATGGCAGGGGTGGCCAAACTGTGACTCAGGAGCCACATGTGGCTCTTTCACACATGTTGTGTGGCTCTCCAAGCTAACCAGCAGCTTGGGGAATGCATTTAAATTTAAAGTTGCTTTCTTTCCATCTCACCTTCCCCCATCCATTTTCCTTCCTTCCTTGTCTTGCGGCTCTCAAACATCTGACATTTATTCTCTGTGGCTCTTATGTTAAGCAAGTTTGGACACCCCTGTTCAATGGCATTTTACTCCACTGGGGTCCCTCCCCCAAAACTCTGCTCTGTTCAGGCTTCACCCCTCAAATCTCCTGGAATTTCTCAACCCAGAGCTGGAAGCCCTAGTAGACCCTGGTTTATAAATATATTGTGATAGATGTGTGGATAACATATACTTACATTGCAGTCATATGTAGATTTACACACTTCCAAGACCATTGACTTCACTGAGGTTAGAAGGGTGTATAACTCTGTTCAGGTTTGCACTGTTAAGGTTATTGATTTCTGATCTTTTGGCAAGCAGGAGGAAAAAGAATGAAGACTGTAGATGTGATATTTTTCTTCCTTCTGTCTATACCTTAGCCACGCCCTTCCTTTGTTGCCCAAGGCAGCTTACAATTCCCAAGATGTAAAAACATACAAGATACAGTAAAAGAAAAACCCACATATTCAACCATCCCCCAAGTGAGAAAAGGTTATATATAAAACATGAATGCTGAATTTGTATTTGCTTAAGGCCGTATCTTTGTTTTTTGGAAAGCAGTAACCATTGAAACACGACTGATAAACTAGTGACTGTTCCAGGATTGCAAAATGTGTGTTGTTATTAGTTTATTTTTTTGGGGGGGGGGGGACAGGAAAGAGAAGCGCCCCCCCCCCCTTCCAATTTCTCTTTCTTTCTTCAGAGTCCTCTATAGAGTGGCTAGAGAAGACCACGACTGTGTGCTGTTTGGATGTGTGACTGTGATAAGAATGTGTAGGAAAGGATTCCAGTTTTAGAGTTCCTTTATAACCAGGGAGGGGGGTGTACACGTGTGACCTTTCCCTACCTATCACTGCTTCAGGATCTGTTTATTCAGTGGGATGTTTGCCAAGGGGCAGAGTTGGAAGCGCCAACCTGATTTGTGTTTCCATTTTGTCTCCAGGATTGTGACCACTTTCACTCTTTCTCTTTCGTTTCTGTTAGCGAAATGTAATCTTCATGAGCTTCAAGGCAGAACTGGCCTTAAATTGGCAACAATTAAACTCTTGCATGACTGCAACTAATTTAACAAGCAGGAAATCTTTCTTATCTCATGTCTTTGTGTGCCTGTTCTGGTTTCAAAGTGTTCCATAGGTGCAATCTAAGGCAGGGGTGTCAAACATGTGGCCCGGGGGCCAAATCAGGCCACCAGAGGGCTCCAATCAGACCCCCTGGGCAACTGGCTGTCATCTGCTTTCTTCTCCCTCTCTCTTGCTTTCTTCTGCATAACAGCTTGCTTTGCAAGGCTTGCTCAGTTGCAAAGGAGCTACAGACCAAAGCCTCTATTTTCTCCATTGGCTGAGGCTCCTCCCTTGGGGAGGAAGGGGGGAGAGGGAGAGCTTGCTTTGCCAGGCTCTCTCAATTGCACAGCAGAGATACTGAGCGAACCCTCTCTTCCTTCTATTGGCTGAGACTCTTCCCCCTCCTGGTCCCCTGGGGAAGGAAAGAAAGAGCTAGAGCTTCCCTTGCCCAGTTCCCTGGATCCCATGGGAGAAATACAAAGAAAGCACCATTAAGACCAGGGGTCCTCAAACTTTTTAAATAGGGGGCCAGTTCACTGTCCCTCAGACTGTTGGAGGGCCGGACTGTTGTGGTGGCTGCCGTTACTGTACAAGGCCACGGGCCGTCAGTTCTCCGTCTTCTGCATCTCTCTTCCTTCCCCACACCACACACCCCAGCCTGGGAACTCACCTCACCTCGGTATCGCCTCACACTCTGTCTCTGCCGCCTCAGCCCAGTGCCGGAAGTGTGCATTGCTAACGCGAGTTTAGGTCAAACGTCACTTCCGGTCTGATTTTGCCATAACCCGGTGGGCCGCATAAACGTCCTCAGCGGGCCGCATCTGGCCCGCGGGCCGTAGTTTGAGGACCCCTGATTAAGACCAATGAGTGCTAACGCTTAGCGAAATGTAACCCTATGTAATGCAGACTGTGGTTTTCTTCCAGTTTACTCTTCTGTATCCATCCCTTTGAAGTAGACAGATCTCAGGAAAGTGCCTCTCTTCCTTCTGCTCCCTCTCTCCCATACCTATCTCTTCTCACAGACATCTGCGATGAAGGCAGGATGCCTTTCTGCATCTGGACCCATCCAAGATAGCTTAGATTAGGTCTGTTTCTATCTTTTAAGATTCGCTATCTAGAATATAGTTCCTAAGTAAAAGGACTGTCTTGAAATAGTAAAGTGTCTCTGTGTAACTTTATAACTCTGCCACGCCAGAACAAAGGGCTTTTATTGTGTGTAGCGAAGGTGCACTCTGTTAGATTGAGAAGGGATACTGGACTAACTAACCAGTTAACTTCCAATATATAGGCTGAAAGTACATGATTGGCCCAAAGTCACCCAGCGAGTTTCCATAGCAGAGTGGGAATTTAAACCTGGGTCTTTCAGATCCTAGTACCGTCTAACCATTAAATACCACACTGGCTCATGACACCACAATATGTATGCAACATTAGCATTGAGAAGATAGAATGCTTGAGTAAAAATTTCACTTGGTCTTTGACAAAATGTTTTGGTGCCTTTCCCAGGTACTGTTGCAACCTTGCGAAAAGGTCTTTTAAAAATGCAAAACCTGACTTTCTGGCTTCTCTGTTTCCTTCCAGTTTTTCAAGCCATTCTCCAAGAAACCTGACGATGGCATAAGACTCTTGCGTACGTATTCTGAAGCTAACTTCTATCTAAGCAGACAGTTGATTTATTATAGTTCAGAGCGGGAGGTGGCCCTCCATAAAGTGGTCCAACTTGGAGAGTGGTAAGGTGAATGAAGTTGCCAGTCTGTTGTTCTCTGCACTCATTTTTTCTTTTGCAATGTTTCTTAGTATGGGTGGTGGAAAGTGTCATCAAGTCACAACTGACTTATTGCAACCTCCAAGGGTTTCCAAGGCAAGAGATGCTCAGAGATGGTTTACCATTGCTGGCCTCTCCGTCACAACCTTGCACTTTCTTGGCAGTCTCCCATCCAAATACGAAGAAGAAGATGCTGATGATGGATTTATATCCTGCCCTCCACTCAGAGTCTCAAAGCAGCTCACAATCTCCTTTACCTTCCTCCCCCACAGCATACACCCTGTGAGGTGGGTGGGGCTGAAAGAACTCTCACAGCAGCTGCCCTTTCAAGGACAACCTCTGCCAGAGCTATGGCTGGCCCAAGGCCATCCCAGCAGCTGCAAGTGGAGGAGTGGGGAATCAAACCCGATTCTCCCAGATAAGAGTCCGCACACTTAACCATTACACCACACTGGCTCTCACAGGGCCAACTTTGCTTAGCTTCTGAGATCTGATGAGATTGGACTAGCCTGGGCCATCCAGGTTTGGCTAGAAGATGAAGTGTCAACTTACCCCTCCTCTACAAATTGACAATGTGAGTGCAAAACCCCATTCTTACTTTTGCATATGCAGGTTCGCACTTGTTTACAAATCCCCTTCCCCTTATTTTATTTATTCCCTTCTAGTCTTGCCAGTGGAGTCCCAAAGCAACTGACAGTATTGTTCACCTCTTGTCCATTCTAAGGAGCTCTAACAGAGAATTCTCGGCAGCCTAATCAAGCAGCAGTTTTTGTGATGTAAAAATATTAGTTATTCCGTGGCATTTGGTAATATGGAAGAAAATCAGAGGTCAGATACCCAGAAACACAGAAGAAAAAGCCTTAAATGCATTATTATTACATGTACTCATTATTATTACATGAAAATGTACTTTGAAAACCATCTGCCAATCCCCAGTTGGGGCAGGAGATCCCCTGGTTTGGAGCCCTTCTCCCCACTTCAGGGCTATCAGAAAGCAGGGGGCGGGAAATAGCTGTTGGTTGCTCTATTATACTCTATTGAGATTGGTTCCCATAGGGCAAGAGTGGCCGAACTGGCTTGGGAGCCTCATGTGGTTTTTTTCACACATATTGTATAGCTCTTAAAGCCCCCAGCACCCCATTGGCTGGCTAAGAGAAGACATTTCTCTCTTTAAATCAAGTTAAAATTCTCTTTAACTTGAATGCATTTCAAGTTAAAGTTGCTTTATTACCACCTCCCTCCCTCCCTCCAACATCTGATGTTTTTTTTTGTGTGGCTCTTAACATTAACCAAGTTTGTCCACCCCTGCCATAGGTATAATAGATAATTAATCCATGGGCATCTGGGGCTCGGGGGTGGTGGTGTTTTGAGGTAGAGGCACCAAATTTTCAGCATAGGTGCTGGTGCCTCTTCTCAAAAAAACCTCCCCAAGTTTCAAAAAAATTGGACTAGGGAGTCCACTTCTGTGAGCCCCTAAAGAAGGTGCCCCCATCCTCCATTATTTCCAATGGAAGAAAAGCATTTAAAAGGAACACGGTCACTTTAAATGCAATATCACCTCATCCAAAACACTCTTGGGAGTTCCCTCTCCCAGGGCCTCCTGGTAAGCCTCCTGCCCAGTCGTCAGTCCCACCTGGTAACCCTACCAGGATAGCTGCAAATACTGGGAGGTGGAGGCCTGCTGCCGGCCAATTGCAGAACTACCAAATTTCTTGCAGCTTGATGCAAGGATGACAATGATGGTGTGAGGGGAGTAAAAGCAGGCTGTGTTGCTTCTGCATGTCTGTCTCCCTTAAAATTCCTAAGAGTAGAGACTGTAAAGAGATTGGTAACTCTACTAGGCATATTCAGAGCAGCTGGATTTATGGGCTCCAGCAATTTCAGCACTCTGCAATTTGTCTTCTGCTAACCCAGTCATTGCAGGCACTGAGGCAGCACACCATAGAATGATAGAACTGGAAGGGTCATCTAGTCCAACCCCCTGCACAATGCAGGAAACTCACAAACACTCCCCCCTAAATGCACAGGATCTTCATTGCTTTCAGATGGCCATCTAGCCTCTCTTTAAAAACCTCCAAGGAAGGAGAGCCCACCACCTCCCGAGGAAGCCTGTTCCACTGAGGAATCGATCTAACAGTCAAGAAGTTCTTCCTAATGTTGAGCCGAAAACTCTTTTGATTTAATTTCAACCCATTGGTTCTGGTCCTACCAAGTTCGACTCCTTTAAAAACTCAGTGGCAAAGAGCATCTGCCTTGCACGCGGAAGGTCCCAGGTTCAATCCTTGGTATCTTCTGTTGAAAGGATTTAGTATAGGCAGGGGTGGAATTCTAGCAGGAGCTCCTTTGCATATTAGGCCACACACCCTTGATATAGCGAATCCTCTCAAGAGCTTACAAAAAAGAGCCTTGTAAGCTCTTGGAGGATTGGCTACATTGGGGTGTGGCCTAATATGCAAAGGAGCTCCTGCTAGAATTCCACCCCTGAGTAAAGGTGATGCAAAGGGCCTCAGTCTGAGGCTCACAGAGCTGCTGCCAGTTAGAGCAGAGCACTGTGCTTGATAAATCAGTAGTCCGACACTATCAATAGCATAAGGCAACTTCATGTGTTCATGCATCTCTTGTTCTTACATTGGGTCCATGAATGTGAAACACCTCTGTACGCTGTCCTGAAGAAACCCAGTAGTCACTGCCTGCTGCTCGCTGAATGGGAAGAAGGCTCAAACAGGCACGCTTCTCTGATTCAACAAGACTAGTTACTGAAAAATTCAAGACGTTCTGTTCCAGCACTGTCTCCAGAATTACGTGTGTGCTCAGCAGGGGGAATCCCCAGCTGGGAAAGGAAAACACAGGTTGCACTTTGGAAACAGTATCTGCCTGGAATTGGACTCCTAGGTGTCGGGAGTGGCTCCCTAGCTGGATTTAGAAAGTTGTTTTTGTTGTTGTTGGCTTAAAAAAACCCAAAACTGGTGCAATATTTGCTTTGGTATCCAGGCAGTGTTTTTCAACCTCAGCTTCCTGAACCATGCTTTTGACCAATGTTCTCTCTAAGCTGCAGAGTCTTGTGAGCAAAAATTCTACTTTGTGAGCTACTGGCTTTAAAGCTTGTGAGCTAGTGCATGAATTAGTGTGCTCTGGGGCCGTCCTTCCAGAGCTAAGACAAAAATGTGTGAGCTGGAGGCTAAAAATCTGTGAGCTGGCTCATGCTAACTCAGCTTAGAGGGATCCCTGCTTTTGACCTCCCCAGGGAGGAGGCTGTAGCAGGGGTGTCGAACTCATTTGTTATGAGGGTTAGATCTGACCTAAATGTCGGGCCGGGCCATGTGTGTATCTATTTAAGATTAAGTAGCAGAGATATAAACTTTTTAAAGGACACAGACAAAGATGACTAAAGATTTTTTTTTTAAAAAAAATACCTTAAAATAAAACATGCTTAAAACATTAACGCTTGTTGGTCTTAAAGAGCCAGTTTGGTGTAGTGGTTAAGTGTGCGGACTCTCATATGGGAGAACCAGGTTTGATTCCCCACTCCTCCACCTGCACCTGCTGAGATGGCCTTGGGTCAACCATAGCTTTCATAGAAGCTGTCCTTGAAAGGGCAGCTGCTATAAAAGCACTCTCAGTTCCACCTACCTCACAGGGTGTTTATTGTGGGGGGTGGGGAGGTAGAGGAGATTATGACCTCTCTGAGATTCAGAGTATAGGGTGGGATATAAACCCAATTTCTTCTTCTTCTTAAAGGAGCTTTCTTTGTATTTCTCCCATGGAATCCATGGAACTGGGCAAAGGAAGCTCTGGCTCTTTCCCTCCTTCCCTAGGGGGCCAGGAGGGGGAGGAGCCTCAACCAATGGAGAAAATTAAGGTTGTGCTCTGTAGCTCTTGTGCGATTGAGCAAGCCTTGCAAAGCAAGCTGAGATGCAGAAGAAAGCAAGAGAGAGGGAGAAGGAAGCAGACAAGAGCCAGTTGTTCAGGGGCCTGATAGAAACCCTCCAGGGGCCTGATTCAGTCCCTGGGCCACATGTTTGACACCCCTGCTGTAAGGTATATGAAGTGGAGCACATGCGCTGGGACTCTGCTGCTGGAAGATGGCAGGGTCGCGGTGGGAGTCCTGAGTTCAAATCCTCATTGTGTCGTGGAAGCTCTGTGGGTGACCTTGGCTCAGTTCTGTCTGCCTCCCTCAGTGGTCCTTCGTAATCAGACGTGGTGGAATCTAGAACTCTGCAAGCCATGGCTGTGGTTTGGCAGCAGGGAACTTGCTGGGTTGTGGCCAGTGATGGGGAATGAGTTGTGATTTCCTGTTGTGTTTTTCCCCCCTCGAGCAGATCATGGGGACGGCATACGAAGTTTGAGAGAGAGCATAATCTCCAACGTAGAAAGAAGTGGAGATGCATGGCCCCCAGCCTGCCCACCACTTGAGGCATTCAGGTAATTTAAGGGGAAAATGCAAAGTGGAATGTACCATTTGAGTGGAATGTACCATTTGAGGGCAGAAAAAACAGGCTCTTAGGCAATACTCCCTCTAAGCTGCGGAGTCTTGTAAGCAAAAGCTCTGCTTTGTGAGCTACTGACATTAAAGTTGTGAGCTACTGCATAAATTAGTTTGCTCTGGGGCCATTTTTGCTGAGCTAAGACAAAAATGTTTGAACCAGAGGCTAAAGAACTGGGAGCTAGCTCACACTAACTCAGCTTAGAGGGAACACTGCTCTTAGGTTAGTTTGTGATACTCTTTCTACTTCTGGATTTTGTGATACCCTTTCTACTTCTGATTAAAATATATATATTAAAAATCATATATATATGATTTTTTTTTAAAAAACCACCAGCATTGGCAATAACGGGAGTAAAGAGGGACTCGTACTTTGATTCTGGGCAGAGATGCTTGCTTTCAAGTGACTTTCTCTGAGCACTTTGAGCATTTATGCATCTGTCTCCAAGGCTGACATATTTATTTAGTTCACCCGCCCCCAGAATTAATTCTGAACAAATGCTGCCCATATAAACTTAGCTTGTTTTTCCTGTTTGCACCTGTTAAAACATCTTCATTATGTTGTATACTAATTTCCTGTTCAACCTCTACCTATATGTGTGCACTATTAATTTCCATTTCAAAGTATCTGAGGAAGTGTGCATGCACACGAAAGTTCAGATCGCGAATACAACTTTGTTGATCTTAAACGTGCCAATGGACTCAAGCGTTGTTCTGCTGCTTCAGACCAACATGGCTACCCACCTGGATCTTTCTTTGAGCATGTTGCTCCATAACAAAAATAATACTGGAACATTTCTATAACTGTATGCTTTCCTCCACAGTCAGCGGTGGAATTCTAGCATGAGCTCTTTTGCATACTAGGCCACCCCTCCACCGATGTAGCCAATCCTCCAATAGCTTACAAAAAAGAGCCTTGCAAGCTCTTGCAGGATTGGCTACATTGGGGAGAGGGATGGCCTAATTTGCAAAGGAGCTCCACCCCTGCTTACTGTGTAAATAATCAGCTGGAAAGAGGAATTAAATTGAGAAACATTGATGAGGAAAGGGTTAGGCATTTCCCCTTTCAATACTTTAGTGCTGATTGGATTTATATCCCCTTAGGGGTACAGATCTCCCAGGTTGTATCTTGTTTGATCTGTGATACTTAGTACAGTATTTAAGGGGTGATTTGTAATATTTTATACTGAGGCTGAGAAAATGGAGCGTTCCCTGCAGCCACCTGGTAAGTTGAAAGGAAATGTAACATTCAGATTGGGAATTTCTCAGCTCATGGTTCAGGGTACCAGCTTTTGTTTATTTCCGCAGAGCTGCAGCTGGACGTCTGTTTTTCAGCCGACTGTGGAATAAATATTCTGAGATCCCCCTTAGCCATTCAAATTAGAACTGTTTCTCTCCACCATGTGTAATTCTACCCAGGGGTAGAATTCTAGCAGGAGCTCCTTTGCATATTAGGCCACACCTCCTGATGTAGCCAATCCTCAAAGAGTTTACAAAAAAGAGCCTTGTAAGCTCTTGGAGGATTGGCGACATTGGAGGATGTGTGGCCTAATATGCAGAGGAGCTCCTGCTAGAATTCCACTCCTGATTCGATGAGATAGTGTGAGTGCTGGGGTGTGCATTCCTTGCTGAAAATTAGGGAATGTTAATGGATGACCAGTTTGCAGAAGGGAAGAAAAAGGTCTTAGACAGAGTGCCTTTCCTTCACTGCTGATTGATTAATCAAAAACATTTCTCCCCCCCCAGAAAACTGAGATCCAAGTAGATAATAACAACAAAACTAGCACAAGGCAACATAATACTAAAAACTACAGAATCCACGCTGTTAGCAGAAGAACTGATTAATCACAGCCAGCCAAATGAAAGCCCTGGCATTCGGTCTTGCAGAAAGAGACCATGGGCTTGTTACCTGGCAGGGCTGGCCTCTGGTTCTCTCTTGATCATGGTCTAACCAAGGGTGTCAAACTCATTTGTTATGAGGGCCAGATCTAACTAAATGAGACTTTGTTGGGCCGGGCCATGTTAGGTTGGGCCGTGTGTGTACCTATTTAAGATTACGTAGCAAAGATATAAACTTTTTAAAAGACACAAACACAACTAAAGATTTTTTTTTAAAAAACTTAAAAATAAAACATGCTTAAAACATTAGCACTTGTTGGTCTTAAAGGTGCTTTCTTTGTATTTCTCCCATGGGATCCAGGGAGCTCTGGCTCTTTCCCCCCCTCCCCAGGGGACCAGGAGGGGGAGGATCCTCAACCAATGGAGAAAATCGAGGTTTTGCTCTGTAGCGCCTGTGCAATTAAGTCTGGCAAAGCAAGCTGAGATGCAGAAGGAAACAAGAGGGAAAAGGAAGTAGACAAGAGCCAGTTGCTTGGAAGCCCTCCGGAGCCTGATTTGGCCCCTGGGCCGCATATTTGACACGCCTGGTCTAAGCTCTCATGTCCCATCTTAATTTTTTCCCCTTCCTGGGTGTGTTCCTAGACATTACTCTTGAGTGCTGTTTTGACATTGGAAGGATTTATTCTCATTTCATCCTATGATGTGGCATCTTGTTCTGCATCATCGTTTCATGTTACAACACTCCTTCAAGGAGGACGCTTCACTGAAGAAATTACTGTGTTTATATAGGTGTCGGTCGTAATGCGTTAATCCAACATGTTGTGCACTGCATGGCCCACTGGTGCATATGTGCAGCAATTTAAATGTGCATAAGATCATGACCTGTTGTGAACTACGTGCGTAATGTACTTCCAAAACCTTTCATGTAGGATTTCGTAATAGGCCATCCAGTTTTCTGATACGGGTATGCCAGGAAACTGTGAGGGATTCTGCATAACCACATCTGACATGCATAGAGTCTAGCGCTTTGTGCATTCAGTCAACATATGGAGAGCAGGAGCAGCCATGAATGCAGTGGCCTTACTTTGACTCATGAGCATGGCACTTACACATGGAAGTGTCTACATGTACGCTCCCTCCTCATGATCAGAAACAGTCAGAAAGGAGTCAGTCGCCAGGAGAGAGTGGGTGCTGGGGCCACGATCCAGCAGTCACATGGAGGCAGGGGGACAGAGCCAGCACACTCCGGGCTGGTGCTAGGCTTTCTGGCACCCTAGGCAAATCACCCACTAGCACTCCCGCATTATTAAAAAACATAGGGAGATTGAAGAGCGCCAAACTTGAAACTTTTCATATTTTTAATTTACTGATTTTTTTATTTTAATATTTTTTTTTTAAAAAAAATTGTGATGTTATCAAAAAAAATGGTGAGAAGAAGTGCGTGCTGGCCATGTCAGGAAGGAGGGTGGCAGGATAGGATGAGGTGGGAGGCCAAGTCACTCATTGGGGAGAGGGGGGTGGGTGGCTTGGCTTTGTTGAGGGCAGCTTGGTGATGGGAGAGGACAAGCGGACAGTGGTCAGGAGCCAGAGTCATGCGTCAGGGAGGGGGCGCCCAGTGGTGCCCCATAGGCCAGGTGGTGCCCTAGGTGACTGCCTACTTTGCCTACTCCCCCACACCGGCCCTGAGCACACTCATGCTCCTGTTCCTTCATTCAGTCCACACACAGAGGTGTCATATCTAGAGGGCTACATGGAGTATTCCCCACCCCAGTATCATCTGGTACAAGGAGATCCTTTTTCATAAGGCTGTAGTTCTGCATGGAACAAGGTGGAGCTACTTCTGAGTAATCAAATGTTGGTTCAGACTGCATGTCCTGTATTCAAATATTGTTTACTTTGGCTAGCATAAGCAATTTTTTTGTTGTATTTGTGTGTGTGTGCGCGCGCGCACTTGGAAGTCATGGTGACCTCTGGTGACTGACCTCTATTGGAGACCTGGAGAATATTCAGAGAGGTGGCTGAGTAAAGCCTGCCTCTGCCTCCTGACTGCTGGTATCCAAGGAGGTCTCCCATACACATACTTGTCAGAGTCGACCCTGCTTAGCTTCCGAGATGTGATGAGATCGGGCTATCCAGGTCAGAGCAGCTAGCAGAAGTTGTCTTGGAGTCTCAGGAAGAAGGTTTTTCTTTGTTGTTGTTGCTTGGTAGTCTTACTTCCTGTGATCATTTCATGTGGTAAGGAAGCAAAATGAGATGGATCCCTGCACCAAAGGTATTTTCATGCTCAAGCCTACCGCGAGGAAGACAAACAGGGAGAGGGGAGTGAGAAATGAGGGTAGTAAGGTATGAATCAGAGCGGATGCGGTTAGCACGCTTACTAAATCTTCAGCTGTGGCCCTGGAACCAAGTTTGTAGGAGTAGGATTTAAAAATTGTGAACTGGGAATCTGTCATCACCAGGCAAGCGGCTCTTGGCCTCCGTTGGGTATCTGTAAAATGGGAGTAATGAATCAACTCTGTATAAGAACATAAGAGAAGCCATGTTGGATCAGGCCAATGGCCCAACACTCTGTATCACACAGTGGCCAAAAATGTGTGTGTGTGTGTGTATATATATATATACACACACACACACACACACATATATACACACTGTGGCTAATAGCTACTGATGGACCTCTGCTCCATATTTTTATCTAACCCCCTCATGAAGCTGGCTATGCTTGTAGCCGCCACCACCTCCTGTGGCAGTGAATTCCACATGTTAATCACCCTTTGGGTGAAGAAGTACCTCCTTTTATCGGTTCTAACCCGACTGCTCAGCAATTTCATTGAATGCCCACGAGTTCTTGTATTGTGAGAAAGGGAGAAAAGTACTTCTTTCCCTACCTTCTCCATCCCTTGCATAATGTTGTAAACCTCTATCATGTCATCCCGCAGTCGACGTTTTTCCAAGCTAAAGAGCCCCAAGTGCATAGAGAATGTGTTCCAAACCTTTAATCATTCTAGTTGCCCTTTTCTGCACTTTTTCCAATGCTATAATATCCTTTTTGAGGTGCGGTGACCAGAATTGTACACAGTATTCCACATGAGACCGCACCATCGATTTATACAGGGGCATTATGATACTGGCTGATTTGTATTCAATTCCTAATAATTCCCAGCATGGCGTTGGCCTTTTTTATTGCAATCGCACACTGTCTTGACATTTTCAGTGAGTTATCTACCACGACCCCAAGATCTCTCTCTTGATCAGTCTCTGCCAGTTCACACCCCATCAACTTGTATTTGTAGCTGGGATTCTTGGCCCCAATGTGCATTACTTTGCACTTGGCCACATTGAACCGCATCTGCCACGTTGACGCCCACTCACCCAGCCTCAACAGATCCCTTTGGAGTTCCTCACAATCCTCTCTGGTTATTACCACCCTGAACAATTTAGTGTCATCTGCAAACTTGGCCACTTCACTGCCTACTCTCAACTCCAAATCATTTATGAACAAGTTAAAGAGCATGGGACCCAGTACTGAGCCCTGCGGCACTCCACTGCTTACCGTCCTCCACTGCGAAGACTGCCCATTTATACTCACTCTCTGCTTCCTATTAATTAGCCAGTTTTTGATCCACAAGAGTACCTGTCCTTTTACTCCATGACTCTTGAGCTTACTAAGGAGCCTTTTATGAGGAACTTTATCAAAAGCTTTCTGGAAGTCAAGGTAAACAATATCTATCGGGTCTCCTTTGTCCACATGTTTGTTCACCCCCTCAAAGAAATGTAACAGGTTAGTGAGGCAAGATCTTCCCTTACAGAACCCATGCTGAGACTTCCTCAATAACTTGTGTTCATCAATGTGCCTACTCATTCTGTCCTTGATAATGGTTTTTATCAACTTTCCCGGTATTGAAGTCAGACTGACTGTCCTGTAGTTACCCGGATCTCCTCTGGAACCCTTTTTAAAGATGGGGGTGACATTTATTACCTTCCAGTCCTCAGGAATGGAGGCAGATTTCAATGAAAGATTACAGATGTTTGTTAGAAGATCCACAAGTTCAACTTTGAGTTCTTTCAGAACTCTCGGATGTATGCCATCCGGACCTGGTGACTTATTAGTTTTAATTCGTCTATCAGTTGTAGGACCTCCTGTCTTGTCACATCAATCTGACTCAGGTCTTTCAAAACCCCTTCCAATATAAGTGGTTCTGGAGCAGGCAAACACTTCTCATCTTCCACAGTGAAGACGGAGGCAAAAAATTCATTCAGCTTCTCAGCCATTTCCCTATCCTCCTTCAGTAATCCTTTGACCCCTTGGTCATCCAAGGGCCCCACTGCCTCCCTGGCTGGTTTCCTGCTTCTAATATATTTGAAGAAATTTTTATTGTTGGTCTTTATGTTTTTTGCAATATGCTCCTCATAGTCCCTTTTTGCCTGCCTGATCACAGTCTTGCATTTGATTTGCCACTGCCTGTGTTCCCTTTTATTAATTTCACTTGGACTAGCTTTCCACCGCTTAAAGGAGTCCTTCTTACCTTTTACAGCTTCCATTACTTTGTTTGTGAACCATGCAGGCCTTCTCTTATACCTGTTTGCACCTTTCCTAACTTGTGGTATATATTTTATCTGAGCTTCTAGGATTGTAGTTTTAAATAGTCTCCAAGCTTCCCCAAGGGTTTTGACTGTATTTACCTTTCCTTTCAGTTTCCTCTTCACATGCCTCCTCATCTCAGAGAATTTACCCCTTTTAAAGTTAAACATGGTTGTGCTGGTCTTTTGGAGCAACTCTCTATTTATACAAACGGTGAAATCAATAACGTTATGGTCACTGCTCCCAAGCGGTGCGATCACTTTTACATCTCTCACCAAGTCTTGGGCATTACTTAGGACCAAATCCAGGATCGCCCCACCCCTGGTAGGTTCAGAGACTATCTGCTCCATAACACAGTCATTGAGAGCATCTAGAAACTCAGTCTCTTTCTCTCGACCAGAACACATATTGACCCAATCAATCTGCAGGTAGTTAAAATCACCTATGACGACACAGTTTTTACGTCTAGCCACCATCTTTAAGCCTTCCTTCATATTATAGTCATCCTCTATCTTTTGATTTGGTGGGCAATAACAAACTCCCATAGTTAAATTGCCTTTTGGGCCCTCTATTTCAACCCAAAACATTTCTAGAATGGAGTCTAATTCTCTGACCTCAGTATTACTGGACCGTATGCCCTCTCTGACATACAGAGCCACCCCACCTCCAACCCTTCCCTCCCTATCTTTCCGGTATAACTTATATCCAGGAATCATCGTGTCCCACTGATTCTCCTCATTCCACCAAGTTTCTGAAATTCCCACAATGTCTATGTTTTCTCCCAACACTAAACATTCCAACTCACCAATTTTACTTTGAAGACTTCTAGCATTTGTGTACAAACATCTATAATTTCCCAGGCAAGCTAGGCCCGCCACCTTCCTCCTGCCGCCTCGAGACTCTGGCAGGCAGTCCATTCTGTTTGTCACCATCTCAGTGGACAACTCTGATCCATTACCCGGTAGAAAAGTATCAGCTAACCCTTCATCTCTTTGAGATGAGTCTTCCCGAACCAGAGACATTTCATCTCCTGTCGGCTTTCCCCCAAGATTTAGTTTAAAAACTGCTCTGCCACCTTTTTGATTTTAAGTGCCAGCAGCCTGGTTCCATCCAGGGACAAGTGGAGACCGTCTTTTTTGTACAGCTCCCGCTTGTTCCAGAAAGCATCCCAGTGCCTAACAAACTTAAACCCTTCCTCCCTACACCATCGTCTCATCCACACATTGAGACTTCTAATTTGTGCCTGTCTCTCCAGCCCTGCACGTGGAACAGGTAGCACTTCTGAGAAGGCTACCTTGGAGGTCCTGGCCTTAAGTCTCCCGCTTAGCAGCCTAAATTTTTCCTCCAGGACCTTACGACTGCATTCCCCTCATCGTTGGTGCCAACATGCACCACGACCACCGGTTAAACAGGATCAGGATTGCAATTGCATGCACGTTGAAAGCTACACACACACACAGAGCTCTTAAGATCATATGGTTCATTTATGGGCTTGCGATATTTGAGATGCCGCCCCGCCCCCACTTTCTTGCCAGGTCCAGAAGCTGTGCTGCTGCTATTGGTGGGCCCAGTATGACTCCCGGGTTGGGCCACTGTCAGAGGCATGCCCTGCTCGGCTCCTGAGCTGTGTTTTCACGGGTGAGCCCAGCAGAGCTCCCAGGCTATACAGTCGCCACTACCAGGCCTAGCGGGATTCCCAGGCTATGCAGCCACTGTTGCTGGGCTGAGCTTGGCTCTCTAGTGCCACCCCTGCTACTGCTAGCCCAACATGGCTCCAGCAATTATCACTGAAGGTAAGTGTGTTTTCTGCACTTGTGAAGAGAATGCTACTTTGCTTTTGGAGGGAATTTAAATCCTCCCACGCAATTCTTTGAACATTTCAGATTTTTCTGTAAACCTGCTTAGCAACTGCGTGGCTCTAATCTGCAGATGTAGGTATCCGCTAATGGGGACCACATGTGGCTAATAGTATATAGACAATAGGAGTCCCCAATCTTTTTGAGCCTGTGGCCATTTCTGCAATTCTGACACAAAGTGGTGGGTGCAGCCGCACAATGGCTGCCACAGCCTACCTTCATTCATACACTTGAAGACGCTTGTGCTGGGGTGGCAGCTGTTTTCAAAGCAACATTTAAAAAAAATGTGCTCAGCTAATTTTATCTCCAGTGGCCAATCAGAAGCCTTGCTGGAGCAAAGCCCCCCCCCCCCCCCAGCCTCATTGACTTTCTAAAACACTTGGCAGACACCAGGAAAGGAGACCCTTACACTAAACCAGGGGTGGCCAGCCTGTGGCTCAGGAGCCACATGTGGCTCTTTCCCAAATATTTTGTGGTTCTTGAAGCCCCTACCACCCTGTCAGCTGGCTTGGAGAAGGCATTTGTCTCTTTAGATCACTTCTCCAAGCCAAGCCAGCCAGCAGCTTGGAGAATGCATTTAAAGTTAAAGCTGCTTTCTTTCCACCTCTCCCTCTCCCCAATCTATTTCCCTCCCTCTCTCAAATATCTGACATTCATGTCTTGCAGCTCTCAAATATCTGACATTTATCCTATGTGGCTCTTACATTAAGTAAGTTTGGCTGTCCCTGCACTTAAACATTATAACACTCCATTGTGGCCCTAGCAGTTCTATGCTGAGCAGGAATTTATCACTTAAAGAAAGAAAAAAAATGGATTTCAACATCAAAGCCTCACAAAGTATTCCAGTGGTTAAGAATTTTTCCCCCCACAAAACCATTAAAATTCCAGCCTGTTTATTGCTTCTTAGGCATGTGGATAATGGAACGGATAAGGAACTCGGTGAGCCAATAATTGGTGGTTCCTGTAAGTATTGGCCCATGATATGTCCCTGCTCCCTATGAGGACAATAACTGGGCCAGAAGTTGCTACTTAATATATATAGAGCTTGAAAGTAGGAGGCATAAATTGGTACATGTCCTGCATGTGACCTTTGGTCACAGTCTGGTTGGGACTTCCTGAAAGTTGTGTGGGATTGGATCTAAGGTATCACAGCAATTTAGGGTGGTTGTCAGGACAGCATTCCACAACAGTAAAACATGAGTGGTGCAATCAGCACCTTTTGAATCCTTGGGACCTTTACATCATTTTTCCAGGCCTGGCTCCCAGTGAAACTGGCACTGCATTTTATGCCGACGTGTTCTTGCAAAGGGAAAGGTGGGAGGGGCTTCAGAGTTGCCTGGCAATTGTAAGAAGCATCATCCGTCTAGTCAGGCAGAGTGCCAGGAACGAATACACACATACACAAGCAGTGCATACGGAAGGACTTCATTTGGACATATCACTTTCCCCTATATCCCCTCCCTCCTTGTTTCCTAATTCCTTTCCCTGGCAGCTCTCGTAGCCTCTCCCCTTTTCCCTCCTCTCTTCTCTTCTTCCCGCCTACCAGCTAACCTACCTTTATCTGATCCTCTGTCTTCAGCTTCCTTCCTTTCCCTCTTCCTGGTAGCCTTTCTCCAGGAATATTCTGTCCCAGTTATGCAGAGGTTGCCGCAAGGGCCATGCCAAGTGGTGTAGCTAGTGAGTCCCTGGCAAGTCCTCCTCTATCAGGGTCACAGTAAGAGTGATTGAAGGGGTCCTTTCCAGGGCTTTTCAGGCCTCCCTGCTCCCTTTGTTCGTGTTATAGAAACCTAGCCTTAGAAGTCTCAGCAGTATTGTTGTGGTTGCCAAGCAACCTCTAAAATGGCAGCTGAGAGCTCAGTGGGCAGGCTTTTCTTAAAACTACAGGTGTTTTTTCTACTATTTTGGGGAGTTTTATATATTTTCCATATATGTTTTATCACGTTTTCCCTACAAAATTGGAATTTCCCCCAGCAATTCCTGCTATCTGTCCCTGGCTCCATGTTGTGGCTGCGTCGATCCATGCTCTGTCTAATTCAGAATCAGATACATAATATATTCAGCCTGTTCAATAATTAGGCTATCTCAGGCCTGTTCAGGCAGGGAAGCCAAATAGTGTTGAGGCCTACAGGCATAGAAGAAGAAGACTGCTGATTTATACCCCACCCTTCTCTCAGAATCAGAGTCTCAGAGTGGCTGACAATCAGCTATATCTTCTCCCCCCACAACAGACACCCTGTGTGGTGGGTGGGGCTGAGATGGCTCTCACGGCAACTCCTGCGATAGCTATGGCTAACCCAAGTCCATTCCAGCAGGTGCAAGTGGAGGAGTGTGGAATCAAACCCGGTTCTCCCAGATAAGAGTCCGCACACTTCACCACTACACCAAACTGGCTATTGTATTGCATGGAATCCTGGAGTTGGAAGACTGCATTATCACCTTTGAAGTGGCCCTCTAGTCCAACATCATTGTTAATACTAGAAATCCAAAGCTTGGCATATTCCCAACAGGTGACTGCACAACCTATTTGGAAACCTCCACATAAGGTGAGCTTTTCACTCTCTCAAATAAAACCATTACCAGAACTAGATAGTTTTAACTTGTAGACTGTTTGTTCATTTATTTATTTAGATATTTGTACCCCGTTTTTCTCCCCAGTGGAGAGCAAAGCCATTTACACCACACTGTTGACCTCTCGCCTGTTCCGGCTTTGCTCTGGATACAGCTCCTTTCTCAGCCTTTCCCTGCACTTGGGAGGTTGGATTGTCAAACAGAAGGACTTGCTAAGCCATCTTTCACTGTATTCCTTTGTTTTTAATGTTTGGTTTGTTACTGGAGCAAGATGGGTAGAGGGAAACATTCAATATTCTTCTGTTGACTGCCTGGTTTTATTGCAGCCCTTCCCCCAAGAAGCTCAGAACTGCAAACACAATTCTTTCCCTCCAGAGGCCACAATTTATTTATGTATTATTTCATATTTACCGTATATCCCGCCCTTCCCAAACAGGCTCAGGGTGGGTAACATCAAAGGTAAAACAATACATAGATACTAAAATAGCTAGGTAAAACATACAGGCAATAATACCAATACAATTAAAATGCAGATGGTAACTTTTTTCTGCAAGTACTGATCCCGGCTGACAAATGGAGACAGATGATGGACACAATCTTCTCGAAGCTCCAATAGGGCTCATAGATGGACCAACATACAGTGGCGTGTGGCAGGGAGGCCATATTGCTATTTGCAGGGCTTTTTTTGTAGCAGGAACTCATTTGCGTATTAGGCCACACCCCTCTTTGTAGCCAATCCTTCAAGAGCTTGCAGGGCCTACTGTAAGCTCATGGAGGATTGTCTACATCAGGGATGTGAGGCCTAATATGCAAAGGAGTTCCTGTTAACAAAAAAGCCCTGGATTTGGATATTCAGTGATGTCCTCAGCTGAAGGCCTGATGGAACAGTTCCACTTTACAGACCCTGCGGAACTGCGACAGGCTCCTGAGGGCCTGGATCTCTAATGGGAGCAGGGGCCAGGACAGAAAAGGCCCTGGCCCTAGTCAATGCTGAGTAGACATCCTTTGGGCCAGGGATAATCAGTGTTACCCAGTAAATGTCATGGCTGAACTGGGATTTGAATGCTGGTCTTCCAGGCCCCTAGCCTTACCCCACACTGATTCTTGGTGTTAGAGGAGGATATGTGTGTGTGGTTCTGGAGAGGAAGAATGTATTTGATGAATTGAACTTGTGGTGATCTCTGATGTTTGGATTTGACTCATGCCTGGTAATAACTGAGCACTTGGTGCTATGCTGTCCTGCTGACAATATGCTGTTTTGTTTGCCTTGGCCTAGGAGTGCTGCCTGTAATGTCGATGGTTTTATTATGTTTGTAGTTTGTGGTTGCTTTGTTAGCTGCTATGAGATAAGGCGGTTTGTAGTTTGTGGTTTTGTTAGCCACCACGAGATAAGGTGGATTATAAATATTTTAGATCGATAAATAAGATGCATTGAGCAATTGACCCTAGCCCCTGAAGTACATGTCCTTGCTCGGATCTTCATCATCAGGAGGGCTGTCAATCAAAAGACTTTTTAGCCGATTACTCAATGAAGAAGCAAATTATTGTGCGCGTTACTGATGGCCATCTGGCTCATCAGCTCAGGGCATGCGGGGATGATTATAACTTGCTCTTACTATAAGGAATGTTTGGGCAGGAAGGATTATAACAATTGTGCACCATTTACTGAAGCATCTCTTAATTGTTATGTCTCCAGAAAATGATTTTCTAAATCAGCTGAAGACTTTCTCAGTTAAGCAGATCTGTATCAGCCCCTCTAGGGGCTAATACCATGATTTAAAAACATCACAGCACTAACATTTAGGTACTTCAAAGAGCAGTCAGCTTTGATAATAATTCCAGAGGCGTAACCATGTTAATCTGTTGCTTCATAAGTAAACGGGAGTCTAGTAACTTCTTCTCCTCCTCCTCTTTTAAATGCTTTATTTTAGTTACTGTTTCCAATTCTTTTACCAAACTAATTTTAACTGCTCACCACAGCAATCATATCCGGTCAAAAAAATATGAAAGATGCAACTTTCTCCTGAAATTTGCTATTCAAATCTGTTTGGTACTTTACCAGCCATATTCGTGGACCTTATGTAAATAGCTTAATAGAAGGTGGCTTTGACTCTTTAGGTTATTCTAGAACAAGCTTTTTGTGTACTAGAACACAGCTCTTTATATACAGTGAGTGGCTTCTTACTAGGAGGGAGCATTCTGGGGATTTAACTACCTTAGCTAAACCAGCAGAGCGATCTTTGTATTCTTCTTGACTAGATTTGAATTTAACGTAATTACATTTCATGATGTCTTTCATGTTAATTTTTTTGCACACCTCCCACATAAAACATCATAGAAAGGATTTGTGTATTGCCGCAAAAGAAGTAGACTCTAGCCACAAGTGCTTTGTGCTGAAATACAATTTTAGACTTTTAGACATGTCTGTTTATTGATTGGTGTTGAGTGAAGGGTGGCTCTTCTGCATGGATTTTTTCTTCCTTTTTTAAAAATCATGCTGTCTGTTTCACAGATCTAGAAAAGAAAACCCATGGTGGAAATCCTTTTTTTCAGTGTCACATTTTGGTTGGTTGGTTGTGGCCCCAGCCCTGTCAAAGAAATCCTGAACACTAAATAGTATGGAATTCATGGGCTGCCCTGAGAAATGTTTGGCAAGAGTGTGCTGTCACCCACCTCTGGCCAAAGGAGGGAACTGCAGGGAGACCAGCCACACTAGGAAGGAAATGTTAGTAGGCCTGAATTGATCACAGGGTTGCCAGGCCCCGACAGGGGATTCTCCAGCTCTGATTTATTGTTGCCACTCTGAAGGCCAGTGGGAGATTTTTTTTTTTTTTAAAGTCCATTGAGCCAATGGCATGATGTCACTTCCAGGAGAAAACCTAGAAGAGATATCAGTCCTCTCTAGGAATCACCAGAAACTCTGTGTTTTTATCATAAAGTTTCCAGTGATTCCTAGAGATGTCTCATGTCACTTCCAGGTTTCCCTGCAATTGATGTTACACCATTACTGATGGACACCCTTCCCCACCCTGAGTCTTCCACTCGTTTATCACGCCTGAGCAACCTTAGCTGAAGTCTGCATTCTGATAGGTTGTAGACAGTCTTCTTGTTGTTCCCATCTGGATACCAAGGCTAACAGCTCCGTCATTCTGTGGTCCACCAGCAGTGTTGAAAAGTATAGCGATGGTAGATCCTTAGATTCTCTCCTGTTAGATCTCAGCATCCTAGAAGTACTAATTATCATCAGATCTTCCTCTGTATTTCCTCTGCTAATTTCTGGGAAGACAACAGAAAGCCCATGCTCAGGGATAGGCATGAACCAGGAAAGTGCGGCTCATTTTGATTCCTGGTTCGCGGTGTGCCTGCTTTGTGAGCCACAAATGGTAAAGAACTTTTAGACGCCATATGAAACTGTTTGGTTCATGAGGTTTGAGACATGGTTGAATGCATACACACATTCCTGGCAAGCTAGAGACACCAAACTTGCAGGGGACCTTTGGCTGACTCTCCTCTACCTGCCCTCCAAGTTTGTTGAGGAGTGGATTTATGAGGTCTAAGTTACAACCCCCCAAAGAAACTGCCCCCAGGAAATTGCTTTCCGGGGGGATGACAGGCTCAGGTTCAGAAGCATATAGAACGGGCCCTGTGCAAGCCAGAGACATCAGATTTCCAGGAGCCCTCCCCCTGGTGCTCATCTACGTGCCCTCCAAGTTATGTGCAGATTGGACATAGGGAGCCCAAGTTATGCCCCCCCAAAGAAGATTCCTTCAGGAAAGTTCTTTTGGGGGAAATGTCAGGTTCTGAAGTGTATAGAATGGACTCCCTGGAAGCTACACACAGCAAACTTCATCCTGCTGCCCACTCGTCTACAATATCTCCAAGTTGGGGGCAGATTTCCCTCCCAAATGGCTAGAGTGTACTTAATGGCTGCGATCACACACACTAACTAATGCACTTTTAATCCACTTTCAGTGCACTTTCCAACCGGATTTTACTGTGCGAACTGGCAAAATCCAGTTGGAAAGTGCACCCAAAGTGGATTGAAAGTGCGTTATATAGTGTGTGTGATCGCAGCCAATGTGTTTTTTCTTCTTCAATCCCAGCTGCACTGTATTATGTTGCTTCACCGCTGACCTTTGCTGCTAGACTCAAGTTTATCATGTTTTGTAATTGCCTTTTGATGGACAAAATAAGTTCATTTCAGTAGGAATCTTTGCTGCTCGATCCGTATTCCATTATCCAAATGCAATTGTATTTTGTAGTCAGTTTATTGAGGGACTGAATAGTTGTAGCACACTTGTAATCCACCTTGAATTCCAATAAGAAAGTCGGACAATAAAATAAATAAGCATGCAGGAGGAGTCCCTGTACATAACAAATGGGGATAATTTGACATGGCATGGAAGGTTGCTGCGATCTGCCAACCAACACCTTTTGGCCATCCTTGGGCCAAAGGACGTCCGTCTGGCCTCGACGAGGGCCAGGGCCTTTTCGACCCTGGCCCCAGCCTGGTGGAATTAGCTCCCTATGAAAATACGGGCCGTACCGGATTTATTACTTTTCCATAGGGCCTGTTCTACCAGGCGTTTGGTTGAGGCAAGCGGACGTCCTTCTCCTCATTGTCTGTGCCATCTGCTATCCTCCCCTGCATTGATCCGTCATCTGAATTATTATATCTGGGCCATTGATTACAACCTGCGCTATGAGCCCACCCGCCTTTTGTTATATAGTACTGTGTTGTGTTGTTTTGCTTTTAATTGCATTTTATTGGTTTTATTGTATTTGACTGGTTTTACTTGGATGTAATCCGCCCTGAGCCCGTTTGGCAAAGGGCAGAATATAAATTTGCCTAAATAAATAAATGGGGACGGTGTTGGTCTGGGCAGTACCCCAACATGTCTTCTGAAGGACAATTCTACTGACAAGCAGAAGTGTCACAGGTCAAGCTTTGCCTGGTGTTGGAGCTCAGAAGTGGCTCTTGCTAAATAGCTCGGTGCTGGCTTGTTCCTTAAAAGGTGCATTTTTTTTAAAAAAAGAGAGAACCCTATTATTCCCTTATCTCCCACAGATACAATAAATCCACTTAGTAAATCCAAGTATGGGCTCACCGCGGTTCCATGGCCTGGGGGAAGTTCTGAACCATTGGGCAGAAGTCAGCCTTTGCCTGATAAGTATGTTCCACCCATGTTTATCTTAGAACAGACTTTATTTAGCATGCAATGTTCTTTTTTGTTTTTGCAGTGCGGCAGAACTCCACAGCTTCTTCCAGGCAAACAGCGTGACATACTTGGCCCTGATATTCGAGAACGAGGACTCCTTTTTGGGCAGAGAGGTGACTCTTTAATTAACTGCTTGATAGATGCCTTACACTGCGCACAGACATGCCAGAGCCCTTTACCAAGTTGTCTACGCTTGAGTAAGAATATCTCTGGGTGACCAGGTAGGGAAACTTTACGGCCACCTCCCCCCACAAAAAAGTACCCCCTGCCATAAATGGCATAGAGCAGGTATTTATTGAAAAGAGGGGGGAGAGATTTAATTCAGGGTATTTAAGGTTCACACACCTATTTGGGAGTGCATTCCAGAAACTTCCCATTGGGAGAAACCTTGCATGCAGGGAATAAACTACTCTATTGTGATACTAATTCCTGACAGTTGCTAGTTGGTATAGGGAATGGGCTAGAACTGGAGAGGGTAGAAGGTATGATTTGGGCTAGAAGCAGGGCAGGAAGCTTCCATGTGGGTCCTATGATACCAACTAGTCTTCAGTAGGTTCCCCCTAAGTGTGGTTGACCAGATAAAGAACACTTGTGGGTACCCATTCTTAGGTAGGTAGATTCATGGTGCTTGACATTAGAACATAAGAAGGGCCCTGCTGGCTCAGAGCAGTGGTCCATCTAGTCCAGCATCCTGTCTTACATAGTGGCCAACCAGTTCCTCTGGAGTGCCAGCAACAGGACATAGAGGCCGAGGCTTTCCCCTGATGTTGTCTCCTGGCACTGATATTTAGAGATTTGCTCCCTCTAAATGTGGAAGTACCCCAGGCCCAAAGCTAACCAGGGGCACTTGGGGCCTGGCCCCCTGACATTTTTTTTGGGGGGGGGGGTTTGCTCCTCACCCTCCATCTCAGGCCCACCCCTCCCCCTCCTGCACAAGTCAAATTGTGCAGAAGGAGCATCCAGGGGCAGCCACTGTCCATCCCCCACAATTTAAAGGACAAGCCAATCAACTTATCGGCTGGCTCTAAATCATGCAGGAGCAGGGAGGAGGAGGGGCGGCCCTCCAGCCTCTTCAGCTTCCTGCTCTCACCCCCCCCCCCCCGCTGTCCTGTCCCCCCATGGCCATCCTGTGGCCCCCTCCCTTCACGGCCCATAGCTACAAAGCTGAAGTACCTTAAGTCAACTTGGCTGATAGCTACTGATAAACCTGCCCCCTGTGAAGCTCTCTAATCCCTTTTTAAAGCTGTCTGCGCCTGTGGCCATCGCTACATCCTTTGGCAGTGAATTCCACATTTGAATCACTCTCTGTGAATATATGAACATATGAAGCTGCCTCATACTGAATCAGATCCTCGGTCCATCAAAGTCAGTATCGTCTACTCAGACGGGCAGCGGCTCTCCAGGGTCTCAGGCTGAGGTTTGTCACACCTATTTGCCTGGACCCTTTTTAGTTGGAGATGTCAGGGATTAAACCCGGAACATTCTGCTTACCAAGCAGATGCTCTACCACTGAGCCACCATCCCTCCCCAAAAATCTGTGTTTTTCACTGGCTGCCTGCCAACAGCTCTTACTAACTTCTATTGTTTGACAAGAGCGTGAGTGGCCGAGTTACATGGAACATATGAACATATGAAGCTACCTTATACTGAATCAGACCCTCGGCCCATCAAAGTCAGTATTGTCTACTCAGACGGGCAGCGGCTCTCCAGGGTCTCAAACTGAGCTTTTTAATGCCTACTTGCCTGGACCCTTTTTAGTTGGAGATGCCAGGGATTGTTTACCAAGCAGATGCTGTACCACTGAGCCACTGTCCCTCCCTAAATCTGTGTAAAGATTTCCTTTTGTGTGTCCTGAATCTGCTGCCCATCAGCATTCCAATAGTACAAAATCACATGCATCTAGTTTCAGTTTATAAAGTACTAGCTTTCTGCATCAAAAAAAGAGGCGGGTCATCTTATCCTTATATACCAGTATAAGCCTGAACTCTCCCTAGAAGCAAAAATGAACATTAAATTACTAAACTGAGACTCTGCTCACATTATGGAAAGACAAGAGACAGTGGAAAATATAATAATGCTGGGAAAAGTTGAAGGCAGCAAGGAAAATTGATTTACTCAATCAAAGGCCCCCATTTTGCAAGACCTGAGCAAGGCTGTTAACAAGAGGACATTTTGGAAGTCAATCATTCATAGGGCCATCATAAGTTGGAAGTGATTTGATTATGGCAATTAAAACACATGTGCAGTTAAATCCAGGTGGGCAGCCACGTTGATCTGAAGCAATAGAACGATGTTTAAAAGGTAAAGGTAGTCCCCTGTGCAAGCACCAGTCGTTTCCGACTCTGGCGTGACATTGCTTTCACAACGTTTTCACGGCAGACTTTTTATGGGGTGGTTTGCTGTTGCCTTCTCCAGTTATCTACACTTTCCCCCCAGCAAGCTGGGTACTCATTTTACTGACCTCGGAAGGATGGAAGGCTGAGTCAACCTTGAGCTGGCTACCTGAACCTAGCTTCCGCCAGGATCAAACTCAGGTTGTGAGCAGAGCTTAGGACTGCAGTACCTCAGCTTTACCACTCTGCACCTTGGGGCTCTTAGAACAAAGTTAAAAAGGTAGTCCCCTGTACAAGCACCAGTTGTTTTCGACTCTGGGGTGACGTTTCACAATGTTTTCATGGCAGACTTTTTACGGGGTGGTTTGCCATTTCCTTCCCCAGTCATCTACACTTTCCCCCCAGCAAGCTGGGTACTCATTTTACTGACCTCGGAAGGATGGAAGGCTGAGTCAACCTGAGCCGACTACCTGAACCAGCTTCCGCTGGATTGAACTCAGGTCATGAGCAGAGGGTTCCGACTTCAGTACTGCAGCTTTACCACTCTGCAGCATGGGGCTCCTCAGAGAACAAAGTCCAGTAAATTCTCAATAGAACTTTCGTTGGGACTCCAACTTAGTTCTACGTGCGGTTAAAAAAAGTATATGTAACGTCTTTTAGGAGGGTCAGCTTACACTGAGGCTCATCTTCCTTTTGGATAAATATTGTATTAAAATTATGTATGTAAGTTTAAACAGATAACTATCTAAGATATGCTCTGCCAGACCTGAAAGCAAAATAATGTTAATCCAAACAACCATAATTGAAACAATTCTGTTTTTAGTTGAAGAACAAATAGGAACAGGATGTAAGGAAAGCTTTATTTTTTTTTTCTTAATCACTTCTGTAATAAGAACTAGAATAGTCTATTCAAACTGTGCATTCCTACATAAAGTAAACTTGGATTACAGAGACAATAGTATCCTTTGTGCTTGTCCAAACACCAGCTTCGGCATCCTGGAAGCCTTTTTCGATGTGCTGACTTGGCTTTAGGTCTGACTCAGGCCAGCTGAGTTAGGAGATTACTACACCATGGGTGAGGTTATAAATCTAGATCCTCCAACTCTCATTATGAGAGAGACAGTCATACTTGTTCAGAATTCTCATGGTGCCTCCAACAACACACAGAAGAAGAATACCGTAGATTTATATCCCACCCTTCTCTCTGGATCAAAGTCTCAGAGCGGCTCACAATCTCCTTTACCTTCCTCCCCCACAACAGACACCCTGTGAGGTATGTGAGGCTGAGAGAGCTCTCCCATAAGCTGTCCTTTCAAGGACAACTCTTGTGAGAGCTATGGCTAACCCAAGGCTATTCCAGCAGCTGCAAGTGGAGGAGCATGGGATCAAACCCGGTTTTCCCAGATAAGAGTCCACACACTTAACCACTACACCAAACTGGCTCACAGAGAAAGCTAGAGGGGATAGAAATCACTCACACAGTGGCTGCCTTTCTAGGTTTACCTCCCTTTACTTTTTGTCTTTCTCTGGGATGTGGCCCAGGGAGGAATGGGAAAATTAGGAAGGGAGATGCGGTAGTAGGGAACCAAAATCGATCGCTCATTTTTTGCTTCAATGTGAATTTTATGTCCAAATATGGGATGTTCTAATTAGCTGTATTTTGCTTAGCAGGCATACCCTTCCAGAAGTAAGGCTTGTTTCCCTTCTTTTGTCAGATCAGTGTCCCCATGTCACCCTCTCAGTAGCAAGGTTTCCTCTGATTGCTGTGAGAATCAGGGAATATAAGATTAAAGGTCTAGAGAGTTTATTGATTTTTGATTGTACTCTGTATATTCAAATACTGGTTTTGTTTTATGTTGATTTATGCCAAAAAAGGTGCTGACTTTTATTTTTTTTAAGAAGGAAGATAAGGGGTACTAAACAACAGGGAAAGAGGGTCAGCTGGCAGCTTCTTCACTGTGTGATGTCTGGAGTCATGCGCACAGGGCTTTTTTTGTAGCAGGAACTCCTTTGCATATTAGGCCACACACCCCTGATGTAGCCAATCCTCCTGGAGTTTACAGTAGGCCCTGTACTAAAAGCCTTTTAAGCTCTTGGAGGATTGGCTACATCAAGAGTGTGTGACCTAATATGCAAAGAAGTTCCTGCTACAAAAAGAGCCATGCGTGCACATAGTTGAACCATGCCTTCAGTACGGTGTTCTCTACAGGGTGTGAGTCACCTGAGATGGGATGTACTCAAGACCAGAAGCACCTTAGAAACCAATGAGATTTTTGTGGTATAAGATTTCAAGAGTCAAAGCTCAGATGCTAGTAAGAATGGAGATCCCTGAGTCTTTATATCCCAGTCTGAAGATGGAAGAGGTGTTGAAAAGGATGGGGTCAGAATGCAGAGGTACAGTGCAAAATGTAATTAGTTCTATTAGAGCAGGGGAGAAATGCTTAGGGGCAGAAAGTCATCATCTGTCATGAGGTAAGAATCTTGTGTCGTTGCGCAGCCCTGGGCGGGGAGTTAAAATTGTCCCGGATTAGTTTTTCCTGCCATTTTGGGGTGGTGGCATTTTTGTATTGTGTGCATGTGTCTGAGCCTAAAAGTCATGGTGACGTCTAGTGACTGACCCGAACTGGAACTTGGAGGGCATTCATAAGGCGGCTGAATGGAGCCTCCCCTGTCTTCCTGATTACTGGTATTTCAAGGAGGTCTCCCATCCAAGTACTTGCCAGAGTCGACTGTTGTTCTAGATTAGTGAAAGAACTAAAGTTCAGCAATCTCGTCTGAGATAGGAGTGGACGAGACTAGGCCCCACCAGTGAAATGGTTAAGGAAGTTACCTCAAAGGAGGCTTGTTGCTCTTGCTTGGGTGAAGAGCCGTTTAGGATAGTCTGCTCTTAGAGGGAGCCAAAAAGATTCCTGGCAGGGTTTTCTAGCTCAGTGATGGCTAAACTTGCTTAATGTAAGAGCCACATAGAGTAAATGTCAGAGGAAGGAAGGAAAATAAATGGGGAGGAGGGAAAAGAAAGCAACTCTGACCTTAAAAATGCCAGCTGGCTTCTCTCCAACTCAGCCACAGGGCAGTGGAGCCTTTGCAAGCCACACAATATGTGTGAAAGTGTGGCTCCCAAGCTGCAGTTTGGACACCCCTGTTCCAGCTGATATGGCTGGCAGGTATGTGACAGGCCTGTGAAAGAGCTGGTAGGCCTCTGGAATTGGCTGGCCCAGTGTGCCATGGATAGGATTACTCCTGAGCAGCCTCTCCTTCATTTTGGGTATCTTTTGGCCTGCAGATTCCCCCAAATGGGAGGAACTGAATCCCTGGAGATGACCAAGCACAGGATAAAGGCCAATGAAGAGCCTTCTGTGTGGTAGTGAAGGGGGGAAAATGCTTCTCTGCCATCATGGCTCCTACACAGTGCTGACAGTGATTCTGTTTGGGAGGCCTGGTACATCTGGGTCCCCAGTCAACATCCATCTAAGGTGCCCCTGGACTTCTATTTTGTTACAGTAAACTAACACGGCTACCCCTCTGAAACAATGCCGCATAGCCAGGTATTGGCAGTGCTCTGTGAAGCAAGGTTGGGGGACATTGAGTGCAGGTAAACATAGGGAACTCCATGGAAAGAAATGATGATTGATTAAAACAAGTAGCAAAGAGAACCACAAGCTCTTCTCTGTTTTGTTGGGCTTCAGCAGACCTTCCCTCTGATTTCTAACATCAGTCCCAGTCTGGAACTATTTGAAATTAAGCACCTTTTGGCACTCATTGTTGAAGGTGGCTGGTGCTCTACCTGGTTGGTTTTATGCTTTAGTGGGAGGGTTGGGTTAGAAGATCGTTCCTTCCCACACTGGCACGCCTGCTCCATTCCTGCTCTACCTGTGTTGGCTGTGAGTCACCCATTCTGTAATATGTGCCCACACGTATGCTCCATTTACTAAGAGTGAGTTCATTGGTAGTCGCTTGGCCTCCATGTCTGCAAAGCCATGGTAATCTCTGCTTGAGGCTACTCCATTGTAAGCCACATAAGATCCAATTCAGTTTGCACAGGGTGTTTCGGATGACCATCGAATCACTCCCTACAAAACAGGGTCTTTTTTGTGTAAGCCCCAGCTTTTGTGGATACTCTGACTTTTCTATGTGGTCACTAAAAAGCAAAGCCTTAGACCGATTTCCCGCTAGCCTTATGCCGCTCACGCTCCTCTTCTTGGTGGGTCTTCTGTTGGATTTCATACTATCTGCCCCAGGGCTGCAACTAGTTCCGCCTCTTTCACGCAGCAAAGAAGATCCTCAAAAAACCAGTTTCTGTTTGCTGCACAAAAAAGGCGAAGCTAGTTGCAGCCCTGGGGCAGACAGTATGAAATCCAACAGAAGCCTCGTGGAGAAGAGGAGCGTGAGAGTGGCATAAGGCTAATGGGAAATCGGTCTTATTAGCAACAGAAACTTCCAGTGCATTCCTAAGCAGAGCTACACCCTTCTAAGTGCACTGAAGTCAGCTGGGACTTAGAAGGAGGCAGCTGTGCTGAGCATTGCACCCTAACTCTCTTCTGATGAAGGTTTTCTCAGGAAGCAGCCGCTGCGGTCAGCTCCTTCACCCTCCAGCATTGCCAGAACTGCTGAGCAGATATCTTTGTGTGCTAAAGTCTTTGTGCGTTAGGTTTAGTGGTAGCTGCCATGAAATCCCTGCTGTTATCCCAAAGGTCAAGTTGCTTTTTCGCAAAGAGAGCCACACCTGTGCTAACAGTCACGCCTCTCTTGCGGTATGGAAAAGCCCAGTAGAGCATTTCTGTTGCATCACGACTTCTTAACTGTATCAGTTTTTCCCCTCCCTGGTTTGGGAGGAAAAAAAAACAAAGGAAAAATTTAAGAACGGAACAGGAGAGCAACAACCTGAAAACAATCCGGTGTGTATGGGAGGGGGAAAACCCAACGAAGTTAAGAAGCCTAGTGCAGGAAAACTTTTTAGCATCTTGGTGGGTAGAAACACTCAGAATTCCAGACATCTTAAGAGTCATTGCCCACAGGGTGGGTAGAGTATATGTCTGGATTTGGGCTTCGCTTCCGGTTCCCATTCTACAAATTGAAATACAGACTTCTTTTTCAACGTTATAGCCCTTTTTGATGCAAGTGTAGCCACCAGTACACCCAATGGACTGCATTCTCTGTGTTTTATAATCTGCTTTGTAAAATCGCTGCCAAACCAAAGCCAGCATTGCAAATAAGTCCACAAGAGATATTAAAGGTAGTCTCCTGTGCAAGCTTGAGGTGACTTCACATCATGATGTTTTCTTGGCAGACTTTTTATGGGGTGGTTTGCATTTGCCTTCCATATTACACAGCAAAAATTTTTTTACTTCCCTTTCTGTCTTCACCAACCTGTGTTAGATGATTTCTCTACTTGGTCATCTGGTGTTAATAATTCACTACAGCTGATCAGACAAGTGGACTGTGTGCCACCCAGCCATGGGTTTTTCCCCATGGCAAAAGAGCTCTATTCACACAAGCACTGGTCCATGTATGCAGTCACTTCTAATGTGGCTCTGTTGGTATAGAAGAGAATTCAAGCAGAGAAACATCCCAGAAGGAAACAGAAAACGTGTTGGTTCGTTTAAAAAAGAAAGCCAGTGGAGAAGTGGCGCTTCATGCGTGAGATTCAGCATTTGCAGGGGAAAGATACAGGCACCGGCCAGTTCAGACATCATGCGATACCCAGAGGTTGAATACAAAGTTCACTAGCAGATCTCTTAAAAGCAGAGCTGAGTAAATAGCTAGCCATATCTGCTGGCACTTCAAGAAATAACCACACAGTACTCTTTGATGCTCTTTAACAGTAATGTGTGTATGTGTTAAATGCCATCAAGCGACTTTTATGTTCACTTTATGAATCAGAGTCTTCCCTACTGTTAACAGCCTTGCTCAGGTCCCACAAACATAGGACCGCGGCTTCCTTGATGGAGTCCATTCATCCCATGTCGGGTCTTCCTCTTTTCCCACAGCATTTAACTTTCCCGGCCACGATTGTCTTTTCCAGAGACTCTTGTCTTCTCATAATGGAACCAAGGTACAATAGCCTCAGTTTAGTCATTTCAGCTTCTGGGCTGAGTTGAGCAGGGCCGTAGCCAGGATTTAATGTTTGGTGGGGCCCACAGTAGGGTTTGTTGTTGGGGGGGGGGCACCCAGTTTGGTG
The DNA here is from genome assembly GCF_032191835.1 of Heteronotia binoei. Taxonomy (NCBI): domain Eukaryota; kingdom Metazoa; phylum Chordata; class Lepidosauria; order Squamata; family Gekkonidae; genus Heteronotia; species Heteronotia binoei. The sequence goes on along the minus strand of NC_083224.1, from coordinate 182,991,358 downwards.
GCCCTGGGCTCTCAGCACTGTAAGCTGCCTTGAGTCCCACAAGCTAACTCCCTCTTCGCCTGGGCAGTCACAGCAGCTCTGTTCCCCCCACCCCTTTCTTATGTGCCCCTCTCTCAAAGAGACAGAGACCTCTTGACTCCCCGCCCCCCCGCTCTGCACACTGTGTTAGGGAAGGGGAGAGAAAAAAGTGAAAAGACCAGCAGCGATGCTACTATTTGTTCAGAGTGGCAGTGAGCAAAGGAGACAGATTGGGGCCTTCCAATGGAGGGCCGTACAGTTGGAAGGGTGGTTGAAAGGATGGGCCGCACTGTAGCTATGGGCCTGGAGTTAAGTCTTGATTTGACACTTATGTGGCAGTCTACAGTATCCATAAAACTCTCCTTTGACGCATTTCAAATGAATCAACTTTTGTCCTGTACTTTGGGCGAAAGAACTGCATGCTTGCAATAAGGAGTTTTCCACACACACACACACACACACAATCTCCATTTCAGGTGTCGTAGGAATGTGTGTGGCAAAGAATTTGGATATTTCACAGGCATCGCAGATTGAATGTTCCACTGCCATTGGGTGAAGCCCAACACACTGCCAATTAGGCATTCCTTTGTATCGATTTAGTCATACCCGCTGCATTGCTGTGTTGTCATTTTAATTAAACGCACAAGGAGTGCTGGTGTGGTTCAAAGGTGGCCAATCCCTGCCCTGGAAGTCCTTTTTTTTTCTAGATCCAGCAGTCAAGGTGCCAGTGTAGGCAAGAAAGGATTGGGTTCAATGTTTAAAAAACCAATCTGACTTGGGAGCACAGAAGCTTTATGCAGTACCCCCAAATCCTCCATGTTTCCTGGTTAAGGGGAAAATGCTGTTCAGACCATTTACAAAAATGATCTCACTCCAGTGGTAGCGAGGCAAAGAAATTTTACTTACAAAAAATAGAAGCACGTCTTAAATGACATAATCATGTAGGTAGGTTTAACTTACTGCAAACAGGTTAACTTCAGAAATGTTCTGGCTGCAGCTCCGAGCCTCAGGTAAGAGAGAGAAGAGAGGTCTCAAAATGGAACAAAAGGCAATCAGTAGCCAAAGAACAGAGAAGAAGAGACATCCCATGTAAGATGAAACACAGAAGAAGGGCAACAGCCAAAGAGACTCAGCATCCAAGATGAGAGGAGGGTGGGGCCAATTGCCAGGTGTACCCCAGTAGGAGAATACTCTTAACAAGGGCTTTTTTTTGTAGTAGGAACTCCTTTGCATATTTGGCCACACCCCCTGATGTAGCCAATCCTCCAAGAGCTTACAGGGCTGTTAGTACAGGGCCTACTGTAAACTCCAGGAGCACTGGCTACATCATGTAGGAGTTCCTGCTACAACCTCCCCCCCGCCCCCCCGCCTTTCCTTCTCAGATTTTCTTGTATGCAGAGTTGCAGTATCCAGTGGGAAGAGTGCTGCTACCTGGAATGGCAGAGATAGTTTTAGGAAGGTTTTAATGGTAGCTGGCCATGCAGAATAAGTGCAGGGCAGGAAAGAGGTTATTGGAAGATGGGGTTTTGAGGGTAAGGGTTTAGCGGCATGGAAGGGCAGTTTGTTGGATTGTAGCTGTGAGAAATCCCTGCTCCTTTTGTGACTGTAACTTACGCATTATGTGCCTCTAACCTTAGGTGACGCTGGACATGGTCCAGTTTGACAACATTGCGGTGAGAAGAGTCCTACAGAGCAACGATGAGCTGGTGAAGACATTCAACGTCACCACCTTCCCTTCCGGCTTCCTGCTTTTCAGCAACGGCTCTTGCGATCCTATTCCTGTGTAAGTTGACACAATATCCATCCTACCTATCTACCTCTAACCCTTGGCTGTTCTTACGCAGTTGTGTTCTAGAGTGCATCAACAGCCTGTGTTCCTACACTGCTTCTTTATAGCACACCCACCCACCCAGGTGAGCACTTGCTTATTTCCGTGATGGAAACCATGGTTTGGTGATTATGGTAAATCGAATAGCTTGTCTGCAGCAATCTACTAAGCATGTCTAGTCATGAACCAGCGTTTTGTTTCAGTGTGCAAAGCCCTTAGAGAGTGGGTGCTTTTGTGTGTGTGTGTGTGTGTGTGTGTAAGTGTGCCTTCTGGCAACCACTGCTGGGGCTTGGAAGTTGCCAGAGAGGTGGATTGCTTACCTGCCTCTGCATCCCAGCCCTGGTATTCCTTGGAGGTTTCCCATCCAAGTACTTGCCAAGGTTAGCCCTGCTCAGGGTTGCCAGGTTCTACCTGGCTCCTGGCAGAGGATGTCCTTCATGCATGTGAAACGATGATGTCACCTGGAAGTGACATCATTGCGCCATGTATGTCACATGGGAGACACTGTAGCATTTGGGTTAAAAACTCTATGGCACCATAGAGTTTTTCACCCAAATGCCAGAGTGTCCCCTGTGTGACATGCCTGGTGTGATGATATTACTTCTGGATGACACCGTTGTGAGGGGCACGCTGGGCACCAATGAAGCTTTTTGGGGATGGGGATCCCCCCACCGGCTGGTTTCATGCCAGTGGGTTGGGGGCCTCCAAACTGGGGGAAACTCTGCCCCCAGCAGAAGGCTGGAACACTAGTCCTGCTTAGCTTCCAAGATCCGATGAGATCGGGCTTGTCTAGGCTATCCAGGTCAGGGTGAGATTGGGTGCTTTTTGTTCCTTAGTTTGGTGTTCTGGAGTGATCGGATTTGAAATACGGAATCACCCCTAAGCACAGTCCCGGTTGTTGGGGGGTTTACACTGAATTGCTGTACCAAATTCTCTCCCCTGAATAAGGAGACCTTTGGCAATCAGTTTTTCATATTAGACAAATTTGTCTATGTGTAATTCACACATAACTGGTAGCTGCCTACAAAATGCAACTGTTTATTGTTGAACACTGGAGAGTCTAAGGAAGGGAAGTGTTGTACAGATCTGCAAATCTGAATGTCTTTGGCCAATAAAAGACATACGACTGAAGTCTAGGTGCAGAAAAAGAAAAATAAGTTTATTGCAATGATATTCAGGATATTCAGAAAGGTGACTGAATAAATCCTGCACCTGCCTCCCTGCTCTGGTGTTCCAAAGAGGTCTCCTATCCGTACTCCAAGAGTCGGTCCTGCTTAGCTTCCAAGATCTGACGAGATTGGACTTCTCTAGGCTATCCAGGTTCAGGGCTCTTGTTAGCATCTTAAAGGAGAAACAAGTGTCCTCCTGAAGCACACCTCTTCTTTGAAACGCTAAAAGAGTGAGGGTTCCACTTTTGAATAGCAAAACTGGAGGGGGGGTCCCATTTCCTGCATGGCCCTGAGGCGGTGAATTTGCACTTTATGGAGGGACTGTGATATGTCAGTTTGTGCTCTGAGCATCAGAGCACGAGGGTCTTAATAGCTCAGATCTTCCTGCAGGGGATTCAACTATCAGGCCCTTTGCGGACACGGAATTAGTCCATGAAGCTTCTGTGGCACTCTACTGCCGTCTTTGTAATCTGTTTTAGCAAAGAGCTGCATAGGCCTTACTCGGAAGCCTGTCAGACAGGCAGGACAGGGCCCTTACCAACTCAAGCAGCCTCAGCTGTGTTATTTCAAGTGATAAGCTGGCTGAAGGAACCGTATTCTTTGCATTGGCTGGGACTGGAGACAGTGGAAACTAGAAAGACGGGGAGGGGGAGAGGATGGCTGCAGTGGATTGCCCTGGCTGTGTTTCCCTGCCGGGATCATCGTCCAGAAACCAAAAGCAAAAGCTCACGGACAACTGCCGCAAAAACATGTGGATATATATTTTTACAAAATTCTAAAGTGTTTAAGTATAAATAGTGTTATTTTTACAAAACCTTTAATACATGAGCTGTATACGAACAGCCTACAGATGCTCTATTTATACTCAAAGAGAGATAAATGGTTCAGGCTTGAGTGGATTTCTCATTCCTGGACAGTTGGAGGGAATCCTACAAGATCTTATCTGCTTCAAGAAGAAATCCACTCATAGAGCATTTGTATACAGCCCATGTATTAATGGTTTTTTTAAAAAAATAAAACTATTTATACTTAAGCACTTCAAAATTTTGTGGGAAAATTTTTTATAAATATATACACACACACACACACACACACACATACACACATATTTTTGCAGCAGTTGTCCGTGAGCTTTTGCTTTTGGTTTCCGGTTTCAATGGCTTCCTCGTCGTTTTTTGGGATCACAGTCCCAACAACAGAACGCTGGTAATGGGAGTTAGGCCGTTAGGGCATGAGTGTGTATTTGAACCGAGTCTCCCAGATACTAGAGAGACAGATTGATGTAGTGGTTAATAGCAGAGGACTCTAATCTGGAGAACGGGGTTTGATTCCCCACTTTTCCATATGCAGCCAGCTGGGTGATCTTGGGTCAGTCACAGTTCTCTCAGAGCTCTCTAAGCCCCACCTACCTCACAGGGGTGTCTTTTGTGGGGAGAGGAAGGGAAGGAGATTGTAAACCGCTCTGAGACTCTAAGGGAAGGGCAGGGTATAAATCCTCCTCCTCCTTCTTCGACAACTTAACCAGTACACCACAGACAACTAAGCTCGTGGCCCCTGGAGGGTGGGAGATTTAGCCCTGGGGAGGAATTGGGTTTAACCTTTCCACCACCGGTCAGGAAGATGGAGGACCAGCCACCGACTCACTGAGGGAAGTGAGAAATTGGGTGAGGCCCCAGGAAGGTTAGATGACAGGGCAAGAGGACGTCCTGAGGCAAGGGTCCGAATTTACCTGTGCCAGAAGCAGGGCTTTTTTTGTAGCAGGAGCTCCTTTGCATATTAGGCCACTCACCCCTGATGTAGCCAATCCTCCTGGAGCTTATAGTAGGCCTTATACAAAGAGAGCCCTGTAAGCTCCAGGGGGATTGGCTACATCAGGGGGTGTGGCCTAATATGCAAAGGAGCTCCTGCTACCAAAAAAAGCCCTGCCCAGAAGAACGGATCAGAGGGAAGGCACCCCCATCCAATGGCAGCGCTCTGCAGGGATACACAGCAAGCATGGATTAATGCCTATTTTAAAAAGGAAAGGAAAAATCACAGCAGGAGGAGGAGCCTGTGAGAATACTGCAAGGATAAACCCACAAGTTTGGTACAGAGACGTGTGGGCCTTTGGGTCTGTGGGCATGAAACGTGGCAGTGAGCTCAGAAGGACCAGTGACAGGTGTTCCACCCTTCTTTGCAGCTAGGGGTGAAGACTTCTTCCAGCTTAAGTGACTCTTCCTTTAATGAGGGAGTCACAGTTTTTGGAAGGCTGGAGGAAGAAGAGTTGGCTTTTATACCCTGCTTTTCTCTACCCGAAGGAGTCTCAAAGCAACTTATTATTGCCTTCCCTTCCTCTCCCAGTCCCCACAACAGACTCCCAGTGAGGTCAGTGGAGCTGAGAGAGTTCTGAGAGAACCGTGACTGGCCCAAGATCACCCAGCAGTGAGAAGGAGTGGGGAATCAAACCCCATTCTCCAGATTAGAGTTCGCCCTCTTAACCACTACCGACGCCAGTTTCAAACCTGGCAAGTTGCTTGCCGGTGACTTTTTAGCACGAGGCAGTTTTCATTCCTCACGCATTCCCTGCTCCCATGGTTTTAATAAGCCTGCGTCTTGCAAAAACCTTCCTTCTGCCATAGATGCCTTCTGTTTTACTTCTGTGAGCTGCAAGCTGTGGCAGCCTGCCTAGCCGACGAGGCGGAGGCTTTGTCTTTCTGTAACTCCGAACTGATCACGATAACAGAGGGTGGGTTTTGGAAACTGGCCGTCGACCAACCGTGGCGCCTCACGCCACCAGCCCCGCTTTCGCCCAGATGCTCTGCTCCTCCGCACGCTTTTTTCCTAATTGCAGAAAAGTTCATTAGAAGCCAGACAATGGCTGGTTCGGCAAGATGCTAGCGGAGAACAATGCCACGCGTGCTTGGGCCCTCGGGTAGCTTTCCTGCGACTGAATGGCACGTGAAACGGCAACCAGATGGTCTCTCTCTCTCCCTCTCTCTTCTCCCCCTCCCTGCCTTCTGAAGCCTTAGCAGATGATTGATGCCCACCTGACCGTGCAGCACTTGTGTGGTTGGCAAAAGGGCACGTTGGCACCGTGGTTTCCTTAGGGAGGAGGCTCGGGGAGGTGCCAGCCCAGCCCCATTTGCTCCCAGTCAGAAGGGGTCGGGTGCCCGCTCCGCTCCCAGCGGCAGCTGACCGTTGCAAATCAGGGCGAGTGGAATTTGCAGCCCCTCCAGGTTAGGGTGAAGGGCAAGCCAGCTGCACCGAAGGAGGGGGGGGTCGCACCCCTGCTTTGATGCCAGCGTCACCCAACAGGAGCACGCTGCTGTTTTTCCCCTCGCCACCCGAGTCGGCGGAGGAGAAAATTGTTTGCGGCGGTGCCAGTCCCCTCGCCATCTGCTCGCGAAGGCAGCGGGATGAGAAGAGCAGAGTGGCAACTGCCTGCGCCTGGCTGGAACTCCCTCGGGGGGCACGGGGGGGGGGGGAGCGCTTGGATGCCAGCTTCTCATGGTAGCTGGTAGCTTTTATGGAGGTTTTGCACAGCCTTGGTTTACAGGCTGCTTGCCCTGCCCTGGTATTCAAAGTTTCCTGCCAGCATCTGGAGCCATTTTTTTGGCCTGAGGGTGTAGTGATGGGTGGGTGGGTGGGGTAGGGCTTGTTGCCCATGGGATTGCCATGTGTAGGTTGAGGCTGGATTCAAAGAAAAGCAGGAAAACCTGTAAAAGGGACAAAATCTTTCCTCTGAGCTCGATAAGCTGGCTTTTTAATTATCTGACACTGACCCGTTCGTTACTTATAGAGCAGGGGTGGTCAAACTGTGGCTCGAGAGCCACATATGGCTCTTTCACATATATTGTGTGGCTCTTGAAGCCCCTGCCACCCTTTGAAGTTTGGCTCGGAGAAGGCATTTAAAGGTAAAGTTGCTTTCTTTCCACCTCTCTGTCCCTCCCTCCTCTCTCCCCCATCTATTTTCCTTCCTTCCTTCCTTGGTTTGTGGGTCTCAAAACACCTGAAATTCATGTCTTGCGGCTTTCAAACATCTGACATTTGTTCTATGTGGCTCTTACGTCAAGCAAGTTTGGCCACCCCTGTTATAGAGTGTCGCTTTTTGCCCTGGCTGCAAAAAAAAAAAAAAATTAAGGCCAAGGCTGCTGTCTCAGTAAATAAATCTTATGATTAACTGGTTTCATTTTAGGTGTATAACTTCATTGTATACTAATATTTGTAACTAATGAGGTCTATTATGGTTGAGTCTAATGGTAATTGTATTTCTGTAATTTAAGAAGAATTGCACATTTATACCCCACCCTTCTCCCTGAATCAGAGACTCAGAGCGGCTTACAATCTCCTATATCTTCTCCCCCCACAACACACACCCTGTGAGGTGGGTGGGGCTGAGGGCTCTCACAGCGGCTGCCCTTTTAAGGACAACTCCTGCGAGAGCTATGGCTGACCCAAGGCCATTCTAGCAGGTGCAAGTAGAGGGAGTGGGGAATCAAACCCGGTTCTCCCAGGTAAGAGTCCACACACTTAACCACTACACCAAACTAGCTCTCTGAAGAGCCACAGAGGCTGAGGCAATACCCACTGTTCATGTAATCTTACCCATCAACTGCTTTTTGTCCCTACTGTGTGATCATCCCATTGCTTCATATTAAGTAATGGTGTTCCTAATCTGCAGAGGAGAACTCAAGAAGCAATTACTTCTTGGCTTAATTATAATTGCCCGTGTAGCGTTGCATATCTACAGGTGGTATCAACTGGGTCACCTTTGCAGATTTCCATTTCTTGCATGCCGTAGTGTCTGGTGTAGTGGTTATGAGCAGCAGACTCTAATATGGAGAACCAGGTTTGATTCCCCACTCCTCCACATACAGCAGCTGGGTGGCCTTGGGTCAATCACAGCTCTCTCAGCCCCACCTACCTCATAGGATATTTGTTGTGGGGAGAGGAAGAGAAGGAGATTCTAAGCCACTTTGAGACTCTGAGTGAAGGGCGGGGTATAAATCCAGTCTTTTCCTCCTCTTCTAAGTTATGAAAAGTCCTATGGGAAAGCTCTGGGCAATTAAGTAGAGAGAACTCATCTGTATCTCAAGCTGTTCCTATGACACCATCAACCCCCCCCCCCCCCCACCAATGTAGCCAATCCTAGAGCTTACAGGGCTCTTCTTACAGGCCTACTATAAGCTCTTGGAGGATTGGCTACATCAGGGTGTGTGGCCTAATATGTAAAGGAGTTCCTGCTACAAAAAAAGCCCTGCCACCAGCAATCCAAAGGGAGCAATTTGGGAAGCTGTAACTACCTGGTCTACCAGAAGGGAACTAAACTGTCTGGGGAATTCGGTGGGGTGCAGTGGTGGTGGGAAGAGCCATCAAATCACAGTGGAGTTATGACAACCCCATTGGGTTTTCAAGGCAAGAGATGTTCAGAGGTGGTTCGCTATTGCCTGCCTCTGAGTAGTGGCCCTGAACTTCCTTGGCGGTCTCCCATCCAAATGAAACCAGGGATGACTGCTAAGCCTCCACAATTTTATGAGATCAGGCTAGCCTGTGCAGCATACCTTAGTTCTAACCCTTAAAAATTCATTACCCATCTTCAAGGAAAAGGCAGGACATACATTTCAATCGAGTCAGATTTATTCAGTGACTAAACATGTCCCGTGCCAGGACTTTGGCCTTGTGTGATCTACCTGAAAGAGAAATCAGTTTCCATTGATGCATGGAGAATTTAATCCCAGCAGTCAAGGTTTCATAGATTAGCATTATGTGATCCGCTGGGCTTTTTTTTGTACAGGAAAGCCGTTCCGGCTGGCTTGGTGTCAGAGTATGTGGCTTAACATACAAATGAGTTCAAGCTGGGCTTTTTCTACAAAAAAAAAAAGCCCTGTTGATCCTTATTCAGGAAGGCAAGTCTTCAAAAGAACTCCGGCACCATGGGAACATGGATCCACTTGGATCCACAAGGCCATTCCAGCAGCTGCAAGTGGAGGAGTGGGGAATTAAAACCGGTTCTCCCAGATAAGAGGCCACGCACTTAACCACTACACCAAACTGGCTCTCAGTATTTAATATCACTTGCTCTGGTATTTTATCTTAGAAAGGATTTGTTGATTATGCTTTTAGTTTTGTTTTTATTATTATGTTCTTAATATTCCATTGTGATGGCCTTTGGATGTATTCAAGAAATATTTCTGCTCTTTCAAAGCTCTTTCCGCAGAAGTGAAGGAAGAGGGAAAGCTTTCCCAAGATCTTTACCTGCCCTCAATACTCCCTGAAGGTTGTGGAGTCTTGTGAGCAAAAATTCTACTTTGTGAGCTACTGGCATTAAAGTTGCAAGCCCTTTTCTCCCATTCTCACAATACAAGAACTCGTGGGCACTCAATGAAATTGCTGAGCAGTCGGGTTAGAATGGATAAAAGGAAGTACTTCTTCACCCAAAGGGTGATTAACACATGGAATTCACTGCCACAGGAGGTGGTGGTGGCTACAAGCATACACAGCTTCAAGAGGGGATTGGATAAGCATATGGAGCAGAGGTCCACCAGTGGCTATTAGCCACAGCGTATTGGGGCAATGATGATCTGTATTCTTGGTGCTTGGGGAGGGGAACAGTTCTCACTTGGGGAGCTTCTAGCGTCCTGGGCTGGCCCCACTGATGGATCTCCTGATGGCACCTGATTTTTTGGGCCATTGTGTGACACAGAGTGAGGGGCCATTGGCCTGATCCAATATGGCTTCTCTTATGTCCTTATGAACCAGCAGTTTGGCTGCTGCATAAATTAGTTTGTTCTGGGACCAGCCTTCCTGAGGTAAGACAAAAATGTGTGAGCTGGAGGCTAAAAAACTGACCTAACTCAGCTTAAAGGGAACATTGCCCATCCTGTATGTACTGTAGAGTTTTTTGTTCGCAAGACTGGATATTTTACCCGCAGTGGTCTTCCAAGGAAGATTTTTGAATAGGCCTTGTTGACAGAATCAGCCCTTCAGCCTTAATAGGATAGATACATCCTTCCATGCCCTGCTTGATTGCCGGTTCTTTGAGAATATACAGGGTCATTGTATTAAGCCTTTAATCAACCAACCGTCCCCCTGCACTCTGGAAACCCCGGCTCTTTTGCTCAGCAATAAGGACCTAAGTTTACTCTAGCAGGTGCAAACTTCGTCTCAGTCTTTTTTAGCCCTTGCATTAAAAAAAAGCAAGTATCTTCTACTGCTCAAGATCTGTGAATCAATGAGCTTATCCTCACAACAACCCTGTGAGGTGGGTTAGGCTGAGAATGTGCTGAATGTCACCGAGAAGCAAGGTTTTTTTTGGTAGCAGGAACTCATTTGCATATTAAGCCGCACCCCCGTGATGTAGCCAATCCTCCCGGAGCCTGCAGTAGGCCCTGTACTAAGAGCCCTGTAAGCTCTTGCAGGATTGGCTAACATCAGGAGGGGGTGAGGCCTAATATGCAAAGGAGTTCCTGCTACAAAAAAAGCCTTGCCGAGAAGTCTTCCACAGAAGAGGGGATATTCTAACCTGGGTCTCCCAGATCCTGGTCCGACACTCCAGCCGCGAAGCCACGCTGGCAGTGACGCTCCTTGTGCTAAAGCAGCTTTGCTTCTTCTCCTCTTCAAGGCCGGCCTATCCGTTTCCAGCTATCTTAGGCGGGCATGACAGTTGGTCCCCTTCCTGGAGCACAGCGACTTAGCAACTGTGATTCATGCAACGGTCACCTCGAGACTAAACTACTGCAATGCCCTCTACATGGGGCTGCCCATGTCCCAGATCCGGAAACTGCAGCTAATGCAGAATGCGGCAGCCAGGCTGTTACTGGGTATCTCTATACAGGAACACATACAGCCAGGACTGCGGAAACTGCACTGGCTGCCAGTAGTATTCTGGATTCGCTACAAGGTGCTGGTTATCACCTTTAAAGCCCTATATGGCCAAGGACCTGTCTACCTTAGGGACCGTCTCTCCCCACATGTTCCCCAGAGGGTACTTAGATCTGGATCGCAGAACTTACTGTCAATCCCCGGGCCGAGGGAGGCGAGACTGAAGGCTACCAGAGAAAGAGCCTTCTCAATTGTGGCCCCCCACCGGTAGAACCAACTCCCAGAAGAGGTAAGGGCCTTGCGGGACCTTGCCCAGTTCCGCAAGGCCTGCAAAACAACTCTATTTCAACTGGCCTTCAGCCCAACTATGTAGATGCCCAACATCGCTGAACATACTGTACCAACTTTAGCGCCAAAAACTGTTTTAATTTTTAAACTGTTTAAACTGTTTTAATTGTTTAATTACTAATTTAACGGCTTGCTTATTGTTTTTACTGTCTGATGTTAAATTGTTGTTAGCCGCCCTGAGCCTGCTTCGGCGGGGAGGGCAGGATATAAGTACGAAGAATGAATGAATGAATGAATGAATGAATGAATGAATGAAAATAACCCACCAGCCTGTCACCCACCTGCAGCTCTGACCTACTGTTTGCTTTTTTCTGGTATTGTAACCAAAGGGAAAAAACTGTATAAAAGTAACAACTGTTGATACAAATCTTGGCTCGCTACTCTATATTTTGAAACAAACCATTTATTATCACTATTATTGACAGAAAAACACTCCACACTAGATGCAGGATTTTAGCAACATTGGCAGAATTACAATAGAGGGTTGATGTTACAGCAACAGCATCGGCAATGGATTGCCTAAGTAACTATCCATTTCATTCGCCTTCTTCAGGCTGCAGTACGCTAGGTAAAGCCTTGAATTCAATAATGGCATACCCAATATTTCCTTCAAATGTATATTTAGACACTCTCCAGCTTTTACTATTGTTGTCTAGCAGTTGGAGCCTCAGAGATCAACAGTCATCCATTAGGGGTTACCCTCTGTCAGGTTCAAAATGTCTCTGTGCTAAGCTCTTCTCTGGTAGCTGCATTGGCACAGGGATCCTGGGGAGTCGATGCAAGACCTGTGCTTTGTGTCACTTACAAGCATCCAATTTGCCAGGGAGGAATAAAGACTATGGTTATTTGCCTTCCAAAGGTTATACATTCTGAAGACACAAGGAGTGTTCCTTGTCATGTGCTGTAAAGAGGGTGGGTGGGATGGAAGCTGAATGGCTCTGCATGAAAGAATTCCAGCTTCTGCCTGCGAAATGAATTATGCAGCAAGGCAGGAAAAGCATGCAAATGACTAGCTTGACATGAATTTGTTTAGGTTTGCTCGGTTGTTGGGGTTTTTTTATCCTGGCTTTCTTCTGGGTGTCAGGTTTTGAGGTTTGGGAGAATTCAGGAAAGTTTTAGCAAGCGGTACTATGGAGAAATGAGAGGCGTGCACGCCTGAGCATTGTAATATAGAACTCTCAGCATCTTGGGGGCGGGGGACATTGCTCCCCCTATGCTGTGGAGTCTTGTGAGCAAAAAAATCTACTTCGTGGGCTCCTGGCATTAAAGTTGTGAGCTGCTGCATAAATTGGTTTGCTCTGGGGCCATTTTTCCTGAGCTAAGACAAAAATGTGTGCACCAGAGGCTAAAAAAGCCTGTGAGCTAGCTCACACTAACTCAGCATAGAGGGAACCAGGGCTTTTGTCATAGAAAAAGCCCAGCAGGGACTCATTTGCATATTAGGCCACACCCCCTGACATCACCATTGTTTCACATAGGGCTTTTTTTGTAGAAAAAGCTCAGCAGGGACTCATTTGCATATTAGGCCACACCCCGGACGCCAAGTCAGCTGGAACTGTGTTCCTGTGCATTCCTGCTCAGAAAAAGCCCTGAAGGGAACACTGGTTTTGGGGGGGAGGGGTAGACAGGCATGTCTCTTTCCTCTGAGCTGTGAGATACCTGGTGCTGTTTTGCAAAATACTTCCATGAGAACCCAAAATGTATGCTTTAAAACAAAATTTTATCTCTCCATCATGTTTGTAACCCACCCTTCCACCATTTCTGGTCACTAAAGGGGCTGCGTGGTATAGGATAAAATGTGCCTGTGTCTCTGCTCATAGTTTGTTTTCCACACAGGCATGGTGATTCCAGAGCTCTTTACACAAGCTTCCTCAGGAGGTTGCCCAGTGTCGTCCGAGGGAGCTCCTTCAACCACACTGTGCAGCCGCCCCCAGAACCAATGACTACTCCTGCTCCCTGGAAGACGATAGACAGGTGAGAACCATCTTAGCTGCTCTCCAGGGGTGGAATTCTAGCAGGAGCTCCTTTGCATATTAGGCCACACACCCTTGATGTAGCCAGTCCTCCAAGAGCTTACAAAAAAAGAGTCTTGTAAGCTCTTGGAGGATTGGCTACATCAGGGGTGTGTGGCCTAATATGCAAAGGAGCTCCTGCTAGAATTCCATCCCTGCTGCTCTCCTTTCTTCTGCTGTTCTACCTGACTTCTCAACCGGTTTGCTGGGACATTCTCTCAGCACCAGCCTCATCAGCTGGTGACCACAAGCAGCTGGTCTGGCATAATTTTGGCAACGAGAAGGTCAAGAAGGGTCTTACCAGCCGAAACCCCCTGACTTGGATAGCCCCGCTTAGCCCAAGCCCTGGTTAATACTTGGATGGGCTGCAACGCAGAGGAAGGCAATGGCAAACCACCTCTGAAATGGCTCTTGCCTTAAAAACAAGTCTGGCTCGCCACCTAGTGGTGCATAATGCTAAAAGAGCTCAAACTTCTGGGTGCCAGACAATCTTAGGATCTCCTAGATCAGGGGTGTCGAACTCTTTTGTTATTTGGGCTGAACCTGACATAAATGAGGCCTTGTAGGGCCAGACCATGTGTGCCATAAAATGTAATGTCAGGTAGAGGAGATATACTTTAAAAAGACCACAAACACAAAGATTTCTTAACAAAACTTAAAGTAAAACATGCTGACAGTCATCCTTAGGTCAGTGTTCTCCCTACCACATCATTCGATTCCAATTTGTTTCCACCCAGTTCTGAAGGAACTGCCTAGTGCGTGGCTGTGACAGCACAATGAGGTTGAGTTTTACTGGCATTGCCCAGTGACATTGGTGTTCCCTGTAGGCCTGTCCCCCCTGAGCTGATATTCTTATAAGAACATAAGAGAGGCCATGGTGGATCAGGCCAGTGGCCCATCCAGTCCAACACTCTGTCACACAGTGGCCAAAAAACCAGGTGCCATCAGGAGGTCCACCAGTGGGGCCAGGACACTAGAAGCCCTCCCACTGTTGCCTCACCCCCAAGCACCAAGAATACAGAGCATCACTTGCCCCAGACAGAGAGTTCCATCTATACCTTGTGGCTTATAGCCACTGATGGACCTGTGCTCCATATGTTTATCCTATCTATCTATCTATCTATCTATCTATCTATCTATCTATCTATCTATCTATCTATCTATCTATCTATCTATCTATCTATCTATCTATCTATCTATCTATCTATCTATCCTGTCTAATCTGTCTAGTCTGTCTAGTCTGTCTTGTCTATCTGTCTATCTGTCTATCTTTCTGTCTATCTTTCTGTCTATCTTTCTGTCTATCTTTCTGTCTATCTTTCTGTCTATCTTTCTGTCTGTCTGTCTGTCTGTCTGTCTATCTATCTATCTATCTATCTATCTATCTATCTATCTATCTATCTATCTATCTAATCTATCTATCCTGTCTAATCTGTCTAGTCTGTCTTGTCTGTCTGTCTGTCTGTCTATCTGTCTGTCTATCTGTCTATCTTTCTGTCTATCTTTCTGTCTATCTTTCTGTCTGTCTGTCTGTCTATCTATCTATCTATCTATCTATCTATCTATCTATCTATCTATCTATCTATCATCTGTCCATCTATCCATCCATCCATCCATCCAACCATCCATCCATCCGTCACTCACCGGCTTGGTGTAGTGGTTAAGTGTGCAGTTAAGTGTAGTGGTTAAGTGTGCGGACTCTTATCTGGGAGAACTGGGTTTGATTCCCCACTCCTCCACTTGCACCTGCTGGAATGGCCTTGGGTCAGCCATAGCTCTGGCAGAGGTTGTCCTTGAAAGGGCAGCTGCTGTGAGAGCCCTATCAGCCCCACCCACCTCACAGGGTGTCTGTTGTGGGGGAGAAGATATAGGCGATTGTAGGCCGCTCTGAGTCTCTGATTCAGAGAGAAAGCTGTCATCTGCAGTCATCTTCTTCCTGTCTGTCTGTCCGTCCATCCATCCCTCCCTCCCCTCCTCTCTTTTACCTATTATTGGTTTTCTTTTTTTAAAACACATTTCTATTCCTCTTTTCTCCAGAAAGGGCCCCAAAGCAGCAGAAGCTTTGCAATATAAACATAAGCAATCCGATAAACAAATTACATGCATACCAGCCAGGTCGTCTTCCCCTAAGTTGGTCATTTTCCTTGGGCAAAGAGCCAAGAGCCCTCTGATTCTTTCCTTTCA
The DNA here is from genome assembly GCF_032191835.1 of Heteronotia binoei. NCBI lineage: Eukaryota > Metazoa > Chordata > Lepidosauria > Squamata > Gekkonidae > Heteronotia > Heteronotia binoei. The sequence continues at coordinate 182,975,999 of NC_083224.1, read as the reverse complement.
GCTCATGCCCAAAGGGCTTGTGCCTCTGGTCATCTCCAGATATATATTTCCCAGAGATAGGAAGGAGAAAGGACACTCAGGCTAGATGTTAGACTACAAATGAGACATTCTTCAGCATTCCTTTGCTCTCCTTGGCTTTTGTCTGTCCAGTGTGTATGTGTGTGTGTGTGTGTGTGTGTGTGTGTGTATATATATATATATATATATATATATATATATATATATATATATATATATATATATATATATATATATATTTGGCCGCTGTGTGACACAGAATGTTGGACTGGATGGGCCATTGGCCTGATCTAACATGGCTTCTCTTATGTTCTTAGTGGGGCGGGGGGACAACCCTTCTTTTATCACTGTAGAATATTGGCCTTTGATTGGTGAATCCCCACCATGTGGGGATTGTAATCTCTCAGCCTGTTTTGCTTCTTTGATTCATCTTGCCTTGCATCATTGGAAAGGGACCCTTCTCTCTCTCCTAGCCAGGGCTTTTTTTTGTAGCAGGAACTCCTTTGCATATTAGGCCACACCCCCCCGCCCCGATGTAGCCAGTCCTTCTGGAGCTTACAGTAGGCTCTGTAAGAAGAGCCCTGTAAGCTCTTGGAGGATTGGCTACATCGGGGTGTGTGTGTGTGTGTAGCGTAACATGCAAACGAGTTCCTGCTACAGAAAAAGCCCTGCTCCTATCTAGTTTGTCTGTGTAAGATTAAAGCATTACAGCAGAAGTCCCCAAGGTGGTGCCCGCTGCTAACTTTCCTAGCACGCACCTAAGGTTTTTTAGAAAGTGGGCATGGTTATGAGGGGCTTCCGATTGGCCATTGGAGGTAGGATTGGGTGTGCAGATTTTTTGAATGTTACAGCTGCTACCAAAACACAGCCATTTTGTGGCTGGCTCTGCCTCTTGGGGCAGCCATTTGTGGCAGCTGTTTCACGGCTGTGCCCACCATGCCTTATCAGAGTTCCAAAGGGAGCCATAAGCTCAAAACGTTTGGGGACTTTTTTGCCGTGTTCATTGAGCTTTTCTTTTCTTTCCCTTCCCCACATGCTGCCCATTTTTTCTGCCCTAGGAAAAAGTTGTACATGGCTGACCTGGAGTCCGCAGTAATGTATACCCTGAGAGTGGAGACAGCACGATTCCTCTACCTCGACAAAGAGCGTCTGTCTGCGTTGAAGCGATTTGTGGCTGTCCTGGTCAAGGTGAACTTTCAAAAGTCTGTAGTCACCGGGAACCTTCCCTGCCTGACACAGTCCCACCACTCCTTTCTTCCAGTTTAGTGTAGTGGTTAAGGGCAGTGGACTGTAATCTGGGAGAACCGGGTTTGATTCCCCACTTCTCCACATTCAGCCAGCTGGGTGACTTTGGGTCAGTCACAGTTCTTAAAAGAGCTGTTCTCTCAAGAGCAGTTCTCTCAGAGCTCTCTCAGCCACACCTACCTCGCAGAGTGTCTGTTGTGGGAAGAGGAAGGGAAAGGAGACTGTAAGCCGCTCTGAGATTCCTTCGGATAGTGAAGGGTGGGGTATAAATCCAATCTCCTCCTCTTCTTCTTACATGGCTTACAGGCAGGCCTTGAATTCAGCAGGAGCTCCCAGGAGCGCCGCTCCTGAACCTTTCTGAGGGTTTCCCCTTCTCCCCACCTACCTACCTTGTAAATTGAATACTAGGTGCAGCTGCATAACAATCCCTCCACCACCTATTTTTCTACAAAACTACCCCTGTTTACAGGTGTTGTGAGTTAGGGCAGCTGGAGAGTACAAGTACTGAATGACTGTCTAGTAGGGGAAGTTGTCAAGAGAAATAGGAAAGGGTGTGTCTTTGAACTCAAGAAGAAGAAGAAGATATTGGATTTATATCCCGCCCTCCACTCCGAAGAGTTTCAGAGCGGCTCACAATCTCCTTTACCTTCCTCCCCCACAACAGACACCCTGTGAGGTGGGTGGGGCTGGAGAGGGCTCTCCCAGCAGCTGCCCTTTCAAGGACAATCTCTGCCAGAGCTATGGCTGACCCAAGGCCATTCCAGCAGCTGCAAGTGGAGGAGTGGGGAATCAAACCCAGTTCTCCCAGATAAGAGTCCATACACTTAACCGCTACACCAAACTGTGCTCCAGAACTCAGCTGTGCTGTGCTTGTTTCTCCGGATCTAACCAGACAGTACACTGGGAGTTCCAAGTTAGTGGACAGAGCTTTTTTTCAAAAGCTCACTGGCTGTGTGGGGCCCCGATTCAGGTTGGGACTTGGCACAAGAAGAAGAGATTGATTGGATTGATACCCCGCCCTTCACTAGGGAGTCTCAGAGCGGCTTACGATCTCCTTTCCCTTCCCCTCTCCACAACAGACACCCTGTGAAGTTGGTGGGCCTGAGAGAGCTCTTTCAGGAACTGCTCTTGAGAAAGCAGCTCTTTCAAGAGCTGTGACTGACCCCAGCTCACCCAGCTGGCTGCATGTGGGAAAGTGGGGAATCAAACCGGATTCTCCCCAATTAGAGTCAAACACTATACCAAACTGGTGGATGTGAACTTTCCCCTCTTAAGCCCGAAAGCCGAGCGTTGTTTGTCATGCTCAATTCAGTCACAGGACATCATTTCTGCCTGGTCTCCTGGACAAAGTTTGAGAGCAGCTCTTTGTATCTCTGGATGTAGAGATTAGGGTGAGCTCAGCAGGGCCGACCCGTAAGTACATTTCCTCGTTCTTGTAGTCGAAGCCCTTTGCAGTCAAAAATAGAAAAGGGGAGATGGGTTTCGAGGATAGTTGGCTGTGTTCTGCTGGTGCAGCCTTGTCAGAAGAAAACAGGACTGTAGGAAGGGGCGTACTGCTTGTGTGACTGTGCTGCACACGCACAGGCACAGTAAAATTTGGAAATGGGGGACAAAATAGCAATGACATGTTGGTGGCTCAGCCCATGACATTTGTTTGCAAAGCATATGTGCTTTATAAATTTAAGAAATTAGACCGTACTTTATGCATCTCCTTGCCTTTGGTCAGCACTGCTTACATGCTTTTCACTCTATGTGTCTGTGCCCAAGTATAATATACAGTTTGCCAGCTGAGAATTCTTCGTACATTGTGGGTTAGGGTTAGACTCCTATTTGTGTTGTGTGCGTTTCTATGCAGGATTACCTCTCCGGTAAAGCATAAGCTGTTTGAGAAAATACAATTTTGCGCCAGCTCAAAGATGTGCTGCTGGGTTTTGGCCACTAGGTGGCAGCATGCCATTAGTATCCAACTCCTAACTCTCCCACCCGAACATTCCTTTTGCTTCATGTACTTTCCTTCCGGGCATGGCTTCTGTGCATCCCAAAGAAACTTCCATGGTCTGGACTCTGGAGGGCCAGTAGCTTTGTGGCAGAGCACAAAGAATGTATTCTAATACATTCAATGTCTGTCACGATTGCTTAAAAGATCTTGTGTAACCGGGTAGGATGAGATGAGGGGGAGACATATGGTGGAGTAGACAACACGAGGGTAACAGATCGCTGTCCCCCAAATGATTTGGCATGCCATTTCCCAGTATTGGTTTTCATTGATCCATTGCAAAATGTGAAAGAGAACTTTGGGTACAGTAGCCCTTGGATCTCTCTCTCTGTCCTCAGGGCCCTTTTTGTAGCAGTAACTCCTTTGCATATTAGGCAACACCTCTCTGATGTAGCCCACCCTCCAAGAGCTTACAGGGCTCTTATTCCAGGACCTACTGTAAGCTCTTGAAGGATTGGCTACATCAGGGGTGTGTGGCCTAATAGGCAAAGGAGTTCCTGCCACACATCAGGGGTGTGTGGCCTAATAGGCAAAGGAGTTCCTGCCACACATCAGGGACGTGTGGCCTAATAGGCAAAGAAGTTCCTGCCACACAAAAAAAGCCCTGTCTGTCTGTCTTTTTTTTATTTTGTTTGTTTGTGCCTTGCTTTTCTCTCCAAAGAGACCCAAAGAGGCTTATGACTATTCTCCCCTCCTCCATTTTATCTTGGCAACAATCACCTTGTCAGGTAGGTTGAGCAACGAGAGAATGAGTGACTGGCTCACAGCCACCCAGGGCGTTTCATGGCAGAGCGGGGGAATCAAACTCGGGTCTCCCCAGGGCTTTTCTTTTGTAGCCGGATCGCCTTTGCATATTAGGCCACACACCCCTGATGCAGCCAATCCTCCTGGAGCTTACAGTAGGCCCTGTAAGAAAAGCCCTGTAAGCTCTTGGAGGATTGGCTACATCAGAGGGGTGTGGCCTAATATGCAAAGGAGTTCCTGCTACAAAATAAAAAGCCCTGGGTCTCCCAGAACCTGGTTGGAGACCCCTAAGAACCGCTGTACTACACTGATTATCTTGGGCCGCCTGCACCCTTTTTTAGGAAAGGCACAGAGAAAAAATTCCTTTCCCTAACAGAAAAGCCAGTATCGGAAGCAAACGGCCTACCCTCCTGTCGAGAATTGCTTGCGCTTGCTAATTGGTTAGCGTAGCAGGTGCGTCCATTAATAACAAAGGGCTCTTAAACCTCTTTTCCTTTTATCCATCCTCCCAATCAATTTTCCTGATTTCTTCCCCTCCTGTCCTACCCGCCCCCCCCAGTCAGCTTTCCCCCTCCCCTGCTCAGCCTGTCATCTTCGCACTTTGCCTGTCTCTCTGCCTGGGCCGTGTGTTCCCCTCCCTCTCCGTGTGTCGCTCTTTGCCCCCCCCCTCCCCGAGTGCTTGTGGTTTTAAAGTGCTGATGCTAATCGGATTTGAGTTGACTTATTGTCAAAGTAGCTTTACGTGTTCCTTGGAGACTATTTTGGAGTTACGATCAAGATTTGGATCTTGGCTGTTGGCCCATGGGGACCAGCTTGTTTTGCTACAGCAGCATCTTGAATGCAAATGGGAGGAGGGAGGGATAAAAAAAAAAGGGGGGGCGGCGGGGGAAGGATCTCCCGGTATTAGCCCACAGTTGCTGAGATGAATTCGGACAGGAATGCCACACGCAGCCCATTCGGAAAGCAGCGGATGAACTAAGCTGGAAGGAAGCAGGTAGCTTGTGTGGATCCTCCAGGCTTTTTTGGAACCCGGGTTGGAGTTTCGACTCGGGGAGCTGGAGAAGTGGCCCCGGGAGCAGAGCGAGGGGCTATTTGGCAGACAGGCGAGAAGTGATGGGGCAGTGACTTCCCTTAGAGAGAACGATGCAGTAGGCTGTGGCCTGGCATTGGCCCTCCATGAGGACCTGATTTCTAGGTCCTGGGAGGATTCTGAGCTTTGGTGATGACTTCCTAGTCTGAATGGCCAGCAGCCCATCTTCCAATCATTAGGGTCTTGTGGAATGGGGAGCAGGGTAGCTTTGAGACCCAGAAACCTGGTACTGAGAGGTCGGTGTATGTCTCACTCCAAGATCTGAGATCTCATTCACCATTCCCTGCAGTCACCGGTGCTAGGTAGGGCTGGCCACTGCATTTTTTTAAAGAGTGTTTTAAAGAGTTCAGCAGGGATGTGGACTCTCATCTGGGAGAACCAGGTTTGATTCCCCATTTCTTCAGTTGTAGCTGCTGGAATGGCCTTGGGTTAGCCTTAGCTCTTGCAGAGTTGTCCTTGAAAGGGCAGCGGCTGTGAGAGCCCTCTCAGCCCCACCCACCTCACAGGGTGTCGGTTGTGGGGGGGAGAAGATATAGGAGCTTGTAAGCCACTCTGAGTCTCTGATTCAGAGAGAAGGGCAGGGTATAAATCTGCAGTCTTCTTCAGTCTTCCTCTTCTTCTTTCACATTTGTGTGGGAAAACCTGGAAGGTGTACTAGGCCATTTCTGGTGAGAAACGCAAAGTTCTTGCAGGATTTCTCGGCTTGCGCTGCCAAGTTCTTTTTGGATGTGGCCCCCGAGAATTAGTTTACATGTTATATTCTCCGTACCAGTTTCAAGATAGATTTGGGAGACCAGGGCAGGGGTTCCATGGCTCCTGAGATCTGTGAATTCCATGTCCATGTTCAGGTTTCCCATTCAGCATAGACTTAAACTTGAGCATCGGTATCTGCTGTTGTTCAGGTGGGACATGGCAAAGATTTCTTTGGCCTGCTGTCCATCCTGGTGGCTCTCACCTGCTTGCACTGACAGAAGGTGGGCCCAGTGTTGAGAACTCCCAGGCTTCTAGAAGGGGTGCCGGCAGCCGGGCCAAGGCCCCCTGTCAAGAGCAGTTCAGGAATTCATGGCTTCAGTGACAACCATGCGATAATCCCAGAGTTTCGTGTCCTAGGGGTGAAGTAGTTTGCACCGTTTTGTTCTGCTGACTGAGGTTAATGTTGATCTGCAGGCCGGCTTCCCTTGTCACAGATGAGTTTTAGGCCTACAGGGGGCTTTAAAGTTATACAGAGGTGGGAGTTTAAGTAGGCTACATCAAGGGGGTGTGGCCCAATAAGCAAAGGAGTTCCTGCTACAAAAAAAAAAGCGCCGGTTATATTATTCTGAGTTCAGTCTCCAGCGCTTGACTCTGTCCGCAGTCTCTTCAACAGTTCATTTATTTATGTGCCACTCATCAAGGGCTCAAAGCGGCTGACGCCATCTTTCTGCCCTCTTCCATGTTTTCTTGCCCAACTTGAACCCTCTCAGGTTGGCTAGGCTGAGACAGATTGTGGCAGGCCCAGGGCCACCTAGTGAACTTCCATGGCCAAATGGGGATGTGAATTTGGGTCTCCGTCATTGGCTGTCACAGCTAATCTTCCTGTTTTGTCTCTTTGCATTGTGACGTCAGTATTTCCCCGGACGCCTTGTGGTCATGAACTATCTTCGCAACTTGGACCACTGGCTGAAGCGAAAGACGAATGTTACGCAGAGCGAATGGGAGGAAGCTCTGAGGAATAAAAAAGAGGTATTCTGGGTGAACAAGAAACTCTCTCCCACCGTGGAAGGATGCATCTTTTTTCTGTCCATTTTTCCAGTTCTATTAGTTTTCCCAGGGAACTCTTTCCATACCAGTTTGTGTGCCAGAGGGATGCTTGTGGAGGGCCTTGTACAGTGCAGAGATTAGTGACGCATATTTGGGGATGTTCTGTTAGTTATTGCAGGGATCCGGGTCTGTTGGGCATCAATATTGTCTCATGTGGGTGAACACCGCACCTATAGTATGTCTCAGGAGATTTTGCTTGTGTGGTATCTCCTTGAGGGTATGACAACACAATCGGAATAATGCACTCCATATAAAGGTTAATAGATATTTAATTTAAATAAGGTGGTGGTGGGAAGTGCCGTCAAGTCATAGCTGACTTATGGTTATCCCATGGGGTTTTCAAGGCAAGAGGTGTTCAGAGGTGGTTTGCCATTGCCTGCCTCTGCGTCACGACCCTGGTATTCCTTGGTGGTCTCCCATCCAGATACTAGCCAGGGCTGACCCTGCTTAGCATCTGAGATCTGCTGAGATTGGGCTAGCCTGGGCCATCCGAGTCAGGGCTAAAAGAGAATTAGAGCTAAATACCAGTAGCATCTCTCTCCCCATGACAATTAATGGATATTTAACACCATTCTGCTTCTCTCTCTGTCTCTCTCTCTCTCTTTTGGAGCTGTCCTGAAATCAACTGGGGGAAGTGTTCTAAATTTCTTTTAAGATGTTTTCCTTTGCAACCCCAGTGCACCAGGACAGCGTTTCTCTGCCCTGTTTTTCAGCGTCCTTATGCCCAGCTGCCAGAGACCCCGAACTGGGTGGGTTGTCAAGGAAGCAAACCCGAGTACCGAGGTTTTCCATGCTCACTCTGGACTCTTTTCCACCTCCTCACGGTGCAGGAAGCCATACAAAACACCAGATTTTATGGTAAGTAAAACACCTTCTTGGCTGTCTGTGTATTGGAACTCGAGATCCCAGCTACTAGAGTGTTGATCTGGGTTCACATCCTAGATTAGCCATTACGGACTGTTTACTGTTGACCTATCTGCACAATTTTTGTGCCACCTTCCACTGAAATTCAATCAAGGAGGTCTTTTTAGTCTGTACTTCCTCCTTAATTCCTTCTTGTCGATTTCAGTTTTGATTGGAGTTCTGGATTCTTGTTTGCTTTGCTTCACTCCCTTGCCCATGATTCATTTGGGCAAATATCCCGGACAGGCCTCAATCCTGTGGAGTATTCCAGCCTTTTTAAAAAAAAAATAATGATCAGAGAACACATGGAGCTGTCTTATAGAGAGTCAAACCATTGGTCGGTATTGTCTGCTCTGATTAGCAAAGGCTGTGCAGGCTCTCCGGTGGAAGTCTTCTACATTAGGGGTGCCCAACGGTAGCTCTCCAGATGTTTTTGCATATAACTCCTGTCAGCCCCAGCCAGCATGGCCATGCTGACTGGGGCTGATGGGAGTCGTAGGCCAAAAACATCTGAAGAGCTACCGTTGGCCACCTCTGTTCTACATCACCTGTTACCCCGGGGATCAAACCTGGGGCCATCCGCATGCAAAGCTGATGCTCTGCCACTGACCTGTGCCCCCCCCCAGGACCTTTTGTATATTCAATACTGCTGGGTTTTTTCTCTGGAAAACAAGGATGGAGGGAACAGTTCAAAATCCCATGAATATGTCAAGGCTGCTAACGGATGAGCAGTTTGGAGCACGTGAGAGGCGTCTCAAATTGGGCCAGCTCAAAAAGAAGCATCCTGAACTGTCCACACTCTCTCCTGCAAGCCGTTCCCATCCCGTCCGACGGGGTGACTTGGCACGACCAGACGGCTGTCATGCACCATCCCTGCAGCTTGGTTTGGGTTTCTTTCCCCCCACCCCATTCATTTATTGGTTATGCGCATGCGTGCTCATGCACCCAGTGCGCTTGAAATCAATATATTTTTTAAACAAAAAAGCCAGAAGTGGCTTGGGGCAGCTTGGCGGGTTCACACCGCCAAGGCACCTCGCTTCTGTGTCCAGACGCCAAAGAGGAGACTGGCGTGTGGCTCAGATACTTCCTAGCACTTCGAAAGTGCTGGCTTTCTGAGCTGCTCTGAGGATGGTGGAGGATGGGGTGAGTACAGGATTGGGATGGGCAGCAGATGTGCTAGTTTGGACTAGTCGTTTTTTCTAGTTGGTTTCTGAGGTGTCTCTGGGTCGCCTCAAACTGCCTATCTGTAAGCAGCCTCAGTGTCTTCGGAGACAGATCAAGATGCGTAGCCGCGTTAGTCCGTCTGTAGCAGTAGAAAAGAGTAAGAGTGGTACCTTGAAGACTAACAAAATTTGTGGCAGGACAGGAGCTTTCGTGAGTCTCTGCTCCCTTCTTCAGGTACTTTTTTTGGGGGGGTTTGGGGGGTATGTGAAGAAGTGAGCCATGACTCATGAAAGCTCATCTTTTACCACAAATTTTGTTAAGTCTTTAAGGTGCTCCTTGACTCTTGCTCTTTTCAAGTGTCTTCAGTTATCCTTTTAATTTTCTTTGTCCCTTTTTTAATGCTCAGTGTGAGAGAGTTTGAGGGGTGCACAAATGCATTTGCCCATGTATATGGGTGTGTGTGTGTGTGTGTGTGTATATATATATATGTGTGTGTCATTAATGTGTATGTGTGTGTGTGTGTGCGCGCGCATTTATATATGTTTTAAGAGGATAAATTTTAATTGGTTTCAATATGTCAAGCAAAGCTTTAATGTAATAAATAATTAAAATATAAAATTAAAATAAATAATTTAAAAATCCATTTAAAACCACATGTATGTTGGCCTCTTTTGTTTACCTAGTTTGTCAGGGGTGATGTTCCTCCATCCTTTTTTTAGTTTTTATGTTTTAAGACCCTGACAGAAGAAATCAACATGCATCTGCATAAGAATGAACAAACTATAATAAAACCTTTGACTGAGGTTGCCAGAGCAAATAAAAACTTACTGGGTGCATTCTCTTATATGTGCTTAAATGGCAGTAACTTATTCCAGCAGTGAATATTTCTCTGCTAGCTCTATCTGTTCTCCAGGGAGGACCAAAAGTACTCCAAGGAGAAAATGGGAAGTGATTTTCATTGGAGAAATAGTAGGTGGTAGTGGAGACTTAATTATTTGGGCCCCCTCACACACTGTTTTTTCTCCAAAACCCTCTCCCCATAATTGTTCTGCTTGACACAGCAAACATTTGCCCTAAAGCCAGACAGGGGGAAGCTTCAGCAGTCCTTCCTCTCTTGCTGCTTGTACACTGAGGATTATGCCTTCTTTTCCAGTATTTTGTCCTTGAACTGTATATATGGGTGGCACAGAAGTGTAGGAATTGTTGGTACAGTTGAGTGGCATTAGGTGCCGTGTTAAAGCATGGGTGCAAATGCCCCTCCCCAAAGCAGTTTTGTATGGCAACTGCAGAGGGAACTGTGCTTTGGAGAGGGAAACAGTGTCTGAATTCACTCTGAAGGAGATAAAAATTGATGTTTTCCCTCATCTGTCAATTCCTGTCTGATTAATTCCTGTCTCTTCTTTCTGTTTTTGTCTCCAGCACCGTCAGAAGTCCTGCCGACGATGAGAGGATACATCCATTACTACTTTGGTTGCCGAGAGTGCGCGGATCACTTTGAAGGCATGGCTGCAGAGTCCATGCACCGAGTGAGGAACAAAGATGGTGCCATTCTCTGGCTCTGGTCAAGGCACAACCGAGTCAATGCTCGTTTGTCAGGTAAGGGCCTTGCTGCTAAGGGGTTTGTTGACTGCTGTTGTGGGACACCATGAAAGAGCACTGGCTATTGTCAGAAATCAAAACAGTTGTTTTGCTTTGTGTACTTTTGAAAAAATTAGGATAATGTAATCTTCTGAACGTTTAGGCCCTGCCTGTTAAGTTACCTTGATTCCAAGGTCCCCAATCTTATTGAGCCTGTAGGCACTTTTAGAATTCTGAGAACAGGCAGCAGCCATCCCCACAAAATGGCTTCCACTGTGAGCCAGAGACAGTCACAAAATGGCTGCCATGGGATACTGGGGCCAATCTCAGAATGCTGGGAAACTGAAAGCCAGTCATCCTCTTCCTGTTAAGTCAGTTTTCTAAGTTCTCCTGAAAGCCAGGATTGGCTTTTTTTACTTTGTGGGAAAGATGCTGTGAGGAAGAAGCAGATAAGCACCAGGAAACCCACTGGTGAGCATGATGGTGACCCTGGGCTCCATTTTGGAGATCAGTGCTTTGGTTGTTGTCACTGGTCCCATGCAGCCCTGTGAGGTGAAACACCACTAGCATGGTTGTGACCATGCAGTCTACCCCAATCATGTAAGCCAAAGGTGAGTCTAGACTAATGTGGGACCAACATAGGCAGTAGCTGTCATGCCATTCATGCTAGCGTTTTAGCATAGTTTTACAATGGACAAAAATTCTCTACACTTCAGCATGGACTCCTGCTGAATTTCTTTTCTTTTCTTTTTAGTATATATTTTTATTTTCTTAAAAAAAAATAGGGCTACAGAAGGTAAAAAGGGGAAGGGGAAACAAATATTCCAGAAAAAGATCTTGAATATTTACACACAACAGGAACAATTAAAAATATCAATAAGCATACATCTTTCAAGTATAAGAACAAATACGTGTAGAAACATAATCTCAGTATTCAAAAATATTTTCTCTTTCTCTCACGGTCCTAATTGAACTACATCAATCGATGTTGGATGGACTATCTTAGCTGGTTAATTTAAAAGCATAGATTATACTGTACACAATGATTATACTATATACTGCAATTATAGTACAGTCAAAAGAAATAGGCAAGGTATTTGCAAGATATTTCAAAAAAGGGCGATAAAGAACTGAAGAAAGTTACATCTTTAGCATTCATTTTAGGCCTTCATTTAAATCTAAACATAATCATGGGCATGCTTAATTTTATAGATCTTACTCTGACCGTTTATATTGGATAAATAATAAACTATTATATAGAAAAATTAGATATATGTTAAATATTCCCCGCCCAACCAATATCTAATAGTACAAATAGATCCAAGAATTTCCATGTGTTGTCATATCAAACATCATAGCTATTCAACTCCTCCTGGATTTCTTTGGGAATTTTTCTTCTTTGTGTCACCTGAAGACATAATGGTGGAGCAGACCATTTGTGCCCCATCTTGGTTTTACATGGTCCTTCAAGGTGGGTTAAAAAAGCCCTTTTATGTAGCCAATCCTCCAAGAGCTTACAGGGCTCTTCTTACAGGGCCTGCTGTAAGGTCTTGGGCTACATCAGGGATGTGTGGCCTAATATGCTACAAAAAAAGCCTGGCTGGTAAGGCAAAGTGCTTCCCCCAGCCCACTTTGCACCGACTCTACATTTCTTGTTTTAGCTGAGCCCCAACCTGTGCTAAGCAGTGAAGAGTGATACATTTCCCTGCAGGAGTTCCTTGGCCTTTGCAGATATTATTCTGGTGCGCTGCCTGCCGTTCCTTTGTCGAAGATGCTGAGCCCATGTAAAGTCACATGGGGATGGATGTCTTATCAGTGTCATATTCCAATTGGGCCTTAAAGACTGATGATGTGATTAGGCTATGGAGGGAAGGCACAAAAACTGTAGCTGCTAAAACAACATGAAAGCCCTAACAAGCTGTTTCTCGAATTTAACATTGCATTTTTGAGCCTAAATGGTCTTTCCCCATGCACATTGCTTAACAAGCAAAGCTTTTAGGAAAAAAACATCTCTCATCTTACTCCAGAGTAGATGGGCTACAGCAAGAATTGCAAATCCCAGTCAGGGTTCCTGCAGGTTTTTTTTAGCTGGTCAATGCTTCAGCCAAATTTGACTGGATCTTTCTGGAAACCCAAACAGAACTTGCAGTTGTACATATGCTGGGTACCTAGGACTGCCAAGTGCCCTGCCAATGGGGGGCGGGGTGGGTTGTCTTCCCCAGACAGCCCTCCTTGTCTGCTGAGAGAAGCAGTGGGGCAGAAGGACAGCTATGTCCTCAACACTGCTGCGTCACCCATATGCACGTGTCGTAGGGTGGCTCTAGGAATCACTAGAAATCCTGTCAGTTTAACCATAGTGCTTCTAGTGATTCCTAGAACTACCCTATGTCACTTCCAGGAAGTGATGTAGCAATGGCACATGCACCTCCCCCATGTCAGGGCCGGATTAACAATTAGGCCCAGTAGGCACTGGTCTATGGGCCCCATGCCTTTAGGGGCTCCAGGCTGACTTTCCCCCCTGGTTTCCCCCTGCTTGAAGCCCTCCCAGCCTGCATGCACAGCCAGCAACTGAGCCGCTCTTTGCCCATCTTGCCTGGTGTGGCAGCTGCTGGCATCATCGCCAAGTTTGTCTCTCTCTGCCTCTCCCCCGCAGCTTTGTCAAAGGGGCTTTTGAGAAGGTGCCTGCAGGCTGCAGGAGGGGGCCCCTGAGATTTTGACTGCCTAGGGGCCTCCGCAGGGTTTAATCCAGCACTGCTCCATGTCCCCACCCTTAACCTTCATGTCAGTTTAAACCTTTATGAGTAGCATTCATCTGGTTTTAAAACTTCCTGTGGTGACATGCTTTTCCCCTGAGGAAGAGCATTTGTGTTGAAAACACAGCGGGAAATATGGAAACCTGTTAATCTGTTTGGTGGAAGGGGCCTATAAGTAAGTAACAAACCTGTCTTGGCCTCGCCACATTCTGCTTCCTCTTCATTCTGCTGTGATCTGCAGATGTTGCTGCCCCCCTCCCCTTATTTCAGTTCCAGCACTGATTGATTTGAACCACCCATTTTCCTCAGCAAGGTGCTTTGTTGCAGTGCCAACTGCCAAAGCGGACAGCGGCCGTCTTCGGGCCTGAGTAATGAGGTGGGGTAAGGAGAGAGAAGACAATAAAACCAGCCTCTGGGATGCTCTAGTCTGGCTTTTTACTTTGTGGTCAGCAAATGGGGGGGGGGGGACATTTCCAAATTAAAATCCAGACCCATGGAACAAACTGTCCATTTTCCTCAGTCACCTCGCCTTTGTGTCTTCCGCTGAGGAAGAAACACGGCATTCCTCATTTCTCGCTCTGGAAGTCTCAGGTTTGCCATTCTTGAGGCACGGGAATTAGGAGAGAAACGGGAAGCAGCCCAACCCTCCTCCTCTGCCCCCTCCACGAGCCTCAGCAGACTGCCCTTTATTTCCTCTTTGTGGCAAAGGAGGACGGTCGAGTCACAAGAGGGAGGGAGAGGCAGGTGGACCAACTGCTGGCCCTTGACAATAGAAGAACACGCAGCTGGTGGTGCCGAGAGCCAGGGATGCAGCCACTAAATCTTCTTGGCCTGGGGTCTTTTAAAGGCCAACAGACACGTGCCCTGAGAGGACCCACCTCCCAAGACAGCTCTCAAACGTTCCTTTCTCTCCCCCCCCCCACGCCCACACACAATCATGCACAGATGCCATCCCTTGTCCCACAGGCCTGTTGCCCCTGACAGAGGGAGGAGCTGGGTGACTCCTGTTAACAGATGATGAGGGGGGTGGGGAGGGCCTCATTCTCCAAGTCCGGCCATCAAAAGAATTGTTTCAATTTGTCCCCTCTTCCCTCATCCCCTGGGACACAATCGCCCCCTCACCAAGGCACGGGCTTCAACACCACTTAACACAGCCGGGCTTTATTTATTTTTATGTGATTTCCCCCATCCCCACTGATTCACTCAAGGCCGGGGTGGAGAGTGGCCACTTTCAGCATATTAAATCCTCTTCAGCGTTTCCCGAGGACATGCATAGAAGACCGTTTCCGAAACAATGAGGCTGTTGTCAGCAGCCACGGAGGAATGTTGACAGTCCCTCAGTCGGTCTGAAAATACACAAGCAGACCGATGGTGATGCAGAGAACTTGTGGACATTCCCCCATTGCCGTAATGCCATCATTTGGGGGGTTGACCAGAGATGTGCTAGACTGTTAGTCAGGGCTTTTTTTTTTGTAGCAGGAACTCCTTTGCATATTAGGCCACACACTCTGAGGTAGCCAATCCTCCTGGAGCTTACAGTAGGCCCTGTACTAAGAGTCCTGTAAGCTCTTAGAGGATTGGCTGCATCAGTGATGTGTGGCCTAATATGCAAAGGAGTTCCTGCTACAAAAAAAGCCCTGTCATTAACATTCCCTGACAATTGCCACTCGATCTCTTTTCATAGTTATTAAAGGAGCCCCCAAGCTTGCAAAGTATTGCATGTAAAAATACACAACCTTCTTACTTTCTATCTCAGGAGTATCAAACATGCGGCCTGGGGGCCGAATAAGGCCCCCAGGGGGCTCCTATCAGGCCCCCAAGCAACTGGCTGGCATCTACTTCCTACTCCCTCTCTTGCTTCCTTCCACATAACAGCTTGCTTTGCCAGGCTTGCTCAATTGCACAGGAGCTACAGAGCAAAACCTCAGTTTTCTTCATTGGCTGAGGCTCCTCCCTTGGGGAGGAAGGAGGGGAGGCAGAGCTTGCTTTGCCAGGCTCTCTCAATCACATAGCAGAGCTACTGAGCCAAGCCTCTCTTCCTTCTATTGGCTGAGGCTCCTCCCCCTTCTGTTCCCCTGAGGAAAGAAGGAAAGAGCCTGAGCTTCCTTTGTCCAGTTCCCTGGATCCCATGGGAGAAATAAAAAGAAAGTACCTTTAAGACCTACTACAAGTGCTAATGTTTTAAACATATTTTAAGTTGTTTTTTTAAAAAAACCTTTAATTATGTTCATCTGTGTCCTTTATAAATTTTATATCTCTGCTACCTAATCTTAAATAGGAACAAACACGGCCCGGCCCAACATGGCCTGGCCCAACAAGGTCTCATTTATGTCAGATCCGGCCCTCGTAACAAATGGGTTTGACACCCCTGACTTCCCCATGATTTCAGGGAAGAAAGGTGGTTGCAAAGTCGATTCCCTGCAGTTCCCAAGTACATTTTTTTTTTGGCCAGCATTTTAATCTGGGCTTGCTCTCCTAATGAGGCTGGCTGGGTGTAATTGGATAGCCCTCCAAGGCTGTCTAGGTATCAGACCTTTTTGGGGGGGGGAGGGGCGGGGGGGGGCTCCCCTACCCACTTTGTGCTGGCACTTGTGAGCTTCCAGAGGCATCCGGCTAAAGGTTTCTGGAAACAACAGATTGGCCTCCACGGACCTCGGGCCTAATTGAGCGAGGCAGATCTTGTGTTAACTGGAACGGGGCCCTTTTGTGCAGCTTGGCAGGAGGGCATGTCCAGCTTGTGTGCACACGTCGAAACCTTGCCGTTGTGCTTTCATTTCCCATGTAATTTTATTTGTGCTTTTCTTTCCAAGGGGTTTAAACAGAACGGAGTGGAAGCTTCCCCCCCCCCTCCCACACCCACCCATTTGTGGCCAAAGCGTAGCCACCCCTGATTTAATTAAAAATGTTGGCTGCTGTTCTTTTGTCCTTGGAGCAGAGAATGCCTGTATACATCTGTGTGGGTTGGCTTTTTTTTTTTTTACATGGGAGGCTCTGGTTCAAATCCACATGCTCAGCCTTGACACTCACTGGAGGGTATTTGGGCAAGCTGGCATTTCTCAGCCTGCAAGGACGAATGGGGCTGTGAGCTGTGGAAAAGTTGACTTTCCCAACCTGTGTGTCCTTAGGAAGGGGCCATGGCTCACTGGTAGAGCATTTGCTTGGCGTGCAGAAGGTTTCGGGTTCAATACCCGACACTGGCAGCTACAGGCATAGACAGCTTAAAGAGGAGATTGGATCGATATACGGAGCAGAGGTCCATCAGTGGCTATTAGCCACAGTCTATTGTTGGAACTCTCTATCTAGGGGAGTGATGCTCTGTATTTTTGGTGCTTGGGGGGGCTTCTAGTGTCCTGGCCCCACTGATGGACCTCTTGATGGCACCTGGGGTTTTGACCACTGTATGACACAGAGTGTTGGACTGGATGGGCCACCAACATGGCTTCGCTTATGTTCTTAAGGATGAGATAGTAGGTGATGTGGATCTCATCAGATCTTGGAAGCTGGGCTGACTCTGGCAAGTACTTGGTTTTGAGACCTCCTTGGAATACCAGAGCTGGGAGGCAGAGGCAGGCTTTTAGTTAATTAATTAACAACAATTAACAACAAATTGAAACAATGAAAACAGTAAAACAATTTAAAATACTCCATTTTAGGCTGTAGACAAGCTAATCAGACCATAATACAGATGGAGCTGGAATCGATAGGCCCAAGAGAATATGGAATACTGTGAGAAGGGAGACCAGATTCAATGTATTATGGATGCCCACTGCCTCACTCTCAACCTGAGACCCTAGAGAACTGCTGCCAGTATAAGTAGATCAAACTGTCTCTGATGGACCAGTGGTCCAATTTGAGATAGGACCACTTCATGTGACCCAAAAGTAGGTGCGAAGCCTGTGGAAATGGGGATCTGAAGACCAAGTCCTGTGAAGAAAGGACCAGAACTAGTGGGTTAAAATTTAATCAATCAATTCTTTATTACGGTCCAAGGAGCAGCAATTAAATTGGAAGAGTTTCTGGCTCAACGTTAGGAAGAACTTCCTAACAGAGTGGTTCCTCAGTGGAACAGGCTTCCTTGGGAGATGATGGGTTCTCCTTCCTTGGAGGTTTTTAAACAGAGGCTAGATGGCCATCTGACAGCAATGAAGATCCTGTGAATTTAGGAGGAGGTCTTTGTGAGTTTTCTGCATTGTGCAGGGGGTTGGACTAGATGACCCTGGGGGTCCCTTCCAACGCTATGATTCTAAGTGGGATGGAGCCTTTTTGCTGTTTTATTGATTTGTGTAGGGTGCTTTTGTTTAAGTGAGTCACCATACCAAGTCCACTTTGATTTCTGAGTCACCATAATGAAAAGGCTGGGAATGACTGCTGTAAAGCATGCTGTATACTGGAAAGAGCTGTAGGGATTATTTTGACCATTGAATCTGGTTTTTAACTAAGGAACAGAGAAGTCCCAGAGCTTGCAGTGCTTTTCAGCAGCTAAATCCAATCACAAAAGCCATGCAATGTCTCTCATTAGGAGCAGCCAAAATAGCACAACACATTTTTTCTTTTAAAAAAAGAAACCTTACCAAAAGGTTGACCTTACTTGACCTTTGATTTTGAATTTTGCTACAGACCAACACAGCTACCTACTTAAAACATGTCATATTACAGCTCAGGGGTGGTGAAACTGCGGCTCGGGAGCCACATGCGGCTCTTTCACACACATTGAATGGCCCTCAAAGCCCTCACCTCCATGGACTGGCTTGTAGAAGGCATTTCTCTCTTTAAATAACTTCTCCAAGCCAAGCCAGCTGGCAGCTTGGAGAATGCATTTAAAGTTAAAGTTGCTTTCTTTCCACCTCTCCCATCTATTTGTGGCTCTCAAACCTCCCAGACATCTGGCGTTTATTCTCTGTGGCTGTTACATTAAGCAAGTTTGGCCACCCCTGCTACAGCTGCTTACATGTCATACTACAGCATGGCTTAGCTGGGAAACAAAACAAAAAGCCCTTTACAGGCGTTAACAGGGAGGGCAATGGTGCTGGGCAGCAAGTTGACCCATGCCATTTTGAAAAACAAAGCCTCGTTCTGTCCCCCTTACGAGAGAGGCTATGGGGGGAAGTGTCCAGGTAGACAATCTGTCTTCTTTCATCCCTTTACGCCAGATACAATCACATTTTTAATTTCTCCTGATTAAAGGGAGCTGAGAGAGTTGTTGCCCAGGTTGAGCATAGTCCACAGAGAACATTGCTTAAGGATATCATCATGGCAACATCTTAAACATCACTTTGGCAAGCGGGGTGGCGAAGAGCAACAGATTCTGATTTGGAGAAGGAGGTTTGATTTCCCCACTTCTCCGCATGACATCTGCTGGGTGACTTTAGAACATAAGAGAACATAAGAGAAGCCATGTTGGATTAGGCCAGTGGCCCATCCAGCCCAACACTCTGTGTCACACAGTGGCCAAAAAAAACCCAGGTGCCATCAGGAGGTCCACCAGTCGGGCAAGGACACTAGAATATCCCCCAGAGAGCACTGCGATCAGGGACAAAAAAATCTGCTGTCTGCTCCTGGCCCAAAAGAAGCCAGGCTGTGTGTGACGAGATCCAGGGCTTTTTCGGTGGCAGCACCAGAACTTTGGAGCACCCTTCCAGAAGCCATAAGGGCCCTGCGGGATTTGTCTGCGTTCCGCAGGGCCTGTAAGACCGAATTGTTTAAACGGGCTTTTGTGGTTTGAAAAAAGGGCTGCCACTGGACATCTTACAGAATGCTGGCGATCACAGTCGAGAATTCAATACCGCCATACTGTACTGAAATAGCGCCATAGAATGGTTTTAAAGCTGATACACATAAATTATGGTTTTATATGTTTTATTGGAATTGATTGTATTTTATGATGTTGTAAGCCGCCCAGAGTCCGCTTGCGGAGAGGGCGGGATATAAATTGAAAGTAATAAATAAATAAATAGAAGCCCTCACACTATTCCCCCCCCAAGCACCAAGAATACAGTAGCCGATTCTGATGTAGCCTGGAGCTTACAGTAGGCCCTGTACTAAGAGCCCTGTAAGCTCTTGGAGGATTGGCTACATAAGAGGGGTGTGGCCTAATATGCAAAGGAGCCCCTGCTAGAATTCCAGCTCTGGACCCTGTACTAAGAGCCCTGTAAGCTCTTGGAGGATTGGCTACATAAGAGGGGTGTGGCCTAATATGCAAAGGAGCCCCTGCTAGAATTCCAGCTCTGGACCCTGTACTAAGAGCCCTGTAAGCTCTTGGAGGATTGGCTACATAAGAGGGGTGTGGCCTAATATGCAAAGGAGCCCCTGCTAGAATTCCAGCTCTGGACCCTGTACTAAGAGCCCTGTAAGCTCTTGGAGGATTGGCTACATAAGAGGGGTGTGGCCTAATATGCAAAGGAGCCCCTGCTAGAATTCCAGCTCTGGACCCTGTACTAAGAGCCCTGTAAGCTCTTGGATGATTGGCTGCAGCAGGGGTGTGTGGCCTAATAGGCAAAGGAGTTCCTGCTGCAAAAATATTTATTATTATTATTATTATTATTATTATTATTATTATTATTATTATTTATAATTCAGGTACCAAAAGCGACGACCCCAGATTTCCCAAGATCCAGTGGCCTCCCCAGATTTTGTGTTGGCCGTGCCAATTAATCATCAATGGGAAACGCATGTGGGACGAGAGGGCTGTCTTGGAGTTCTTCAAGTCCCACTTTTCACGCAGAAACATCTACCTGGATTACATGAACTTCGAGAGGGGGAGACACGGCCGAGACGTTGAGGAACACGATGTCGGAGCCGAAGGAAACCTGGAGGAAGGACAAGGGGAGGACGTCCGAGGAGCCGAAGAGGAGTTTGGAGGAGACGCCAAGAGGACCGAGACGCCCGAGGGAGGGAGGGAGGAGAGAAAGCGATCCGGCTCAGACCGGTTAGGCGCTTCAGAGCAGCACAAGCCAAGCATTATCAAGATCGGCAAGAGCGTGAAGGCGAAAGAGCTGGAGGATGACATAGTCGACCTGGATTCCTTCAGCGAGCAGCATTACAAGAGCAAAGCTCTGAAAGCGGCTGCCCAGGCCAACGACGGACACAGGCGGAGCAGGAGGGACACGGGGCTGGTGCCGATGGAGGACGAGAGCCACCTGTCTTTTGATTATGACATGGTCTGGGAACGCCTCAAACACAAGGGCTTGGGAGCCCAGCAGATCATGGATGCCGTGGAGGAGGGCGTCAGTAGGGAGGGCGGGACCGCCCTGAGGAGGAGCCAGTGGTTGCGCTTACTGGGCGTCGGATTTTCCCGCCTGGATGTCAGCTTGTGCATCGTTCTGTACCTCCTCTCTTCCATGTGTCTGTTGGGCATGTACACATTCTTCCGCATGCGCATGCGGTCTCGCAAGGGTCGCCCGGGCTTCCCGTTGGCCTAGAGGAGAAGCCAGCCGGCTGCAACCGATAGGGTGGGACACAGAAGAGGGGCGACTGCCCTGGGGGGGGGGAGTGGTAGCTTCTCGCCCACGATTCGTACTCTGGTGACAGAAACGAAGTCCAGCAAAGGCACACGCACAGCGTCAGTTGCGTTTGCTGTTTCCTGCTTTAAAATACGTAGATGTGGCAAATGGGAGAGCAGGTCAGGGTCCCCATCTCTGTATGCCAAGTCAGATAATCCAGGATCCTTCACAGTTGCACAGAATGCATGCACTTTGCATTTGTATGTAATGTTCCCGAGCACAAATTGTAGAGCGAGAAGTCTACTTTACTGTCAAAAGGGAGGGCGTTTCTGTTCCAGGCTATTTTGATTTTTTTTCTTTTTTTAGCAAGAGGGAGATGCTTATTTTTTTTGGGGGGGGGGGGTCTTTTTGGGAAAACTAGCCAGACTCGTTCTGATCTCCCTAGGCACATGTAGCATAACCTTCCTCCAGCGAATCAGAGTGCTTTGGTAGGTGTTTTTACTGTGCCCAGTTCGGGACTGGGAGCAAATTGTCTCTCCCCTGGAGAGGGGACACGTGTTTCAAAAGCTGCTATTTCCAGATTAGAGACTTATTTAGAGTAAGACTTTGTGGGCCCAAAGCTGAAGTTTTCACAGCATGTCAAGGTATCTCTGAACCCTTTTGCTGTCCTGAAGAATCCCAGTTCAGCCCATCATGCATTTAGGAACATAAGCACAGTCTAAACTGGTCAGTCAGGAAGTTCCCTTGATATATATATATATTTTTTAAAAACTGGATTCAAAAGCTTCTGAGCCATTGTGAAACGGTATTAAATAAAGCCAGCTCATGAAGGGTGCTGAGCTTATAGCTGATCCCTCTCTCTCAAACACACACAGAACTCTCCCCATCTCCCCTCCCCAGCTGAAATTTTGGTTTAAAAAAGCATAAGGTGCCTATAGTGTACGTGCCACAGATGCCCAGACGTGCCATTTTGTGGAATCCCTCTACGGATGGCTGTAAGCATTGCAGCAGGTTTCCCATTTGTTGCCTGCCTCTCTCGCCCTCTCTCCTCGTTCCTCCATTTTTACTTCTTCTGCCAACCTAAACTGTTTCCTCTCTCTTTTGACCATTCCCAAGCTAGCTCACTTGCCTGTTTACTTCTTGCCCTGGTCCTTGGCCCACTGGCCACCCCTGTCTTCATGATGCTATTCCTATGGCTATCCTCCAGTCTCTTAGAATTCTGACAGATTAGCGGGACAGAGAAGAAGGGAACCGGAGCACAGGAAGCTGGGTGGGGAATGTCTTCTTTTGATGGTAATTTTTGGAACAGAGACTTGCCTGTCTGGTCCTAATGCACAGTTTAATTATCCAGTTTGGTGTAGTGGTTAAGTGAGTGGACTCTTATCTGGGAGAACTGGATTTGGTTCCCCACTCTTCTGCTTGCAGCTGCTGAAATGTCCTTGGGTCAGCCATAGCTCTTGTAGAGCTGTCCTTGAAAGGGCAGTTTCGGGGAGAGCTCTCTCAGTCCCACCTACCTCACAGGATGTTTGTTGTGGGGGAAGAAGGTAAAGGAGATTGAAAGCGGTTCTGAGACTCTGAGATTCAGAGTGAAAGGCGGGATATAAATCCAATATCATCATCTTCTTGGGAACCATCACCCCCTGTGTGGATGTAAGTAACAGGAGCAGTGGTTGGGATTTGGGAAGGGTTCTGATTGGGCAAGACAACCAGAGGTAGAAGAGGACCTCTAAGACCCCCGTTGGCTCACGGTCCTTCCCTTCCTGGGTGGAGAGTATAAAACAGTGAGGTCTTAAGAACAACCAAATGAATTAACAGTGATGATGGTGCCTCTGGTACTAAAATAAGGGGTGAACCAGCATGATGTAGGGATTAGACAGTTGGACAACAATCCGGCACATCCCAGGTTCACATCCCCGTTCAGACACCAACCTCCCTACATAGGTTAAGGAGTGGTAAATGGGTGAATCTCACAGGATTGTTGCATGGATAAAATAGGGAAGGGAGAATCATGTATGGAGCCTTCAGTGCCACGGAAGAAGGCCTATATACTAAGCAGGCAGACAGGGATGATATTAGAGCCAACGATACTAGAAACTTTGTCCTGTCAATAATCTGGCTTTTAACCAAGACTTGGCAGATCTCCATTCATGGCAAAGAAGTACCCGCTATCATTAACTTGAAGAGATCAGCCACATCTGTGATCAAGAAGGGTGACCAGTGGGGTCAATCAGGGCTTTCTTTGTAGCAGGAGCTCTTTTGCATATTAGGCCACACACCCCTGATGCAGCCAATCCTCCAAGAGCTTACAGGGCTCTTAGTACAGGGCCTGCTGTAAGCTCCAGGAGGATTGGCTGATTCAGGGGTGTGTGGCCTAATATGCAAAGGAGTTCCTGATACCAAAAAAGCCCCGGGGGCAAATGTTTGCACAGGCAGATCTAGCAGGCTTTGCGTTCCTGGAAACACTGTTCCCCCAGCTTTTCTTCTCCCTCGTTCTGAACATCATGCCAGTACCTTTTAGTTTGATGCAGCCAACACGCTCATTTGTGCACAAGTGCCTTATATCCCATCCTCCCTACGATAAGCAGATGGTTGGAGAGCTGGTATTAGCCATAGCGGCTAAACACGAGAGCAGGGGAAGTTCTGTGGATTCAGTCTCTCCTTTGTTAAGAACTCACTAGCCGACTTCCGGCAAGCCAGAAGCTCTCAGCTTCAGGGTTCGTAGCAAAGGGGGTGAGAAATACCGGCTTTACCTTATGAAGCTTGTCAGAAGGATTGCAGAGGTAACACACACATGAAGTGCTTTGAACACTTGGAAATCCATTATAGAAATATTTATTAGTAATGATTGTATTAAGACTCTTGTGTTTTTTGCCTGACCTGGGTAGCCCAGGGAAGCCTGATCTCGTCACATCTTGGACGCTAAGCAGAGCTGACCTCGGCAAGTACTTGGATGGGAGACCTCCTTGGAATACCAACAGTCAGGAGGCAGGGTCAGGCTTTATTAAGCCACCTCTCTGAATATCCTCCAGGCCCCCAGTAGGGGTCAGCCACCAGAGGTCACCATGACTTCCAAGTATGCACGCACACTCCTGTTACACCTCTAGAAATGCATTCAGTGCTGAGAAGAGCCCGTTCTATTTGTAGCATTGGTCTTGTCTCTATAATCCTGGCTTCCCCCCCGCAGAATTCTTGTCCTCATTTGCAGAGGTGGTATTGGCTGTTTGGTGCAACCTTTTTACCTCTGGCAGTGGCATTTTGGAAGAGGTTGTGGGCAGGGGGCAAGAACAACAGTGATAAAAACTTCCAGAGGGGACACATCACCACTAGCTTTTCCTTTCTATTCTGTTATTGCTTGAGTTCAGCAGAGGTTTGGGATCATTTATGGCATCGTGTGGAATAGGGATGGCCAACTTCTCTATTCTTGGGGAGCCCACTCTCATCTGTGCCAAACAGGTGGGGAGGGGACGTTCAGACCTCTTCCCGGATGGTCCAGCTGGGCAGCAGGAAAGGTGGAAGGCTGCATGCACTCAGATGGGATAGGGTAGAAGTGGGTTGGGGTTTAATATGCTTCCTAATGGAGCCTCCCTTTGGAAGGCAGGTTGGCTTTTCCACGGTGGTCCTTTTGTCTTTCCAGGATGTGCCTCAGGTAATAATCAAGATTTTAAGGAAAATCAATGACAGAGCAATGAAGACCTGGCTAAAGTTGGCCATCCTTTATGTAGATTGTAACTCTGAGGGGCAGGGACTTTTCAGCTACTACATAGGCCTCTGCATGCAATACATGGGCATTCTGTTCATATGGGGGGAGCCCACCAGCTATACATTTTGAGAGCTCGGTTGCTTATTGTGTGAAGAAGTCACGTGTGGGTTTTCCAGGTAGGTAGAGCTGCCATGCACTCATGCCAGAACCCTGGAGGGTATCAATTCAAGTTGAACCTGCCTGGGAAACCCACGCATTTCCATCTTAACACAACATGCAGATATTTGCAATAATGTGCATTTGGGGGGGGGGGGAGTGGCTTGCGTGCTCCAAATATGCATGGCTGGTGGGCTTCCTCTTCCCACAAACAGCATATTGCCTGCACATTGTCTCAGTGCCTGGTGTTCCAATGTCACAAGCAAAAAAACAGGTAGTGCAAAGCAACCAGGTCACATGTTGAACGAAGCGTGTTTTGAAATGCAGCTGTGTTGCGGCCCAATTATTTTCCCCCGTCTCTGTAGCCGGTTTTAAACTTTCGTTGTCGTTCGTTCGTTTGTTAACAAGACCAAGGTTACCTTTTAAAAAGGGTTTGTGTGAAGCTTTACAAAGACCTGAGGTTTTATGTCAGGCGTGGTGTCTCTCCCCTTGTCACTGTACTAAGACCCTCTGATAAAAACTTGATTTTCCACTGTCTGGTTGCTTGTGTTCTTGTATATCCCTTGCAGCAACAGTTGGGCCTTTGGGGCTAACATGCTAGAAGCAGGTGTGTTTTCAGCCAGCTTGGAAAACTATCAGCCCTTCTCTGGTGTCACTAGCGGGGAGGGGCCGGGCATGATTGGAAATTGCCTTTTAGTCACACTCCCTTAGCAGATGCAGTAGGGACTGCTGACTTCTGTATTTACCGGAGACCGCTCTGGTCTCTGGACAGTGGTCTGAGGACCACAAGTTTATTTTGCTATACGAAAAAAAAACTGACCTCTTTGAATATTCTCAGGTACACTCTGCACCATCAAACAGTAACTAGGGGTTGCCACAGATGGGGACGAGAAATGCATGCAAAGGCATGGATAGAATATTGAATTGCATGCAAAATCCCAAGACAGCTATAACATTATGTAGCTGTCTTTTACTTTTTGTGGATCATTTTTTCCCTTATGAATGAAACGGGGGTAGATTTTTCAGCCAGACAGCTCTAAAGCTCTGGTAAAGGCAACTGGGAAACCTGGTAGTACCATTTGCAGCAGCCTGAGCGTTGCCAATCCCTATATGCAGAAGGTGATTGCCTGGTGCCTTTTTTTTGGTGTCTCTCTCAGTGAAAGATGTAAAGAATCGGTTAACACCAAACCTTATTCAAGAGGGGGATCCGTTCTTTCTCATGCCATGCTTGCTGGTGGCAGACTTTTCTTCCATAATTGTTATGTGCCAGAGAGAAACTTGCTGAAGTGGGTTTGGGGGGTGGGGTGGGGTGAAGTCTCCTAGCGACCTGACCCATTTGTGAGGTGCAGGGAATTGGAGCAAATCCTACGTGTGTTTGGACCACAGTCTGAATTGGGAATCAATGGGGAGGGGTTGTGTGTGCTGACTATGAACTAAAGTGACCTGCTAATGTATCTCCATCACCAAAACTTCCATGAGTACGTTTGCAGTTTCCAGCCGTTTCAACGGCAGCCTCAAGAAAAGTTCGTGAGAAGAGATTTCTGATGCTCTCCTAAAGAATCATACTAAGAAGTGTGCTTTCTTCTACTACTGTACCACCTCCTTCCTTCTTCCCATCCCCCAAGACTCATGAGATGTAGTTTTATAATGGAGCAATTATTTTTAAAGGAGGCTTTTTTCGATTTGCTTTCACCTTTCTAGCTTCAACTAGCCTAGTGTGCTGTCTCTTTCCTCTGTGCTCTCCCACCACACCTGTTGTGCAAGAATGCTCCAGATCTCTCCTGTGTCTCTCTGTGTTAGAGGAATAAAATTATTTTTGTTATTAAATATGTGTGTGTGTGTGTGACTCTATTTTCTTTCATTTCATATTTGCAGGGCTTTTTTTGCAGCAGGAGCTCCTTTGCATATTAGGCCGCACCCCCGATGTAGCCAATCCTCTAAGAGTTTACAGGGCCTACTGTAAGCTCTTGGAGGATTGGCTACCTCAGGGGGATGTGGCCTAATATGCAAAGGAACTCCTGCTACCCAAAAAAACAAAAACCCTGCATGTTTATAACAGCAATGTAGAGCAAGTCCCGACCTGGGTATCTCAGGTTTTGTCGGTTCTCAGAAACAAAGGTTTGACTGTGGTTAGTGGTTGGATGGGAGCAGGGCTTTTTTGGTAGAAAAAGCCCAGCAGGAACTCATTTGCATATTAGGCCACACCCCCTGATGTCACCATTGTTTCACATAGGGCTTTCTTAGAGAAAAATTCAGGAGTAACTATATTGCTATATAGCAGGGGTGTCCAAACCTGATTAATGTAAGAGCCACACAGAATAGACATCACATGTTTGAGAGCTGCAAGTCAAGAATGTCCGATGTTTGAGACAAGGAAGGAAGGAAGGAAAAAAACAGGGTGGAGAAGTGGAAAGAAAGCAACTTTGATCCCCCCCATCAGCTGGCTTGACTTGGAAAAGGGATTTTAATAATAATAATAATAATAACAAAGAGACAAATGCCTTCTCCAAGTTGGCCATTGGGGTAGTGGGAGGTTCAAGAGCCACACAATATGTGTGAAAGAGCTCCATGTGGCTCCTAAGCCATAATTCGGCCATAGTGTGATGATACTTCTACTTCTGGTTTACAAAAAAGAAAAAAATGGTCAACCCCCCCCCCCCCCACCAGAGATTGGAGCAAGAATGCCAGGCTTGAAGGTTCTTACTATTATTATTATTGTATGGCACTATGTGTAGAATAGCTAGGAGATTCTAAGATTGTCTGGCAGCCAGAAGTCTTAGCTCTTTTAGCATCATGCACCACTAGGTGGCGAGCTAGACTTGTTTTTAAGGCAAGCGGCATTTCAGAGGTGGTTTGCCATTGCCTGCCTCTGTCACGACCCTGGTATTCCTTAGAAGTCACCCAAATACTAGCCAAGGCTGACCCTGCTCTGCTTCTGAGGTTTGAGGGGGTGTGAGCACAGAAGTGTAGTAATTCATGCCTTTCAATCTACTGTTTTCCCAAGCCCACTGTGGGTACAGTCTTTCTTGTGGAAAGACTTGATTGCGTTAGGGAGGAGGACACACAGAGCAAGAGTTCAGCGTGAAAGCAACCTATCTCTTTTCTTGTGTCCATCTTCCACACAATCTACTCTCTAACCTCTTTGCCTGTTTATTCCCTGAGATCCACTTTTTTCTCTCCTCCTGGGAATTAGGAGTCAGTTTCTGGTCTGTTGCATTTTGAACAAAGACAGGAGGAGCAGGAAGGGAGATTCTGCAGAATTTCACTCTGTAGATGCTCAGAGGCAGGCAACAGCTTCCCATACCTTCCTATCCTATTAGAGCCACCTTGTGGTATATAACATTAAAAGGAAAGCAAGGTCTGAAGTTATACAAAGAGTGCATTGCTTTCTCTTCCGAGGAGAAATACCTGTTTTAAAAGAGAACAGAAGGAATCAGTAGCACTGAATTTTGGTAAAAGGAAGTGAATTTTGGCAAAAGAAATTCATCTTTCCATAACAGCTGTAGAATGGGCCTTGACACAGCTGTCACATTGCTTGGCCACCCCCCTTCTCCATCTATCACAGGGGTGGCCAAACTTGCTTAACGTAAAAGACACATAGAATAAACATCAACTGTTTGAGAGCCGCAAGACATGAGTAAATACCACACACCTTTATTACTTTCTTTGCGCAGAAAGATAAAATACATATGCATGCACTTTGTGAAATTAACAATTGAAAAGAACATTTGGTCTGGAGAGCATTTGTGTGGGAAACCAATAAAACAGCAACATGTCCAAATGGGAGAATGTCTGTTAATTACTATATTGCTAGCAAGCCTGGGCCAAAATGAGAACATTTCTTTCTCAGAAGTTTTTCCCGTCCACCTAATTAACCTTTTAACATCTAACATCATTCTAGTTTGCCATTAGAAAAAAATACATTAGAATATAGCGGAAGATGGGTTTAGTATCTGTAATGAGGTGAACAGCCAATATCCCTTATTTGAGTATGTCACTCTGAGACTCCTTCGGGTAGTGGAGCATCAGGTATAAATCTGATCTCCTCTTCCTTCTCTTCTCCTCCTCCTCCTCCCTAACTCCAAAATTCCAGGTTTACTAATTTTAAAAAGGTAAAAAAGGTAAAGGTAGTCCCCTGTGCAAGCACCAGTTGTTTTCGACTCTGGGGTACGCTTTCACAACGTTTTCACAGCAGACTTTTTACGGGGTGGTTTGCCATTGCCTTCCCCAGTCATCTACACTTTCCCTCCAGCAAGCTGGGTACTCATTTTACCGACCTCGGAAGGATGGAAGGCTGAGTCAACCTGGAGCCGGCTACCTGAACCAGCTTCCGCTGGGATCGAACTCAGGTCATGAGCAGAGGGCTCGGACTGCACTACTGCAGCTTTACCACTCTGCGCCACGGGGCTCTTTTTACTCACTTTAAAAAACCCTAAATCCCTAAGGCCTAATTAACACTTTTTATATTCAGAGTTCTGTAACGATGCCCCAGATTCTCTGCTCTTGCCAGCCAGTACTATGGATGGGGGGAGGGGGGAGGCAAGGAAACATGCAGCAGGACAAAGCCAGGAGCTGAGGTAAGTCAAACAATGATGTCGTTTAAGGGAAGGAGCAGCGACAGGGTCAGTCGCAGTCCATTTGTCAAGGCCTGCAGTTGAGCGGAGGCCCCAGTGCCGGCCAAAGAGCCTTCACCCATCTGTTCCTGTCCAAGATTTTCCCCAAGGCGCTGAAGCAAGTTGGCCTGCGAGAGGCTGCCAAAGCCTCAGGCAGGGTTGCCAACTCTAGGATGGGAAATTCCTGGAGATTTGTGTGTGTGTGTGTGGGGGGGGTAGAGTGGAATCTGGGAACCTCAGCAGGGTATAATGCCATAGAGTGCATCCTCCAAGCCTTGACTCACTGGAAAAGACAACGATGCTAGGAAAAGCAGGAGGCAGTGAGAAAAGAAGAAGACCCGACCTCCGATGGATTGATTCAATCAAGGCCGCCAAGACCCTCGGTTTGCAAGACCCAAGCAATGCTGTTAACAATAGGATGTTCTGGAGGACATTAATTCATAGAGTAGGGGCGGCCACATTTGTTTAATGCGAGAGCCACATAGAATAAGCATCAGATGTTTGAAAGCTGCAAGACATGAACGTCAGATGTTTGGGAGGGAGGAAGGAAGATAGATGGAGAGGGAGGTTGAAAGAAACCAACTTTAACTTTAAATGCGTTTTCCGAGCCACCAGCTGGCTTGGCTTGGAGAAGTGATTTTAAGAGACAAACCCCTTCTCCAAGCCAGCTGATGGGGCAGTGGGGGCTTCAGGAGCCACACACTATGTGTGAAAGAGCCACAACTTCCCGAGCTGCTGGTTGACCACCCCTGTCATGGAGTCACCATAAATTGGAAGCCACTCGACACCACTTCTATGATTTGATGCTGCGGCTGGACAAACACTTGTCAAGGATGCTCTAGGCTGATCCTGCATGCGGCAGGGGGTTGGACTAGATGGCCTGGATGGCCCCTTCCAGCTCTGTGATTCTCTGATTCACTTAACTCAAACGCACACAATGTTCTGACACAAGTCAGGTTTTTTTTCTTGTCGTCTCCTTATTCTGGAGCTCCTCAAACGGCAGCCTTATAGCACTAACCCTGGGTACCACTGCAGTGATAACTAGGCCAAAGAATTGGACTGATGCAGAAGATGCTTAAAGCATACAAACCTAATATCCACAGCAGGTTTTGCTAAAGGCTGCGATAAACACTCGTCTCTTCTCCCCCAACCATCTTCCTTCCCTTCGCCCCAGAACCCCAAGGCTCCTGTTTCTCTTGCCCTTTTATCCTTGTTACAAATCATTACAGAAAGGGGTTGTTTTTCCCTGAGCTGGACCCTGGACCATCTGCTCCCCCAGCGCCAGCTAAATCCTCCTGTAACCAATTCATTGGGATTATGCTGGCCTCCTCTAATCCCGGCCCTTCCCCCGCAGCCGGGGATTTAAAAGGATTACAGCCCGGCTGATAATAAACTTTATTAAGGGTGTGTGTGGGGGGGTGTCAATCCGATTTGAAGGCTTTTTATCCACCCACCCCTTTAACGTCTTCACTTTGCATGGATAGAGTGGGCTGGGGTAGGGGGGAGACCCAGATACAGGCGGGCAAGAAGGGGGGCTGTGCCTCTTTGGCGAGCTACCCCCACCAATCGGTCAATTTGCTGCAAAGAAAGACACCAAGGAATTAGTAAAAGGGCAGGCTATTCCCTCCCTCCCCTTCCCTGTTTTTGAGTTCTGGTCCCATATTTCCTTGAAAGCAGACTGGGTGGGGGCACTAAATGTCTTTTCGATGGGATTTAGTGCCCTGTCTCAGGGAGGGGTCACATCTTTACCCCTATAGATATTTCTCCCCTCTGTATCCCTCCCTTCCCGTCCTCCCTCCCTTCCCATCAATTTCCCCTCTTTCTTAAAACACTCTCTTGAATCCATCTTCAAAATCTCACCCATGTTCTGTTGTAGGTTGTAGAACTGGCAGATCAGCTGCGACAGGAAATAAATAAATGGAGATTCAGCAAATCCTGGGCTGCGTTTGGCATGATTTTGGAGCCACTGATGCGGGGAGAGAGCAGAGGTCTTCCGTATGTGCCCCGGCTTGTGACCCCACTTCAAACCAGGGTTTAATCTCCTACCCGCCCATCTGGAATTCAGACAGGATTTGCAAACTGCTGCTAACCTGAAAATGGCCCATTTGCAGGATGCTACTAGCAAACACTTCCTGCTCCCTGAGGAGGCGTAAGAAAGATAATACTTTGCTGCAATAGAACGGAGGGAGGGGACGGTCCATCAGAAAGTGGTGGCGACCACCAGGGCTTTCTTTGGAGCAGGAGCTCCTTTGTATATTAGGCCACACCCCACTGATGTAGCCCATCCCCCAAGAGTTTACAGTAGGCCCTGTAAGAAGAGCCTTGTAAGCTCTTGAAGGATTGGCTACATAAGAGCGGTGTGGCCTAATATGCAAAGGAGTTCCTGCTACAAAAAATGCCCTAGTGACCACAATCGAGGGGGGGTGGTATTTCTGTCACTGCCAGGTCAAGTTGTTTTCCACACCAGGGAACAAAAGCAATTACGCATACTAGCATAGACCCCCTGATCCTGCAAGGGAGGCTGAACTTTAGTTTTCCAATAGCCATGAACTCCTGAGCTGGAGAAAAAAAAATGCACACAACCTATCTGCAGGTAACAGGAGAGGGAGGGAAAAACCAGCCAGTTTGGTGTAGTGGTTAAGTATGTTGACTCTTATCTGGGAGAACCGGGTTTGATTCCCCACTCCTCCACTTGCACCTGCTGGCATGGCCTTGGGTCAGCCATAGCTCTGGCAGAGGTTGTCCTTGAAAGGGCAGCTGCTGTGAGAGCCCTCTCCAGCCCCACCCACCTCACAGGGTGTCTGTTGTGGGGGAGGAAGGTAAAGGAGATTGTGAGCTGCTCTGAGACTCTTCGGAGTGGAGGGCGGGATATAAATCCAATATCTTCTTCTTCATCTTCTTCAATTAACAGAATGGCAGACAGGGTGCTGCTGTAAAGGGGAGGAGGGAGGAACTTTTGTTTTGAAAGGGTGTCCGTATTTTGAAGCATGCTCACAGGAGCACCTGCCTCTAAAGCAGTGTTTTTTTTGAGGTGGTGGTGAACTGCATGAAGTTAAAACAGGCGGAAATTGGATCCAGACAAGCCACAGATGCTGCTAGGTACTAATCTGTGCCTTGGAGGGGAGAGTCCTTCCTGTGATAGAGAGGATGGCAGCTTCCCTGGTTGATCAAATTAGGATAATAGCTTAGGGGTGCTCATGGGCCCTGCTTTGCTCCACAACAGGCGGGCAATGCATGGCCAGCGAACCACTTCATCAGCTACATCATCACCACCACCACCATCACCATCAATCAGGGCTTTTTCTTCCTCCTTCTCTTCTAAATGATGGAAAGCCCCGTGCCGCAGAGTGTTAAAGCTGCAGTACCGCAGTCCTAAGCTCTGCTCACGACCTGAGTTCGATCCCCGGCAGAAGCTGGGTTTTCAGGTAGCCAGCTCGAGGTTGACTCAGCCTCCCATCCTTCTGAAGTCGATAAAATGAGAACCCAGCTTGCTGGGGGAAAAGTGTAGCTGACTGGGGAAGGCAAAAGCAAACCACCCCGTAAAAAGTCTGCAGTGAAAACGTTGTGAAAGCAATGTCACCCCAGAGTCGGAAACGACTGGTGCTTGCACGGGGGACCTTTCCTTTTCCATTCCTTCCTATGGGAAAGCTCTGGGCAATCAAATAGAAAGAACTCATCTGTATCTCAAGCTGTTCTTATGACACCACCAACCAGGGCTTTTTTTGTGGCAGGAACTCCTTTGCTTATTAGGCCACACCTCCCCGATGTAGCCAATCCTCCAAGAGCTTACAAGGCTCTTCTTACAGGGCCTACTGTAAGCTCTTGGTGGATTGACTACATCAGGGGTGTGTGGCCTAATAGGCAAAGGAATTTCTGACACAAAAAGGCCCTTCTCCTCTACCTCCAAGTACTATTTAATTATATTTTGAATGCCC
The DNA here is from genome assembly GCF_032191835.1 of Heteronotia binoei. Taxonomy (NCBI): domain Eukaryota; kingdom Metazoa; phylum Chordata; class Lepidosauria; order Squamata; family Gekkonidae; genus Heteronotia; species Heteronotia binoei. Next base: position 182,942,865 of record NC_083224.1, on the reverse strand, counting down.
TTCCCAATGGCCGGGCTCAGGGCAGTTAACAACAAAATTATAGATTAAGCAAAACCAGGGATCCTTTTGTAGAAAAAAGTGTTGCCAGAGCTCATTAGCACAACTAATTTACACACGGCACACACCCCTGACATCAATAGAAAGTGTACTATATTATGTCAACTCAGCATCTACCTTCAAATACTTCTTAAATTAGAATTGTCCTCATAAAACCTTACTCCCGTCTTACTTTTCCTATGACTTTCTCCTATGTGGCCACAGTGGCACGAGGAAAATTTCCATCTGCTTTATATGTTTTGGTTATTTTCCCATTTTTTGTCACATCTTAAGAGTTCAACAATATACTCACAGGGGGTTTGAACAATGGAGCCCAGAAGCAAGTATGCGGGGTGGGGGTTATTTTAAGTTTTTTTTAAAAAAAAATATTTGTGTTTGTCTCCTCTATAAAGTTTATATCTCTGCTATCAGGCATTACATTTTATGACACACATGGCCTGGTCCAACAAGATCTCAATTATGTCAGATCCAGCCCTCATAACAAACGAGTTTGACACCCCTGGACTAGATGGTCTGTATGGCCCTCTCCAACTCTATGATTCTGATATCAGGACCTTAAACCTGATCCGCTACTGCACATAAACAGTAACTCTTGAGAAGAGATCTTGCCGTACCAATCCACACTTCTGAAACCTCTGGGGCTGACTACTGCAATGTGCTTTAGGTGGGGCAGCCCTTGAGGATGGTTCAGAAGCTTCCACCAGCACAGAATGCTGCTACCTCCATCTTGGTAGAAATCGTGAGGTGGAAATTCAGCCAATTCTGAAATTCTGAAAATGGCTGCTGTGGCGGGTGGATTCAATGACGTCATATACCACTGAGGTCCCTCTTGTCATGAACTCCCCTTCACAAGGTGCACGCCCTAATCTGCAGGTATTTCCCAAGCAGGTATTGGCAACCCACACTGTCAGGTGGCCCTGTGGACATACCATAGTGACCTAATCAGGATGCTGATGATGCGTTGTCCTCTCTTATGATGTCCCTATTGTTCTTGATTTGGGGGAGAGCAGTATAGCAGATGGACAAGGCTGTGGGGATGGAAAAGCAAGGACTCAGTGGGAGGGGGTGGGGAGATGACTCCTGCCAGATAGTGGAAAAAGAAGAAGAAGGATTTATATTCTGCCCTCCACTATTAATCTCAGAGTGGCTCACAATCTCCTTTATCTTCCTTCCCCACAACAAACACCCTGTGAGGTAGGGAGGGCTGAGAGCACTCTCACAGAAGCTGCCCTTTCAAGGATAGCTATGGCTGACCCAGGGCCATTCCAGCAGCTGCAAGTGGAGGAGCGGGGAATCAAACCTGGTTCTCCCAGATAAGAGTCCGCGCACTTAACCACTACACCAAACTGGCTCTGAAAAAAGTCTGACTGGCCTGAAACATTCTCTGCTGTATTGTGAGATCTGATGGGCGTGGCTCAGAATCCTGGTCAAAGCACAAAGCAAGCGAGGTAGGAGGGCACACCGACCTGATCGCCCCACTGCTTTCTTGATGCTCCTAAGGATGTTCTTGTGCCCAACAGCCAGGCTTGTGGAAGACTGAAGAAGTGAGTAAAAAAGGACCAGCCCAAGATATTTTGGTGACTAGGAAAAACTTGTTCTTAAAATAGATCATAATGGAACTGAGAAGGACAAGAAGGAAGAAGGCTGGTGAAAGTGGGACTGACACTGAAAAAGAAAAATTGAAGAGGGAACAGAAAAGCAAGGGAAGGAATTGACAGAGAAAAAGCAACACAAAGAATGTGAAGGAAGAGTGGGAGGAAAAGTGAAAAGAAGAGTGAACCAATGTGGAAATCCCAACAACCTCTATAGTCTGTGCTTTCCATACGAGCATTCAATTTGCCTATGGCTTGCCTCAGGTCTTTTCGAATGGGACCTTGATTACATGGAATTGGCTTTCAGAGAATTTGGGAAGGTCCCCCCTTGGTCTTCTCGGAGCGCCATCAAGCAGGGTTCTTTGTTGGGGCATTTGGATAAAACTAGGGTTCTTAGATGCAGTTTAAGATTTACAAGTGCCTGGGCCTTTTTCTTCTTTTAACTCTCTGCTTCAGTTGCTGTTTTTATTATTGTTCTGTTTGTACTACCTTCTTTTATTGGTGCCTGAAGTTGTTAGGTATTCTTTGTTTGTCAACCACCTTGTGTCTTAGATGGGTTAAGAAAGAAGATAGGAAAGAAGAGGAAAAGGCAGATCATGGTAGAATTTAAGAAAAACAGTTGGCCCAGTGCTTTGGAGTTGTTGAGGCAAAGATTCTCCTTCTAGAACTCTGGCTAACTGTCAGGTATGAAAAACCAAACTGACGGTTCATCTCAAACGTCATGAAGTCTTCCACTTTACTGCTGCTGTTATAGAAATCACCACATTGGAGGATCCTTTCTCTTACAGGGGAACTATTTATTTCATCTGGGATAGTTCTTGGGATTAGACCTGTGAAAACCACTCACCGAGAATGGCATTTGTGTTACCTTCAGGGGAAAGCTCAGGTAAGTTGAAGGAAGGAGTTGGGGGTTAAGAAGGATGACAGAGAAGATGAACTTTTCTACTTCAAGAAGAAAACAAATGTAAGAAGCCAACCTGTAGAACAGGTAAGAAGCCACATATCAGTATTTCAACAATGCAATGCATGGGGGTGGGGAGAAGAGATGGTTTTTCTACCCTAAGGAGCCCCAGACAGGGCACAAGGGAGCGGTACCAATTTTGTAAATAAATACATGAATTAAAAAAACGCTGGCATAAAATGCAGCACAAAATCAAAAACAAAATAAGCCTCTCCAAATTTTAAGCAGACTTTTTAAAATCAAACCTCAATAAATTTCATTTTTTAAATGTAAAAAGTATTCTAAAACAAACAAAACCCCCTGAAAATCTCCTTAAGCTCTTTACCAGTCATGGTAGGTATCAATATGTTTACCCCCACACAGACACATTAAAAAAAAATCCATCTAGCATCCATAATATTGAAATCAGAATGCAAATTAGAATTTTCTGCAAGCAGAAGTGAATTGGGAGAAATAGGCAGAAATTACCTCCCCCAGCTATGAATTTCAGCTCCAAAAGACTACAGCTTTAGGATATGCAACCAAAAACAGACTTTTCAGAAGGTGGCCTGATGAAGATGAAGCATGATGTGGCTTTGTTTGTCAGCTGTGGGGCCAGAGATTTTATTTATTCACTTATTCATTTAAACCATTTTAACTCCACAGCCTAAAAAGGCAACTTCCAGGGAATACAAAACACCAAACGCAAGAAAGACATCAATAAGAACAATAAGACATCAATAAGAACAGGCAAATATTCACAAAATCTTAGCCCTTTTTAAACAAAACTTATAGAAAGAATAGATGACTCTTAAACCAGGTCTGAGAGAGTTTGGAGAGGACCGACTGGGCCAGGGTCACCCAGCAGACTGCATGTGCAGGAGGAGTGAGGAATCAAACCCAGTTCTCCAGATTAGAGTCCACTGCTCTTAAACAAAAGAAAGAAAGAAAGAAAGAAAGAAAGAAAGAAAGAAAGAAAGAAAGAAAGAAAGAAAGAAAGGAAGGAAGGAAGGTAGGTAGGTGTTGGAACAGGATGTGCACTCAGAATGCAAAATGCAAGGCTCTGAAGCCCAATCTCATCAGATCTCAGAAGCTAAGCAGAATTGACACTGGCATGTATTTGGATGGGAGACCTCCACGGAATACCAAGGCCTGGAGGCAGAGGCAGCTATCATGCCACCTCTCTGAACATCCTTCATGCCCCAGTAGGAGTCTCCAGAGGTCAACCATGCATGTGCGCACACAAATGAAAAAATACCAACAAAAAAAAGAACACATAATAAAAGCTATCCTAGAGGCCCCCAAAAGGCTGCAAGGGAGCGGTACCAGTATTGTAAATACGTACATAAAAACCATGCTGGCATAAAATTCAGCACAAAATCAAAAACGATAGAAGCCTCTCCAAATTTTAAGCTGATTTTTTTTAAAGGAAGAAAGAAAGAAAGAAAGAAAGAAAGAAAGAAAGAAAGAAAGAAAGAAAGAAAGAAAGGAAGGAAGGAAGGTAAGTAGGTAGGTCGGTCGGTCGGTCTTGGGACATGACATGCACTCAGAATGAACAATGCAAGGCTCTGACCTGGATAACCCAGGGAAGCCCAATCTCATCAGATCTCAGAAGCTAAGCAGCCAGCCCTGGAAAGTGTTTGGTTGGGAGACCTCCAAGGAATACTAAGGCCTGGAGGCAGAGGCAGGCTATCATGCCACCTCTCTGAACATCCTCCATGCCCCAGTAGGAGTCATCAGAGGTCAACCATGACTTCCAGGCACCAGCATACGTGTGGGCATGCACACACACACACACAAATGAAAAAATACCAACAAAAAAAGAACACACAAAGCAAGCTACCCTGGAGGCCCCAAAGATGGCACAAGAGAGGGGTATCAATTTTGTAAATAAATACATAAATATAAACCACGCTGGCATAAAATTTAGTCCAAGATCAAAAACAAAAGAAGCCTCTACAAATTTTAAGCAGATTTTTTAAAAACTATATCAAACCTCAATAAAATTTCATTTTTTAAATGTAAAAGGTATTCTAAAACAAACAAAAAACCTGAAAATCTCCTTAAGCTCTTTACCAGTCATGGTTGGTATCAATGTGTTTACCCCCCCCCACACACTTAAAAAAAAAAAAATCCATTAGCATCCATAATATTGAAATCAGAATGTAAATTAGAATTTTCTGCAAGCAGGCGTGAATTGGGAGAATTGGCCAGAAATGAATTTTGAAAGGTTAATATGAAATTAAAGGGCCAAACATGAAAAACAAACTGTAAAATAAATCATAAACCAACATACATGCATTTATTGTACAAAGCTAAAACCATTTAAGGGCCCATCATAAACCTCTATCCTATGTACAATCATAAAAGCACAATGGGAACCCACTCAACTTGACCTGACGTGTTTCGACCTAGACTGGTCTTCTTCAGAGGTAAGAAAGGTAAGTACACATATTGGCTCATAATACAGAATACTATAAAACAATAGAACAATGCTGGACCTCAAGGAAATTTAATGAAGTGACAAAAGCTTAAAGATATTCTTGATGTCTCTTATTCTACAGCCTTATGTCCTAATCAAGGGCATACATATTGCACCCAGGGTCTTATTGTATGCCACATGGTGCAGAATTGATCAAGGCAGGTGTAAGATCAACCTACGTGCCAAGTGCTATGTGTAGTGCACTGACTTTTCGGAAGGTGGCTGGATGAAGATTAAACGTGGCATGGCTTTGTCAGCTGTGGGCCCAGGGACAAAGCTTATTTTATTTATTCATTTATTCATTTAAACCATTTTAACTCCACAGCCTAAAAAAACTCCTGAGGGCAGCTTCCCGGGAATTCAAAACACCAAACACAAGAAAGATATATCAAACCTCAATAAAATTTCATTTTAAAAATGTAAAAGGTATTCTAAAACAATCAAAAAAACATGAAAATCTCCTCAAGCTCTTTATCAGTCATGGTAGGTATTAACATGTTTGCCCCCCACACAGACACATTAAAAAAAACCCATCTAGCATCCATAATATTGAAATCAGAATGCAAATTAGAATTTTCTGCAAGCAGATGTGAATTGGGAGAATTGGTCAGAAATCAGCTCCCCCAGCTATTAATTTCAGCTCCAAAAGACAACAGCTTTAGGATACGCAACCAAAAACAGACTTTTTGGAAGGTGGCCTGATGAAGATGAAGCATGACGTCGCTTTGTTTGTCAGCTGTGGGACCACAGACAAAACTTATTTTATTTATTCACTTATTCATTTAAACCATTTTAACTCCACAGCCTAAAAAGACTCCTGAGGGCAGCTTCCCGGGAATTCAAAACACCAAACACAAGAAAGACATCCGTAAGAACAATTGTTAAGAACCGAACACCAATTAAACCAGTTGATAATTTTTTATTCTCTTTTTTAATTAAACTTTAAAAAAATATACAATAAATGCAGGCAAATATTCACAAAATCTTAACCCTTTTTTTAACAAAACTTATAAACAGAAAGAATAGGTGACTCTAAAATCAGGACAATTTGCAATAACAAACCAGGAGCAAAATACAGAAATGGCAGGCGGAAAGCCTCCCTCACTCTCATCTAATAGCCAGAGAGAAAAGAAAGCTTTTTCACCTTGTGCGTGAAGGTAGGTCCAGAGACAGGAAGAACAACTACGAAGAGAGAGTTGCAGAGACAAGGTGTGGCCACGCCAGAAGGCCCTGCCCCGTGTAGGCCAAGGCCTCTGAAGTCAGGGACGCAGAAGAACATCTTCAGAAGATCGTATGCAGGGACACATTCTTCCAGGCTGGCCAACATCAGCTTTCCAAGAAACAACCACCACTGTGAATGGTGCTGGGAACCAAAGAGGAATCAAGGATCACCTCAGGTTTTGTAATAGGCGGAGGCTGTTGAAACATCACCACAGTGCTGGCTCTGAGGTAAGGAAGACTCTGCGGAATTTCTAGAATCTGTTCCTTTCCTTTTCTTGTGAGGTCCTCGCAATAATGGAGGTTAAACTTGTATAACAACTTTTATCATTGCAGAGTGTGTGGATCTGTTCCGAGGAAATGAGGGGACATCAAGTAGTCAGCCCAGCAGTGGTTTTTGATAAGAAACTGGGGGGTTAAAACCTAATATCGAGGAGTTCGAAAGGAAACTGAAAGACACCAAGATTAGGAAAATCAATCAGGAAGCTTCTGATTATGAAAACAAGGTATGCAGATAGACTTTTAGCACACCTTATAAAAAACAGATTTCATGGGCAGACAGACCCAGCTTTCCTGTGTGCAGGCTGTAAGAAGATATGTTGTTTCACAGGTCGAAAGGTGAATTCTCTAAGCCAGTGGGCAGAAGAACACTAGACCTTCAAAGATAGCAGAACAGCCAGAAAAGACTCTCTCCTCCAACGCAGAATCCAGTAAGAGATGATGTTCTACATCTGGACTAACGTCTGTAACCCTTATTCTGCTTGCAGAATGGTTACTGGGGAGGTACTGTATGTCTCATGGAACTCTTCCAAGGATATAGATAAGATTGCTGCTTCAATTTTATGTACATTCTCTTCAAATGGCTTGATTAAGAAATCACTGACTGGCTATATTTTCCAACCCTTCACTATAGATGGAAAAACTCTGTAAAGTGACAGAGGAACAGAGAAAGGAAAGCAGAAGCAGCACAGTAGGTATGAATTGTTTTATGATGTGATCTTATGAATTTTATGAATGTAATTGTTTTATGATGTGATTTTAATTATTTATTATGTTGTAATCTGCCCTGAGCCGGACCTGGGAAAGGGCGGACTAGAAATCAGCATGAATGAATGAATGAATGAATGAATGAATGAATGAATGAATGAATGAATGAAGCCTCTGGCCATGGAACACTTGCAGATAGGCAGGGCTTTTTTTGTAACAGGAACTCCTTTGCATAAGAGCCTACATCCCCTGATGTAGCCAGTCCTCCAAGAGCTTACAGTAGGCCCTGTAAGAAGAGCCCTATGAGCTCTTGGAGGATTGGCTACATCAGGTGGGTGTAGCCTAATATGCAAAGGAGTTCCTGCTACAAAATAAAGCCCTGCAGATAGATATGTGGGCACCTCAGCTATTTCACTAGGTATTTTTTGTTTAAAATTGCAGAACCGTCTTTTCCATTATGGTGTCTGACTGACACATCAAACAGGTTGTGGCCTCCTGCAGTGGTGCCACAAACAGAGGATCAACCTAGAAGAAGAGCAGGGCTTGCAGGGACAAAGGAAGAGAAGGACAGCGCAGGACCATCAAAAGCTCATCTGGCCAAGCTGCTGCTGCTATCAAAGCAAGAGGCAGGAAGGCTTACAGCCTCGTTGCCAATCTACAGAGCAACAAGCAAAATAAAAACGTTAGCTCACTGGCATTTCCAGATGGCATCTGCCCAGTTCCTGACTAGGCAGTGCCATGGAGAATTTGTAACATGGAGAATCAGAACAGGTGAGTACCTTTTCTCCCAGCACACTCCAGCACCACCAGAGCAATCCAACACACTGTGGACAACGCAGCCTATGCAAACCAGCAGAGGGCCAGTGTATTTATCCCACCCTGTGCCCTATGGGCCGGACACTGGCTGAAGCAGTGCCATTAGTCCACTGAAAGGCAGCAGTTGGGACACACACTCAGAAGACACAATGCAAGCCACCTTGGTGGTCCTAAAGAAGGCGGAAAGGTGGGGTATCATTTTTTAAGATAAAAACATAAATAAAAACCACACGAATAAAATTTAGCACAAAAAAAAAATTGAAAGAAATCTCTCCAAACTTTAACCAGATTTTTTAAAAATATAAAACCGAAATAAAATTGCATTTTTAAATATAAAAGATATTCTAAAACCAGGGCTTTTGGGGTAGCAGGAACTCCTTTGCATATTAGGCTACACCTCCCTGATGTAGCCAATCCTCCTGGAGCTTACAATAGGTCCTCTACGAAGAGCCCTGTAAGCTCTTGGAGGATTGGCTACATCAGGGGTGTGTGGCCTAATATGCAAAGGAGCTCCTGCTACACACAAAAAAAAGCCCTTTCCAAAACAAACAAACAAACAGTCCCTGACCTGGATAGCTCAGACAAGCTTGATCTCGTCAGATCTCAGAAGCTATGCAGGGCCGACTCTGGCAAGTACTTAGATGGGAGACTCCTTGGAATACCAGAGCCGGGAGGCAGGGGCAGGCTTTATTCAGCCACCTCTCTGAATATCCTCCAGGCTCCCAGTAGGAGTCATTTACCAGAGATTGCCAATCCATGACTTCCAGATGCAGACACGCACGCAATACAGAAATACAGAAACTGCCCCCCCATAAATAGATAAATAAAACAGAAAATCTTAAGCTTTTATTGACAGATTCAATCATGGTAAGTATCAATATGTTTACCCCCTTTAAAAAAATCCATCTAGCATCCCTTATTATTGAAATCAGAATGCAAATTAGAATTGAAGTGTGACGTGGCTTGTTTATCAGCTGCAGGACCACAGATCGAAGGGAACAGGCGGTTCTCTTCCATCAAAACTGAATTTGTGACCCTGACCAAGAAGAAGGCATCTGGTAGACACCACAGGAATTAAGAAGACATCTGACTATACCTGGAGAGGGTGGAGCTACTGGCTTCATTCAAGAAGGACCAGACTGTCAGTTGTCCATCCTGTAGGGTGTAGGCCAACTTCTGCTTGGACCAGGGGCTGTGGCTCAGTGACTGAGCATCTGCCCTAAATGCAGAAAGTCCCAGGTTCAATCCCCAGCATCTCCAGTTAAAAGGCCCAGACAGTAGGTGATGTGAAAGACTCTGCCTGAGACCCTAGACAGCTGCTGTGAGACTGAGTAGACAAGACAGGCCTTGATGGACCAAGAGGGTCTGATTCAGTAGAAGGTAGCAGCATCTCATCTCTTCAGGCCACAGGCAAGGCAGCCCCGGAATCTTCAAGGCTGGTTCTTAGAAACCAAGCAATGGATGGAAGGAGAAGGAGAAGAAGAAGAAGAGCTTGAAGAAGCCACAGGCAACAGTGTGACAGTTTCTGGTCTTTGCTCACATGCTCAGGGTAGCACTGACCGCCATTTTCTGGGGTCGGGAAGGAATTTTCCTCCAGGGCAGATTGGCCAAGGCTCCTGGAGGTTTTTCGCCTTCCTCTGAGCATCGATCAGGGACCACCCGATAGGCGGCTGGGTTAAGGAATACCCATGAAATTGTTCTGATACGATAATAAAGACATTTACAGAATTGAACTAAATAGGGCCCCTTCACAAAATTAATAAAAAGCCTCAATATAAAACCTTTTTTTTTGCCTGCGTGTTGTTTGCTGACCTAGTAAGTAGAAGGGTGACATCTTCCTCACTGGGTTTGTACAGTTTGGCAAGTCTCTCCAACATTATCTGTTCTCACAGGAAATGCAGGACATATTTTCAGTTCCCTGTGACCCCTTGCCGCTGCCATTTTGTTCTTCATGGGGCTACAAAATCAGAAATAAATCTACCTGAGGGCAGGGGGGAGACAGTGTGGCAAAGGCTGAGGGGGAAGCCACTTCACCTCTATTCATATTTTCTACCCCTTCTCCAGTCCTATTGAGTTGGAAATCTGTCTCTCATGAAGTAATGTTATGGTCCCACCCTGGGTCAAGAATACAGCAGGGGGCTTTCACACTAGAGCTGGGTGAGGGCTAGGGTAGTCAGGCCACTGTTGGGAGATGGGGGGGGGGGGCAGGGTTGCCAGATCCAGATCGAGAAGCTCCTGGAGATTTGGGGATGGAGCCTGGGGAGGACAGGGGACTCAGTGGGGCACAACGTCTCAAAGTCCACCATCCAAGGCGTCCATTTGCTCCAGGGGAACTGACCTCTGGAGAATCCCCAGGTCCCACTGGAGGCTGGCACTAGAGGCCACTAGATCAGGAAATAGGACTTCCACTACCTTGGCTACTCTCAGTTCCTGCAAAACGCCTTGAGTAACACAAGCCATATTTTTAGGGTTGCCTGCTCTGTGTTGGAAAATACCTGGAGATTTTGAGGCTGGAGACTAAAGAGGGTGGAGTTTGGAGAGGGGAGGGACTTCAATGGGGCATTCTTTGCATTCCTAATGCTGAGTCACTCCAGTCCAACCCCATTGTGAACTCAAACCAGAATAACTTTGCCTAGAATTGCCCTATCAGCCGTGCAAGCCCTAACAGACAGATACTTTGCAATCACTGAGGGGGGGGGGCTCAGATGTGCATCTCTTGTCCATGAAGCTTCCTCCCTTGCCTTATATCACAGGTCCCCAACCTTTTCCAGTTTGCAGGTACTGTTAGAATTTTGATTGCTCCACCCCTGAGATGGCTGCTGCAGGAGGCGGATCAAAATCCAAAATGGCTGGCAGAGGAGGCGGAACCAAATGCAGTGCCTGCCTCCTTACTTTGCAAAAGAATTGCACTGGCAACCTCACTGAACAAATGGAAAGAAATATATATATATATATATATATATATATATATATATATATATATATATATATATATATATATATATATATATATAAAGGAAAGCCTGAAGGGGCAATGGATCCACACACAGCCTCCTAATTTTCTAGTGGCTGCGACTGCTATTACAGCAAAACCCTTCCATTGGAATGAGGGCAGCTAGTAACAAGCCCTTTTCTGTAATCTCCCCTTTTGCCTGTTGGTTCCCAGGTTAGAGTACCCATTCAGGCACCCATTCTCAGGTCCATTCAGCAGAGACAAGCTGGCTCAAAACATTAGCCATTTGTTTGCAAGGTGAGAACTCCAACAACCAGCAACTTCAGCTAACATACAAAACTGGAAACTGAAAAGAACTCCACCCAATAGGACCAAACTAAATCACACAGATATCAGGGAAGAAGCAGACTGTTCCATTACATACATACATATATAGCAGAGGTGGCCAAACTTGCGTAATGTAAGAGCCACATAGAATAAACACCAGATGTTTGAGAGCTAGGAAGAAAGGGAGGGAGGGAGGGAGGGAGGAAGGAAGGAAGGAAGGAAGGAAGGAAGGAAGGAAGGAAGGAAGGAAGGAAGGAAGGAAGGAAGGAAGGAAGGAAGGAAGATGGGGAGGGAGAAGTGGAAAGGAAGTAACTTTAACTTTAAATGCATTCTCCAAGCTGCTGGCTGGCTTGGCAAAGTGATTCAAAGAGACAAATGCCTTCCCTAAGCCAGCCGGTGGGGCAGTGGGGGCTCAGAGCCACACAATATATGTGAAAGAGCCACATGTGGCTCTTGAGCTGCAGTTTGGCCACCCCTGATATATACAATAAATATACCACACTTTCTTGCAGTGGCCCTCCCTGCTTTGTGCAAAACTTGAGAAGGGGGGTGCCCCGAGGCACCAGGCTGGAGAACCCTGCCCTGGAGCCTGTTCTGAGAGACAGCTTTAACAGGGTGATAACATTTTTTTTGTGTAGGTAGCAGAAAAAGGAAAGAGCTCTGGCCTGGTCTGACTTGAGTTCTGCCAAGGAGAAAAAGGATGCAAGGAAGAGAGGTTGTCAGAGACCAATAGCTCAAACTCTGCACCGAGGAGCTGAGGTGGACATTTTCATTGCCCAGATCTGTTGGCGCCTTCAGCTCCTTTCTCGGCAACTGACCCCTTCCAAAAAGTTGCCTCCTGCCCCGCAGAACGCTGATAAATGTGCTTCTTTCCTTCCCTTTTGCCTTCTCCTTGGGCATGCGGCTTGGCTGGCTGGCTTGAGCGGTCTGGATTAATTTGTTCTGCTGGCACTTTCTGCGGCATACCTACTCATTGTACTGGATTGTATAAACTGGTCAGGGATGCTGGCATGGATTGTGAATGGGACAGGGAGTCTAGCTCGATGACTGTTTGGGCCTTTCCAACTCTCTGAGTCGACAGATTATTCCCTGTCATTTTAATAAGATGAGGCACTAAGCTATGAGAGTTCCCATTCTGGTTCCACGGGGCTGCCTCTGGCATTTGCTTCTTCTTGATGCTTGCAGTAATTTAGGAAGGACACTCAACCTACAGGCAAAAGCTTTGCCTATAAGACTGCCAACATTTTCCCCTGGCTTTCCTCCCACACCTTTTACAGCAGCCCTGAGTCTTAGAAATTTAACAAGTTTTAACCCCAGCAGGAAAAGGCAAGGAAAGCAATATATGCTTAATAGTCAGTGTGATGTAATAGTTCAAGTGTGTGTGTGTGGGAGGAGGGTGTCTCCAATCTCATTGGGCCTGTGGACACTTTTGAAATTTGGAGAACAGACAGTGGGAACCACCACGAAATGCCAGGGCCAATCAGGTTCCAAGCTAAGTGTTCTACATTGGGAGTGGATCTGTGGCTCACTGGCAGAGCATCTGCTTGACGTACAGAAGGTCCCCGTTTCAATCCCTGGCACCTTCAGTTAAAAAGGACCAGGCAGGAGGTGACGTGAAAGACCTGTGCCTGAGAACTTGAAGAGTCACTGCCAGACAGTATTGACTCAGGGCTTTCATTATGCCATTAAAGGTTTGGTATGGTATGGTATGGACTCAGGGCTTTTGTGGTAGGAAAAGCCCAGCAGGAACTCATTTGCATATTAGGCCACACACCCCTGATGTCACCATTGTTTCACACAGGGGTTTTTGTAGAAAAAGCCCAGCAGGAACTCATTTGCATATTAGGCCACACACCCCTGATGTCACCATTGTTTCACACAGGGGTTTTTGTAGAAAAAGCCCAGCAGGAACTCATTTGCAAATTAGGCCACACACCCCTGATGTCACCATTGTTTCACACAGGGGTTTTTGTAGAAAAAGCCCAGCAGGAACTCAATAGCATATTAAGCTACGCCTGCTGCCACCAAGCCAGCCGGAACTGCATTCTTGTGCACTCCTGCTCAAAAAAAGCCCTGGATGAACCAATGGTGTGATTTAGTATAAAGCAGTTTCACGTATTCAGGTGTGTCCTCCTATGATGGAGGCAACCATTTCCGAATGGGTCAAGCATGAAAGTCATGCCTCCAGAGGTCATCTGGATCACTTCCCACTATGCTGCAGTGGAGGAAAGCCAGGACTGGCTCTTTAGTTTGGGGGTGAGCTTCTTTGGGGGAACAAGGAAATGGGGGCCAGGAAACATTTTGGATGCAGCGTTCCCTCTAAGCTGTGTGCACAAGTGGCTGCTCAAGAAGAAGAAGAAGAGCAGGAGGAGGAGAGGAGAAGAGATTGGATTTATACCCCGCCCTTCGCTAGCCAAAGGAGTCTCAGAGCGGCTTACAAATCTCCTTTCCCTCCCCCTCCTCACAACAGACACCCTGTGAGGAAGGTGGGGCTGAGAGAGCTCTCCCAGAACTCCTCTTGAGCAGAACATCCTTGAGAGAATTTGTGGCTGACCCAAGGTCACATCAGCTGCATGTAGAGGAGTAGGGATTCAAACCCGGTTCTCCCAGATAAGAGTCCACACACTTAACCACTACACCAAAGCTCCACTCAGCAGCCACCTGGAGCCACACAAGGTCTTGCACTGCCCATAGCCCATTTCAGGATTACAGCAGTTATATTCTGCTCAGGATATTAATTGCTCGGCTCAGTGCGGCGGGGGAGGGAATTAGAGGTACTATTGTTTCACACAGGGCTTTTGGGTAGAAAAAGTCCAACAAGAACTCATTTGCATATTAGGCCACACCCCCTGATGCCAAGCCTGCGGAACTGCGTTCTTGTGCATTCCTGCTAAAAAAAAGCCCTGAACTTCTAACGTAGGTAGAAACTGGAACACCTAAGCCAGATTGCTGTAACCAGTCAACTTCTCAGACATCTCTCAATCGAATATTGCGTTCCTCCTTTGGGAAGCCTGAACCGTCCAAATCCTTATGCCCAGGTGCAACGCAAGTGCCCCATGTCTATGGGTCAGTTCACAATGCATTGGACTTCTTAGCATCTCTGGCCTGCCCTGTCCCCTCTTTAACCCACAGCTTGATAAATAGCACATGTGTGTATATGTTTGTGTGTGTCTCCCCACCCCCCCTTTATCATTAGCAGAGTTGCCCCTGCTGCCTTTCACCTTGATTTCCCCTGGGCACACATCCGCCATTGTGATAATAACATGAAGATCCGACACGCCCACCCACCCATCTTCATTTCAACAAGCTGCCCCTCCCCTCCCCTTTCCTCCCCCTTCTTCCAGCTCTCCATCAAAAGACGGGACAGTCTCAATCTCCAAGCAGGGGGGCTTCCGCTGCTTCCCCCAACACCTCCCAAGCAATGATGCAATGTGAGCGATTGTCCAAGGGAGTCTTTTCTGCAGAATCTGGAAAGCAAAAGCACTAGATCAAAAATATTTTTTTAAAAAAGAATGGTGAGCTGCTGAGGTTTTGAAGCCACAGACATTCATTATGTTGCGTGGCCATGTAAAATATGCTTTGAAATACTGCCTCGGAAATAAGGGTATTTGCAAAGAGAATCCAAGTTGCTTTTTTTTTTTAATGGCACACACTTTAGGTTTTTTTAAAAAATGGCATGCACTTTATTTTTCTTGCACTTTAACTACTAGTTTGGAAGTTTCATAGGTTCACAGTTCCCCAATGAGAACACTGGTGAAAAGGCAGTCACTGAATCTATTGATTTTCCACTTTGTTACTTCCTTTAAAAGCTTTTAAATATACCATGCTGTAGTGCTGGTGTGGCTTTACACAATGAGTTTGGTCAGCCATCACTGGAAGCTGGGGAACGGATACTTGTGTTTAATCTGCATGTAGACATACTTTTTATGTTAATAGCTATCTGGCCTTGAAGAAGAAGAAGAAGATGTTGGATTTATCTCCTGCCCTATACTCTGAATCTCAGAGTCTCAGAGCGGTCACAATCTCCTTTTACCTCCGCTCCCCACCACCACCACAACAGACATCCTGTGAGGTAGGTGGGGCTGAGAGAGCTCTTACAACAGCTGCCTTTTCAAGGACAACTCTGCAGGAGCTATGGCTGAACCAAGGCCATTCCAGCAGCTGCAAGTGGAGAAGTGGGGAATCAAACCTGTTCCTCAGATAAGAGTCCATACACTTAATCACTACACCAAACTGGCTCGCATGAATCTTGAAGGAAGATTCTTACAAATACGTGATCTAGTTCTCTCTGAAAGATCTGGAAGGAACAGTGGTCCTCTTAAAAGGGGTGCCTAAACCAAAGCTGTACGTTGTTTTTACCAATTTGAATGTTTTTATAATGGCTCTGTATCCAAATAAAACAGACAGGAATCCTGTAGCACCTTAAAGACTACCAAGTTTTCATTCTAGCCTCAGCTTTCGTAGACTACAGCCAACTCTCAGATTCCTTGAGAACAACAAAGTTTTGTTTTGTTTTAGCAGCAAAACAATTATGACTATAAAACAGGGATAAAATAGAGAAGTCAGAGTTCAGAAAGAAAAATAAAACCTATTTGTACATTCACTTTAAATGCAAGAAACCAGCAGAGAGAGAGAGAGAGAAAGAGACTTTCAGCAGGAGCCTATACATGTTTACTCAGGAGTAAATCTCACTGAATGGGGATTTATTGCCAAGCGTGCCAAGAATGTGTGAGCACGCGTGTGCAAAATGTCATTATGTCACAGCCAACGGGATGGTGACCCCATAGGGTTTTCAAGGCAAAAAACATGCAAAGGTGCTTTGCCTCTGCATGGCGACTCTGGAATTCCCGGGTGGTCTCCCATCCAAATATTAGCCAGGGTCAACTCTGCTTAGCTTCCAAGATCTGACTTGGGCTCACCTGAGTCATTACAACCTTCATAATATTTCTGAGGCTGCCACATTTCCCAAGAAATCTTAGTTCACTAATCACGGCTCCTAGCCTATGAAATTAGATCTGATTATGCGAATCCAATCATATTGATGGATTTGGCATATTTTCTCCATTTTTCTTCGGATCGTACGCTCATATGTCACAGGAGGCACAATCTTAGATGAGACATCTCTCTTTCCATGGGAGTAGGGGCTGGCCATGATCATTGGCCCACATATTGTAAACTCGGTAATACAAGCTATGAATGCTACACTGATGTTGCGGGATTGAACCCCATTAGCTTGCTGGTAGTAGATGAAATGCTTGAAGATTCCCCCACCTTCAAAAAAACACACATTAGGGCTTTTCTTTCTTTGGGAACGTGCTGGAATGGACTTCTGGAACCTCTTCATGGACACCGCCCTGAGCCCGTCAGGGGAGGACAGGAAATAAGTGTAATAAAATAAACAATTTTAAAAATATTTAAAAGTTCATGAGGAGCACCCATGTGTCTCTCCTTCATTTCCCTCTAGAGAATTCTGGCTCACCTTTTTCCAGAAAAAAACAAAACCCTGACGCACATTATTTGCATGTGGAAAACCAACACATTTGTGACCATTTTGGTGAGGAGGATGGCTATTTTGTGGAGCATTATAACAGCCCCGTGGCACAGAGTGGTAAAGCTGCAGTACTGCAGTCGTAGCCCTCTGCTCACAACCTGAGTTTGATCCCAGCGGAAGCTGGTTCAGGTAGCTGGCTCCAGGTTGACTCAGCCTTCCATTCCTCCGAGGTCGGTAAAATGAGTACCCAGTTTGCTGGGGGGAAAGTATAGATGACTGGGGAAGGCAATGGCAAACCACCCTGTAAAAAGTCTGCCGTGAAAACGTGAAAGCAGCGTCACCCCAGAGTTGAAACTACTGGTGCTTGCACAGGGGGACTACCTTTACCTTTACTCAAAGATTTGATCACCCACATGCATTCTGAAGAGGAACAGTCCAGCAATGGATTTCATCGTGCAAGAGTGCTGCTTGTGTATAGTACTTCTTTTTGAGTCACCAATCTGGATATGCCTTCTAGTAGAAAAAGCAAGCCTCAAGCAGTAACTCACACAGAGACCTGACAGGCAGCCTCCTCTGAATGGATAAGCTCGCTGCACCTCTCCAGCAACCTGATGTCTGCAGTGAGCTGCCTTTTCTTCCCCCTTACCATTCTCTGCATTCACAATGTGCATTTATGTGTTGCCCTCAACCCCCCCTTGCTCTCTTCACCCTAACATTCAGATCCTTCTCTAAAGCTGACCACCTGCCTGACAGTTTGTGGGTCAGCACCATGTCCTCTGGAGTCCTGCGTCACCCTCCCCCCAGCTGTCCTGCAGCTTAACCCCAATCAATCTCTGTCCAGTGCTGCGGTCTTTCCCGACCAACTGTTCTCCGTTGTCTCTCTGGAATCCTTCCCCCAATTGCTCATCTGGCTGGATATTTGCATCCAGCCCTCTGTGCCCCTTCGTAGAAATCCAGAGAGAGGCTCAAGGCCAAGAGGCTGAGATTTGAGACCAGGAAATAACTGGGACCCTCCTTCGTAACATGCCCGGATGTAAAGAAGACTCCGGGTACTTTGACAGCAGGAAGAGGAAATTTCAGGAAGGACACTTTGTCATACAGGGGCGGGGAAAACTATATGTGCTGAAATCTCCCCTAAATGTGTCAAGAATTCTAACTCACTATCAGTGCAAACTTTTTCTGCAACTTCATTTTGCCTCTGCTCATCTTGCACTGGATTTTACGTGAATCCTATGCTGGCCGTCTAAACAGCAGCCAGCGAAACTGATTGCTCTTTTTATTAGAATTTGTTTGAAACAGACCTGGTTTTGTAACATCTTTTGCGGGGCCCATCTAGTTGGGAGCATAGAAGCATTGGCCCGAGACAGAGAGGCGCTCCAGTGCACCTGACCTAGTGAGTTCTGACACGTGCTGGGATAAAAGTTCATCTCTGAACATCAGAGGCACAGCTGTGGTGACCAGCAGGGCTTTCTTTGTAGCAGGAACTCCTTTGCATATCAGGCCACACACACACCCCGATGTAGCCAATCCTCTGAGAGCTTACAGGGCTCTTAGTACAGGGCCTGCTGTAAGCTCCGGGAGGATTGGCTACATTAGGGATGTGTGGCCTAATATGCAAACAAGTTCCTGCTACAAAAAAAAAAAGCCCTGGCACCTGGTTTATTGGTACTGTTGAACGCATCCCCAATTTGCTTCAGCTCCTGGTCTTAATCACCTACTACCTGATCCTCTTTTACAGCTGGGGAGAGCAGGGATTGGCAGGCCCAGGCAGTGTTCCCTCTAAGCTGGGTTGGTGTGAGCTCGCCAGGGGTGGAATTCTAGCAGGAGCTCCTTTGCATATTAGGCCACACACCCCTGAGGTAGCCAGTCCTCTAAGAGCTTACAACGAAGAGCCTTGTAAGCTCTTGGAGGATTGGCTATACCAGGGTGTGTGGCCTAATATGTAAAAGAGCTCCTGCTAGAATTCCACCCCTGGAGCTAGCTCACAGTTTTTTAGCCTCCGGCTCACATTTTTGTCTTAGCTCAGGAAGGATGGCCCCAGAGCAAACTAATTTTTGCAGGAGCTCACAGCATTAACGCCAGTAGCTCTCAAAGGAGAATTTTAACTCACAAGATTCTGCAGCTTAGAGGCAGTATTGGTCCTAGCAATTCTTGTTTGGATGGGGCTACAATATGGGCTGGAGGGTTTAACCCTGTTTCCATTCCTTATTTTCCTGGGGGTTCTTTGCTCCAAAGGTTTGAAGAGCCCCTCCTAGTGTTGCCAACCTCCAGGTGGGATCTAGAGATCTTCTAGAATTACGACTGATCTCCAGATTACACTCCTTCCCCTGGAGAAATGGCCACTTCAGAGGGTGCGCTCTATTGCATTACACCCCGGTAAGGTCCCCCCTCCCCCTCAAGCCCCTCCTGCCACAGCCTCCACCCCCAAATCGAGGAATTTCCCAACCCAGTCGGCAGTCCTCTCCCTTCTCATGTCACAGCCCCAGCCTACATTCAGTATCCCGTTGATAATGCTCTTCCATAAAAATAGTTCAGAAGATTTGTTTGTGGATTCCCCAAGGTCTTGTCTAGTCTAGACTGGCAGTAAATGATCACTCACATCGGTTTAACTGGAGATACCAATGACTGACAGTGGGTAATTCTACAAAGCAGGGCTTTTTTTTGTAGCAGGAACTCCTTTGCATATTAGGCCACACACCCCTGATGTAGCCAATCCTCCAAGACTGCCTGGAAGAAGAGCCCTGTAAGCACTTGGAGGATTGGCTACTTCGGGTAGGTGTGGCCTAATATACAAAGGAGTCCCTGCTACAAAAAAAACCCTGCAGCAAAGCATGTATTCTGCCAATAAGTTAGGGCTCTTCTTGCAATTCTGAATTTTCCAGTGATGGAACATCTTCTGGGTAAGGTAGAATCTAGGGATTCCAGATCTCCCCTGGCCACCGGTAGAGGATTGTAGTGTAGGGTGGCCAGATCCAGGTTGGGAAAAACCTGGAGATTTGGGGAGGGAGCCTGAGGAGGACAGGGACCTCAGTGGGGTACAAGGCCATAGAGCCTATTCTCCAAAGCATCCCTTTTCTCCAGGGGAACTGACCTCTGTGGTGGTCTGGAGATGAGTAGTAATTCCAGGGGATTGTTCCTGTGCCTTGGGACCCTAGAACAATTCCATCCACCTGTAGTTATCATTTACTTGCGGAAGGGAATATAGGTGTCCCTAACTGGCACAGAGATAACGATCAATAGTTATCATGTGGCATTGCATGTAGAAAGAGCCCCGTGGTGCAGAGTGGTAAAGCTGCAGTACTGCAGTCGGAGCCTTATGCTCACGACTTGAGTTCGAACCCAGCGAAAACTGGTTCGGGTAGCCTTCCATCCTTGCGAGGTCAGTAAAATGAGTCCCCAGCTTGCTGCGGGGAAAGTGTAGAGGACTGGGGAAGGCAATGGCAAACCACCCCGTAAAAAGTTTGCCGTGAAAACATTGTGAAAGCAACATCACCCCAGAGTTGAAAACGACTGGTGCTTGCACAGGGGACTGCTTTTACCTTTTTATTGTGTGTAGAATATCCAGGAGATCCTAATATTGTCTGGCAGCCAGGAGTTCAGCTCTTTTAGCATTATGTGCACCACCAGGTGGCAAACTAGACTTGTTTCTAAGACAAGAGACATTTCATAGTTGTTTTGCCATCGCCTGCATTTATATCACGGCCCTGGGATTCCTTGGAGGTTGCCCATCTAAATACTAGCCAAGCTGACCCTGCTTAGCTTCTGAGATCTGACAACATTTGGCTTGCCTGGGCTATCCAAGTCAGGTACAGAGGTGCCAACAGGTCACAGCACACAGAGTTCCCACTTTCCTCCTCCTCAGTGTGGTGTAGTGTCAGACAAGGATCTGGGAGACCCCAGTTCGAATCCCTGCTCTGCCATGGAAGCTGGCTAGGTAGCCTTGGGCTGGTCTCATACAGCAAGCATCACAGTGAGAATAAAAGCAAGGAGAGTAAAACAATGTAAGCTGCTTTGGGTTTTCACTGGGGAGAAAGGCAGAGTGTGAATGAATGAATGAATGAATGAATGAATGAATGAATGAATGAATGAATGAATGAATGAATGAATGAAAAGTGAGGGCTGCAGTCCACAAATACTCCACAGTGATAGCCAGGACTTTCTTGGACCTCTTTATTATGAAAGAGCCCTGACCTGGATGGCCCATGCTAGCCTGATCTTGTCAGATCTCAGAAGCTAAGCCCTGGCCTGTATCTGGATGGGAGACTACCAAGGAATACCAGGGTCATGACGTGGAGGCAGAGTGGCCAACAGCCTCTGAACATCCCTTGCCTAGAAAACCCCATGAGGTTGCCATAAGTCATCTGTGACTTGATGGCAAGGAAGGAAGGGAGAGAGGGAGGGAGGGAGGGAGGGAGGAAAAATTATAAAAGAGTGAAGTCTTCAGCCCCTTTTCAGGTCATACAGAAAGGATATCCCCTCCAATGTTCCCTCTAAGCTTCAGAGTCTTGTGAGCAAGAATTCTATTTTGTGAGCTACTGCTATTAAAGTTGTGAGCTACTGCATCAATTAGTTTGCTCTGGGGCAATTTTTCCTGAGCTGAGGCAAAAAATGTGTGAGCTGGAGGCTAAAAAACTGTGAGCCAGCTCACACTAACTCAGCTTAGAGGGAACACTGACCTCTAAATCAGAGTCAGCGGGATGGGTCTCGTGTGGGAAAAGAGAAGAAGAAGATATTGGATTTATATCCCATCCTCCACTCCGAAGAGTCTCAGAGTGGCTCACAATCTCCTTTACCTTCCTCCCCCACAACAGACACCCTATGAGGTGGGTGGGGCTGAGAGGGCTCTCACAGCAGCTGCTCTTTCAAGGACAAGCTTTGCCAGAGCTATGGCTGACCCAAGGCCATTCCAGCAGCTGCAAGTGGAGGAGTGGGGAATCAAACCCGGTTCTCCCAGATAAGAGTCTGCACACTCAACCACTACACCAAACTCTCTCTCCGGAAGGGGAGAGCAGGGACAAAAAAGCAGGCTCCAGGCTTCCAGAACCAGGCTGGAGGCAGGGACGTAAGTGGTTTCGACTCAGGCCACACTAAACCTGCATGAAAAGAAGGAGCACCTCTCCCAGACGGGGATTCCTCCCCTGCAGCTAATTACCTAAATGGAGGGAACGCAGTCGAGAGACGGTCCCTATTCCCTAATAGAATTTGCCCTCAAGTGCAATTTAATTTTCTCCGAGGTTGTTTTCCACCCCCACCCCCCCGCTGCCCCTCCTCCACTGACCCACAGACAGTCACTTTCTCAGCACCACACCATGGGGAGCACAGCACCTTCTCTGCAGGGAAAACTGACAGCCGCTCACTTCAGCTCTTCGGGGGGCTCCTCTTCCCTTCGGCATTTATTTTGACCTCTGTCTTTTCTTTCCCCTCCTCAGAAAGGGAAACAGGCCCTGTCCAGGGGGTGGGAGGGAGCTGGCCAGAGAGACTGCAAGTGGGCAATGTGAGGTTCAGGTTCCGTAAAACTTCCTCTACCTATCTTGACAAGAGAGGCATATCGCCTTGGTCCTCCTTCTGGTAAGTACAGCTGTTTATTTGTCAATATTTACAGGCACAAAGTTACCAACTGTGGCTTGGGGAATTCCTGGAGAGCAAGGAATAATGGCTGGAGACGGAGTTTGGCAGGGATGTGTTATGCCATCGAGCCCACCCTCCAAAGGTGGGAGAGACCCAGTTTGGTGTCATGGTTGTGTGGACTCTAATCTGGGAGGACCAGGTTTGATTTCCCACTTCTCCACCTGCACCTGCTGGTATGACCTTGGGGCAGTCATAACTCTCTCAGAGCTGTTCTGCTCCAGAGCAGTTCTGGGAGAGCTCTCTCAGCCCCACCTGCCTCACACAGAGTGTCTGTTGTGGGAAGTAGATAGTAAGCCCGTCTGAGACTCTGAGTGAAGGGTGGGGGATATATCCATTCTTCTTCACCATCATCATCATCATCGTCATCATCGTATTCCTCTTCCTCCTCTTCTTCTTTTTCCTCCTCCTCCTCCTCCTCCTCCTCCTCCTCTTCTTCTTCTTCTTCTTCTTCTTCTTCTTCTTCTTCTTCACCATTCCCTCCAAGGCAACCTATCTCTGTAGCCTGGAGATCAGTTGCCATTCTGGAAGAACTTCAGCTCCCACCTGGAGACTGGCAACCCCATAAGTGGCATGGAAGAAGTTCTACCAAAATGGAAGGGGAATTATAAAGGTTGAAACAGCAGAGCTCTGGTGAAGCTCCCTTATGTCACAGCTGGAGAATCGCCCGATGGATCATGTCCTGTGATTCCATGAGCCTATAAAGATCATTTCAGAGGGTAACTTGTGTTGGTTGTTGGTAGAACAGCTGGATTCAAATCCAGGAACTCCTTTGAGGCCAACAAGATACCAAATTTCGAGAATCAAAGCTCCCTTTGTGAGATACCTGAGCCTGTGATTATACTTTTAAAAATATCGCATCCTTGGCAGGAAAAATGGAGGCCGTGTTCAGGAAGAATGACTTACAGAATTCCTGCATCTCTACATAGAGAGTATGGGGGAGGGGGCATATTGCATTTCTCTTCCTGTTTTGATTGATGCTCTTTAAGTGGCACCGATTTGTGGGTTCCTGATTTTTGCATTATGGTTTGGAGCCTGGGATGGGGGTGAGTTTCTCGAAGAGTGGCGTGTCACTTCTTATTCCCTTCAGAGGAGGCAGAGCAGATAGCACTCCATGCTGACCAAATCGACACATCTCTGTGCACTTCGTAGCAATCTTCTTTCCTAAGGCTGGGTAAGGTTTGGGCTGATTGAACTGTGATGTGAGTCTCCTTAAACAAAGGGCTGGGAGAACTGCCAGCGACAACCGTAGGATGTTACCAAGTCCTTCTGTGTTGCCCCTGAGATGAGATCTGGTGGGGCTTCAATCAGCTCTGAAAATCTGGACCGAGAGGGTTAATGGTCATTGACTATGGAGGGACAAAAAGCTATGAGCAGCTCCAGTAGTTTAGTTGCATACAACTGAATTTAACTCGAATACAGTGCTTGGTTCTCGTTGGAACCTGAACTATATATTGATCCCATTATGCATCCCATCCTAATCCCTTAAAAAAACAAACCACAATAACTTTGTGAGATATGTTAGACTTGAACCCAGTAGCACCTTGGAGACAAACCAGAGTTTCAGGGTACAGTCTTTCAAGAGTCAAAACTCTCTTCGTTAAACACAGTAGAATAGAAATGGACAAGTATCTGGCCAAGGGAACTTCAACTCTCAACAGCTTCTCCCCTGAAAGCCTTGTTGGCTTCTAAGGTGCTACTGAATGCAAATCTAACTGTTCCACTGTAGCCAGTTTGGTGCAGTGATTAAGTGTGTGGACTCTTGACTGGGAGAACTAGTCTGATTCCCCACTCCTCCACTTGCAGTTGCTGGAATGGTCTTGGGTCAGCCATAGCTCTCGTAGGAGTTCTCCTTGAAAGGGAGAACTGTGAGTGCTCTCTCAGCCCCACCTGCCTCACAGAGTGCCTGTTGTTGGGGAGGAAGGTAAATGAGACTGTGAGCCTCTCTGAGACTCTGTCCTTGAAAGTGCAGCTTCTGTGAGAGCTCTCTCAGCCCCACCTACCTCACAGGGTGTCTGTTGTGGGGGAAGAAGGTAAAGGAGATTGTGAGCCGCTCTAAGACTCTGAGATTAGGAGTGGAGAGCAGAATATAAATTCAACATCTTCTTCTTCTTCTTCTTCTTCTTCTTCTTCTTCTTCTTCTTCTTCTTCTTCTTCTTCTTCTTCTTCTTCTTCTTCTTCTTCTTCTTCAACAACGTGGTTATCCTCTGAAAGTTATCTTGTGAGATTAGGAGGCTGAAAAAGAGAGTGACAGGTGTGTGAGCTTCATGACTGAGCTGGGAGTCCAACTCAAAAGACTCTGATCAGCATTCAATTGAAGCTGAAGGTGGTCGTGGAAAGTGCCGTCAAGTCACTGCTGATCTATGGCAACCCCAGAGGGTTTTCAACCCAAGCGCTGGTTTGCTAGATCCCAGTAGGCAGCCGTGTTGGTCTGAAGCAGTAGAACAAAGTAGACAAGTGTACCTTTAAGACCAACTAAGTTTTATTCAGAATGTAAGCTTTCGTATGCTCTTAAGCAGACTTCATCAGACATATGGGAATGGATGCAGCAATTCTTAATATAAGTGTGCAGTGTGAAATCATGGGAATGTTTTTAGCAGATTAAAAGAATCACAAGTAGGATCTTTGTTTGTTAGTGTAGGACAAAATGGCTGAAAAAACGCTAGGTGATAAAAAGCAGACTGCTGTGGTAGGGGTGCCATAAAACTAGGTGACATTCTGGCTTTGTTAGTTTAAATAGAGGGCATGTTTACTCAAGAGATTATAACATCCATATAGTTTGCCATAGGATGGGTTGGTATATGCAATGAGACAAACAGCCAATATCCCCCATTTGAGTATGTCAATTAAAAAAAAACAAACCCAAATATTCTGATACACTGTTCTAAAAGAGAAATAATATCGGTTAGCCCTTTGAAAAACAGGGTGCATTAAAGTATAGTGGAAAGTGGGTTAGTATATGTGATGAAACAGCCTACATCCCTCATTTAAGCACATCAACACACAAAAAAATTATTCTGATACACTGTTCTAAAAGAGAAAAACATTGGAACACTGTGGATGCACAGCTATACTCTGTGAGAGCTGGTTTAGTATCTGTAATGAGATAAAAAAAAACAATATCCCTGTTCAGTCCTGGGGAGATGTTTGTTCCAAGTTTCATGATAATTTGTAATTCAGCAATTTCTCTGAAGTTCCTTTGCAGTAAAACAGCTACTTTGAGGTCACCCATTGAATGCTCAGGAAGGTTAAAGTGTTCTCCAACAGGTTTCTCAGTTCTGTAATTCCTGATGTCAGATTTGTGTTCATTTATCCTTTGGTGCAGAGTTTGTCCTGTTTGCCCTATGTAGAGAACTGAGGGGCATTGTTGGTATTTAATGGAATATATAATGTTGAAAGATGAACAAGTGAATGAGCCTGAGATGGTATAGTTAATGCTGTTAGGCCCAGTGACTGTGTTGTCTGGGTGTATGAGGCAGCAAAGTTGGCACTTGGGTTTATTGTAAGCTCTGGTCCCGGTGTACCTGCTCAGATGCAACGTTATATTGTTGTGGGTGAGGAGTTGTTTGAGATTGGGGGGCAGTCTGTGTGCAAGGAAAGGTTTACCCCCCCCCCCAGTGCTTTTGAAATGTTGTAATAGAGGTTGTAAGTTGTTGATGATACGTTGAACTGTTTTCAGTTGAGAGTTGTGTGTGACCACTAGTGGTGTTTTGTTATTGTCTTTTCGGGATTTGTCTTGTAACAGGTTTTCTCTGGGTATCATTCTGGCTTTGTTAATCTGTTTCTTGACTTCATCAGGTGGGTACTTTAGTTCCAAAAAGGTTTTTTTTAGATCCCTCAGGTGAGAATCTCTGTCAGTAGGATTGGAGCAAATGTGGCTATAGCGTAGAGCCTGGCTGTATACAATGGATCATTTTATATGTTTGGGAAGGTAGCTGGAGGCATGCAGGTATGTTTGTTGGTCAGTAGGTTTCCTGTATAAGGTAGTGTCTATGCGTCCCTAATGTATTTTTACAGTGGTGTCCAGAAAATGTATTTCTTGCATAGACTGGTTCATTGTCAGGTTGATGGTAGGATGAAAGTCATTGAATGCTTGGTGGAATGCATCCAGGGCTTCTTTACCATGTGTCCAGACCATAAAGATGCCATCAATATAACACAGGTATAAGGTAGGTATGAGTGGGTGGGAGTCTAGGAAGCACTGCTCCAAGTCAGCCATAAAGATGTTAGCATATTGTGGGGCCATGTGGGTGCCCATGGCTGTATCATTGATCTGTAGGAAAAGTTCATTGCCAAACCTGAAGTAGTTATGGGTGAGAACAAAATGGCACAGTTTTGTGGCAAAGTCAGCTGTGTTTTTATCAGAGATTACATTATTGACAGCTTGTAATCCATCTTGGTGTGGGATGTTGGTATATAAAGATTCCACATCCATGGTAGCTAAGATAGTGTTCTCTGGAAGGTTGTTCAAAGTTTGTATTTTCCTCAGAAAATCTGTAATGTCATGAACATAACTAGGGGCACTGGTTTGCCATTGCCTACCTGGACATCCTTGGCGGTCTCCTATCCAAATAGGATAGACCCTGCTTAGCTTCTGAGATCTGGTGAGATCAGGCTAGTCTGGGCTGAAGAGCGACATGATTTTTCCCTCTAGAGGCTCAGTCAGGAGGCCTGAACCATCTAACCAGCAAGGCAGGGATTGTGTTAAGACAAAACAAGGCAATAGAATGGCTGCAGTCAGTATGGGACACAGTCATTTTGCTACTTGCACACAGGGAAAAGTTCTTGTGCACCTTCTCCTGTCTCAACACTACAGGAGTAGAAGAAACCTTTTGTCTGAAAATGTAATTTCCTGTGCAGGAATTAAAAGCTCAGGAGCCACTTAAGTCTGTCTCAGCTTTGCAGTGTAAAATTTTGCTTTAAGAAAAAGGAGCGAGAAAGGTTGCCAACCTGCAGGTAGGATCTGGAAATCCTCTGCTATTATATCTGACCTCCAGACAATAGAGATCAGTTCCTCTGGAGAAAACGGCTGCTTGGGATGGCCGTCTCTATTGCTTTGTACCCTGCTGACTTCCTTCCTGAGCCTCCACCCCAAAATCCCCAGATATTTCCCAACCCAGAGTGGATGACCCTGATGTCAGCTCTCTGGATACTGAAGTTGTGACAACCTCACCTTTTAAAGAACATCTTTAAAAAGAAAAATTAAAAAGAAAAAGAAAGCCATGCTGATTTGGTGCTTCCAAAACAGATTGGAACCTTGTGGTACTTTTTATTCTAGCATAAACTGTCTTGGGTCAAAAGCCGCTTCAGGGTGGCCCACACAAGGATGAAGAAATGAGTTAGTCTTCCAGGTGTCACAAGACTCCTACTTTAAAAAAAAAATAGGTTTTAACCTTTTGTGCCTCGGGTGCCGGCTTTCTGGGGGCACCAAATTGGGCATCCCATGTGACTTGGTGACATTATAAGTGTGGTGTGTGTGTGTGTGTGTGTGCCAGAAGTTAGCCTTGCCTAGGGTGCCAGACAGTCTAGGGCCGGCCCTGTTTGTGTTGTAAGCTCAAAAAGGGCCTTGCATCCTTAAAGGCATGAGAGTTAACACACACGCCCATTTCGTAAAAGAGGAATGAACGATTTCCAATTCAAAACGTTAACTATTTTTGCACATTTCCCAAAACTCAGTGACTTGTCTGGGCTTTGGATAGGGGTGGGTTTGAACCAGAGATGGATAGAGCGGGAGGGAAAAGGATACCGGCACCTTTCTTCCCTGCTATTTTTTTCTCTCCTGTGTCTTAGAGAAGAAAAAGAGGAGGAGAAGGAGGCTAGATGTTTTAAGTGTTATAAAGGCTAGGTTTCCAAATAAAACAGCCGACAGTGCAGATAGCCAGACTGTGTGACAGACAGTGCTTTAGAAAGAAACACCCCCTGCATATACGAGTAAGAGGTGTGTATGTGCAGCTTATACAGGTGTTTTTCCTGGTTTTCCCCTTGGGCTGCCAACCTTTAGGTGGTGATTAGGGAGCTCCTGGGATAACAGCTGATTTCCAGGCTACAGAGATCAGTTCCTCTGGAGGAAATGGCCACTCAGAAAGGTGGACTTGGTGGGATTATGCCCTCTTGAAGTCACCCCCCTCCAAACCATGCTCTCCCCAGGATCCACCCCCAAATCTCTAGAAATTTCCCAAACCTGAATATGGTATCTGGCATACAAGAAGAAGAAGATGATGACAACTTCAGATTTATACCCCACCCTTCTCTCTGAATCAGAGACTCAGAGCAGTTTACAATCTCCTATATCTTCTCCCCCCACAACAGACACCCTGTGAGGTGGGTGGGGCTGATAGGGCTCTCTCAGAAGCTGCCCTTTCAAGGACAACTCCTGTGAAAGCTATAGCTGACCCAAGGCCATTCCAGCAGCTGTAAGTGGAGGAGTGGGGAATCAAACCCGGTTCTCCCAGATAAGAGTCCGCACACTTAACCACTACACCAAACTGTGTAGAATTTAGATTGTAAACTGTGTAAAATATAGACTGTATAGTATTTAGATTGTTGAGGATTCTATTTTCCTTGCCTTCAAAATGATTGTGAAGGTGTCTTGGAAACATGGCCAGTGTTTGAAACAGATTTGTTGGTGGTGGTGTGTGTGATTTTTGGGAGGTGGCTCCACCACTCCTGTTGTCCGTACACTTCCTAATTCCACTCTGTTAAGCTCTTAATTTTTCACCACACCATAACTGGAACAAAGAATGAAGAAGAACACACTGCCACGTGTGTTACGGATTGCCATGGTTTCTTCTTGGCTGAGAATTTACAACTGAGAGCCACTTTGGTGTAGTGGTTAGGAGTGTGGACTCTAATCTGGGAGGTCCGGGTTTGATTGCCCACTCCTCCACATGAACCCTGCTGGGTGACCTCAGGTCAGTCACAGTTTTCTCAGAGAAGTTCTCTCAGAAGCACTTCTCTCAGAGCTCCCTCAGCCCCACCTACCTCATAGGGGATCTATTGTGGAGAAAGGAAGGAAAGGAGATTGTAAGCTGCTCTGAGACTCCAAGTGAATGGCAGAGTACAAATCCAGCTCTTCTCCTTCTCCTTGTAAGAACATAAGCATAATTAAGCCAAAAGTCCCTCTAGACAAGAGTATGGCAGCCAGCCATCTGGAAGTTCACAAGAAGGATGTTATAGTGCAAAGACATCTCCAGTGCTGTTCCCCTACCCCCAGGATCTGGTACTGGGAGAGAGACGGCCTCTAACGAAGGAATTTCCAGTCTTAGCTATCATATCAAATAGGCATTGGTAGAATTCATCAGTACATCTTATCTCTGTGAAAGCCGTCTAACCTAGTTGCCATTACTATCTTGTGGTGGTGAGTTCCTCAAGTTAAAGAACGTACAAAAATCCATCGCAGCATTTGCCTAGCCCTGGGCTCCTTGTGAAACTTCCAGTTTCCACCTCCCATCAAGGACTGTATGGAAACTGAGGGTTCTCCTTGTGTTTTGGCAGGGGTTTCTGCATGTCTCAGTGTGAAGAACAAGGTAGGAAGATTGAGGCTATAAGAGCCCTCTGCCTTTGGGGGATGTCAGCCTAGCAGGCTCACTTTTTCATAGTTATAGCATGGCCACAGAAGGAGGCACAAGTGCTGTGCATGAGAGGGAGGTAAGGCTCATCACCACCATGGGCCAATGTGGGTTATGCCTCATAGACAACATGCAAAGGAACGCAAACGGGGCCTCAGCATGATTTGGTCACTGGGAAAATATGATTTTGAAGCAACAGGAAAGACAACTTGGAGGAAGGATGCTGGGAGATGCCTTTCACTAATGAAACAGCCCTTTTTTACTTCCACGTTAACCAAGATTGCCTGGAAAGGCTTTTCTTCTCTGGGACCACCGCAGGAAAAATGACCAGCAGGTAGGGATCATATTTTGCTTTCCACTTCATCTCCATAATAAGATGGGGGAAAGGGCACGCCCAGGGCTTTTTTGTAGCAGGAACTCCTTTGCATATTAGACTACACCCACTGATGTAGCCAATCCTCCTGGAGCTTACAGTAGGTCATGTAATAAAAGCCCTTAAGCTCTTGGAGGATTGGCTACATCAAGGGTGTGTGGCCTAATATGCAAAGGAGTTCCTGCTACAAAAACAGCCCAGCATATGAGGCCACACACCCCTGATGTAGCCAATCCTCCAAGAGCTTGCAGTAGGCCCTGTAAGCTCTTGGAGGATTGGCTACATAAGAGGGGTTTGGCCTAATATGCAAAGGAGTTCCTGCTACAAAAAAAGCCCTGGGTGCACCACCATCTGGCACCAGGCCACGCCATTTCCTTCTTGTTTGGGCACCATTCTCAATGGTTTCAGGACAGCCTCACTCTGCATCAACAAGGACTTGTACCTGCGTACCCTGCTATGGGGTGACCTTTGGGCCTGGCTGCCTTCCCCACAGCTCCAACAAGCCCTCCCCCCCTTTTTTTTTTGCCTTTCCAACCTGTTCCCCTAATTATTCCTTTGCAACTGGGAGCTGGTTCATCATTCTTCCTTCCTCCCCAGCATCCTTTTGATTTATCTTTCTGTCTGGAGCGCCGCGCTCCCTCCCCCTTCCATCTCCCCAAGGAATTCAATTTTCATTCATTTTTCTGCTCTGCTAGATTGATATAGACCCTCTGCCCTGGTCCATATTACTCACCACAGCAAAGCACCAGGAGGGAAGGGGGGGGGGAGAAAGACGCTTTATTTTTCCCCTGGCGCAAAAGAAAATCTAGCAAGATCCTTCCCACATTACGAATGGAACGCTCTTTCCTCCCTCCACTCCCCACCCCAGCAGTGATGGACTGGCCAAGGTATCAGCTTGCCCGATGGCAAGTGGGCCCCCTTAAACGTTGGACAAGGTGTTTAAAATGTTAATGTCCTTTTAGTAGCTTGAAAATATAATAGAAGTTCCAATATTATTACTGTAATGCAACTAAAATTTATGTTGCATTTAGGGTTGCCAGCCTCCAGATGGGGCCTGGGGAATCTCCCGCTTTTACAGCTCATCTCCAGCTGGCAGAGGTCAGCTCCCCTGGAGAAAATGCAATCTATATTTACATCTAGTATCTACAGTATACTGCCAGCGATATGTACAATATATGTACACTGTAATTACACACACACACACACACACACACATATATATATATATAAACACACACACACATTTATTTCACAAAAGTTTTAATTGTACTTTTTCCCCACTTATGTCTTTTCTGAAAAAATTATTTATTTCTTATAAAAATTAAATGATAGCCTTATAGCTGTGGGTGGGCCCCCTTTGTCTCCTGGCACCCAATATTTTTTAGATCCAGTCCGCCACTGCCCCCCAGCACCCCACTTCTGCACCCCATGCTCTTCTGTTCTGCCCCCCCCCCCCCCGTGAACGATCCTCCCAATCCTTTGTGAAATCATTTTTTGGTACCTGCTTTATGTTAACAAAATGTTCCTTTTTAAAAATGGGGCTTCTGTACAGCAGTGCATTCTTTTAAAAATACAAGTATTTATTTCGTACGGATCTTTATACCCTGTTTTCCTCCCCAATGGTGTCTCAAAGCAGCGTACAGCACTGTTCTTCTCTCCTCCATTTTCTCCTCACAACAGCCCTATAAGGTAGGCAAGGCTGAGAAAACATCATCACTGCCCCACGGTCGTTCAGCAAGCATCCACAACTGAGTGTGGATTTGAACTTGGGTCTCCCAGATCCTAGGCTGGTTCTCTTGTCACTGCACCATACCGGGTCAACTTCCAGGACTGTTTCCCAGTTTCTTAGCTAGTAATTTCTTAGCCCAGAGAAAGTTCTCTCTCTCTCTGACACACATACACACAGCATCCTAGTACCATACACATTCAGAAAGGGGCCTCTTACCTTCTGGAAAACTCTCTCTCTCTGAACAAAAATGTAGAAGAGGAAACTCAGCATTGACCCTCCTGGAAGTGTGTGTGGAAAATGCCACCAAGGAACAGCCAAACTAAGGCAATCCCATATGGTTTTTTTTTAATTCTCTCTTTTTAAATTAAACTTTTAAAAACGATATAGAAGAAGAAGAAGAATTGCAGATTTATACCCCACCCTTCTCTCTGAATCAGAGACTCAGAGCGGCTTACGATCTCCTATAACTTCTCCCCCCACAACAGACACCCTGTGAGGTGGGTGGGACTGAGAGGGCTCTCACAGCAGCTGCCCTTTCAAGGACAACACTTGCAAGAGCTGTGGCTGACCCAAGGCCATTCCAGCAGCTGCAAGTGGAAGACTGGGGAATCAAACCCAGTTCTCCCAGATAACAGTCCACGCACTTAACCATTACACCAAACTGGCTACAACAAGTGCAGTCAAATATTCACAAAATCTTAACCCTTTAAATCCCCCCTACCCTAGACAAAAACATATAACAACACATCTATATCATTATCCTAGGATCAGATTCAGACAGGCAACGTTCAAGAGGTAGGTACAACAAGACAGTATGTTCAAAATTAAAAGCTGCAAAATAAACTCCCTACATAGAGAATACATGCTGATGAGTTCAAAAGAGCTCAGTTTATAGAATGCCCAGAATGCACAGGGTGAACTAACTTCCCAGAAAAGGAAGGGGGAAAACAAACAAATAAACAAAAATATACATAATAAAGCCAAAATGCAATAGTAGTGTCACTGCTTTTAGAAAAATATCAGATTATGATAAAATTTATTTTTTGGCAAAATGTCAAGGTCAGAGAGGTAACAATAGAAACCCATACTTCATGAAGGCTTCCGGGGATCTGGGGGAGTGTGCTGGAAAACTGTAAGAGGATATTTTTCCAAGTATAGAATAGTCCCAGAGCTGGATTCTCCAGTCATTGACTGAGGGCATTGTGCAGTTTTCAAAGCAAGATACTTGAGAGGTGTTTTGCCATTGCCTGCCTCTGTGTCGTGACCCTGGACTTCCTTGGTGGTCTCCCATTCAAACACTAATAATAATTAATTAATTATCCTGTGGCAGTGCACATAGAATAGCCAGGAGATCCTAAGATTGTCTGGCAGCCAGAAGTTCTAGCCCATTTAGTATTATTGACCACTAGGTGGCGAGCTAGACTTGTTTTTAAGGCAAGAGACATTTCAAAGGTGGTTTGCCATTGCCTGCCTCTGCGTCATGCCCCTGGTGTTCCTTGGAGGTCGCCCTTCCAAATACTACCCCCACTTAGCTTCTGAGATCTGATGAGATAGGGCTAGCTTGGGCCAACACTGCTTAACTTCCTGCTTAACTTCCAAGATCAGCTGAGACTAGCTAGTTTGGGTAGTTATTGGTTTAAAAACCCCCTCAGTGCAAGTCTAGATGGCCCATCATATTTAAAGTTGTACTGTTACAGTTCTGAGTTTGTACTACTCCGAGAGACTGCAGGGTGCTCTAAACCAGGGTCGGGTCTAGGGGGCGAAGAGGGGGGTGCTTGCCCCAGGGGGGTGCCAAATTGGGTATGGAATCCATTGTATTCTATGGGACCGTCAGATAGAATGGCCCAAAAGGGGGCATCATTTTTTAATTTTGCCCCCCGTCCCCCCAAAAAAACCCCATATAGATCTGGTCCTGCTCTAAACACAGTCAGTTCACTTGCTGGTGGCTGCTTCTATCTACCAGTATGCAGTGGCCATTAGGGTATTCTCTCTGTTAGGGCAGCCGGAATGGCTATCCTGATCTCATCAGAGCTTGGAAGCTAAGCAGGGTAGGTACCAGTGTTCCCTCTAAGTTGAGTTAGTGCGAGTTAGCTCACAGGTTTTTAGCCTCCAGCTCACACATTTTTGTCTAAACGCAGGAAAAAATGCCCCTATTTTTATAATAATTTATGCAGTCGCTCCCAACTTTAATACCAGCAGCTCACAAAGTAGAATTTTTGCCCACAAGACTCTGCAGCTTAGAGGGAACATTGGTAGGTACTTGGATGGAGAGCACCAAGGGATAGCATATAGTACCTGGCTATTCTACATACATCGGTAGGTACTTGGATGGAGAGCACCAAAGAAATCCAGAGTTGCTTCGCAGAGGCAGGCAATGGTAAACCACCCCTGCTCATCCCTTGCCTTGAAAACCCTCCAGAGTAGCCATGAAGAAGAAGAAAAGAAAAGGTTGGATTTATACCCAGCCCTTCACTTGGAGTCTCAGAGTGGCTTACAATCTCCTTCCCTTCCTCTCCCCACAACAGACATCCTGTGAGGTAGGTGGAGCTGAGAGAGCTCTGAGAGAACTGCTCTTGAGAGAACAGCACTGAGAGAACTGGGGCTGACCCATATGTGGAGGAGTGGGGAATCAAACCTGGTTCTCCAGATTAAAGTCTGGCACTCTTAGCCACTACACCAACTCTGGCAAGACCAACATCCTTCTCCAAGTTAAGTTCTTATGTTGCACAACTGGGAAAAGTGCAGAAGATTGTAACCAAGATGATTAAGAAGTTAGAACACCTTCCTTATGAGGAAAGGTTGAAGAGTCTGGGACTTTTCAGTTTAGAAAAGGGATGACTAAGGCAGGGTGGGGAGAGGAAACGATAGAGATTTATAAAATGATGCATGGGGTAGAGAAAGTGGACAGAGGGAACCTTTCATCTCTCTCTCTCAAAATACTAGAACTTGAGGGAATCCAGTAAAGCTGATGGGCAGTACATTCTGGATGAACAAAAGGAAATACTTTTTTACTCAAAGTGAGATTGAAATGTGGAATTCACTGCCAGAGGATGTAGTGACAGCCACAAGCACAGACAGCTTTAGAAGGGATTAGGGGGGAATGCAGCTTGGTATAGCCCAGTCTTGTCATCTCCAGGAAGCTAAGCAGGGTCTGTACTTGGAAGGGAGACCACCAAAGAAGGCTCTGCAGAGGAAGGCAATAGCCCACTGCCTCTGCTTCTCACTGCCCTTGAGAGCCCCTTGCTGGGGTTGCCATAAGTCGATAGAGATTCAATAGCACTTTACACAGAGGGAGAGTCATGGAAGACAGGTCTATCTGACGGCTACTAGCTGTGGTGACTAAAGGGAGCCTCCACATTCAGAGGCAGAAAACCTCCAAACAGCAATGCAAAGAAGCAAAACCAAGAGCAGATCTTTGTGCCTCACTTGTTGTCCTTCCAGGGCTACTGGATGGCCAGTGGATGGTCTGATCCAGCAGGGCTTTTCTTATGTTCTCAGTGGCACTGAAATAAAGATGTATTCTCAGAAGCATTATCTTTTGGTTTCTATTACTAGCTTAAATGACCCCCCCCCCCACAAAAAAAACCCCTCTTGTAATAATCTTTCCCCCCTGCGTTCTTGCTTGTGAGAGGTGGGGGGGGTGCAGAAAAGAAAATGTTTCTTAATTCTGGGTTCACCCAACAAACACTCTCCAAGGGAATGTATATCACTTGATATATAAGGTAGATGGTACATAAAGCAGAGCTTTTTTTGTAGGAGGAACTCCTTTGCATATTAGGCCACACCCCTCTTATGTAGCCAATTCTCCGAGAGCTTACAGTAGGCCCTGTACTAAAAGCCCTGTAAGCTCTTGGAGGATTGGCTACATCAGGGCTGTGTGGCCTAATATGCAAACCTGCCACAAAAAAAAGCCCTGCATATAAAGTAGATGGTACAGTTACAGAGAAATATAGTGAAGACCAGGGGTGGAATTCTAGCAGAAGCTCCTTTGCATATTAGGCCACACACCCCTGATGTAACCAATCCTCCAAGAGCTTACAAAAAAGAGCCTTTTAAACTCTTGAAGGATTGGCTACATCAGGGGTATGCGGCCTCATATGCAAAGGAGCTCCTGCTAGAATTCCACCCCAATGAAGACTCAGGCAGAGGGATCACAGGGAACCTCCAGGTAGGGGAACAAATAATGAGGCTGAAATAACTAAGGAAGCTCATGAGAGACACCCCCTCCCTTCTTTGATTCAGGCACTGAAATGGGAGCCTGAGCTCTCTCTGGAGGTTGCCCATGAAGATAAGAGGGAGAGGAAAACTCACCTTGCTACCAATGTTCAAGCAATACCAGTGGCTATATGTTCCCCTTGGAGGAATCTTCCAGGGCCTCTTACACATGGAAAAGTGACTAGTAAGAGATCAAGAATAGCAAGAATGCCTTCCAGTGACCAGAGAGAGGGCAGTGATTCAATTCTTGGCTCCTTCCTATAGCAAATCTGTGCATGCATTCAGAAGCATTCCAGTTGTATACAGGGCTGGCCCTAGACTGGCACTCTAGGCAAGGCAAACTTCTGGTGTCCCCCCTCCCCTGCACTGATAATGTCAGCGAGTCACATGAGGCTGCCCAATTTGGTGCCCCAGAAGGCTAGCGCCCTAGGCAATTGCCTAGTTCGCCTAGTGGCAGGTCCGGCTCTGTTTGTATAATTTTACTACAGTGATAGATTTCAGCTTCACATTCAGGATCATGGGACAGAATTTGGGTTCAATATCCATTGCACCTTTGTATCCTTTACAAGCATTCTTTACAATGCCCTTCACACCTCCTGATGGGGATGTAAAGACCCAGAGATTTCCATTCCTGCTAATAGGTGATGAAGGGAGCTTTGCCTCTTGAAAGCGTACCTGCCAAAAAATTTGTTCATTTCTGAAGTGCTGCTAGCTTGGTGTAGTGGTTAAGTGTGTGGACTCTTATCTGGGAGAGCCGGGTTTGATTCCCCACTCCTCCACTTGCACCTGCTAGCATGGCCTTGGGTCAGCCATAGCTCTGGTAGGAGTTGTCCTTGAAAGGGCAGCTGCTGTGAGAGCCCTCTCCAGCCCCACCCACCTCACAGGGTGTCTGTTGTGGGGAGGAAGGTAAAGGAGATTGTGAGCCACTCTGAGACTCTTCGGAGTGGAGGGCGGGATATAAATCCCATATCATCATCATCTCTAACTGTTCTGCATGGCCACCTCTGTTCAAGTTGTCACAGAACATTTGGGAGGGGGGAGTGGAATCACGCTTTGCTGTGATTCTAATGTCTCTACTATTATCATAGCTTGGCTTGAATGTACAATTCCGCTAGGATTCCAGTGAGGTTTTCGAGCAGTCGTAGCTCTCCCCTTGGGCTACTGTTAGGTCGAGGGCAGCGGTACTGCCCAGATGTGGCTGCCTCAAAAACAGCTGCAATTTTCATACTAGGTGAGGCGTGGTAACCAATGTTCCCTCTAAGCTGCAGAGTCTTGTGAGCAGAAATTCTACTTTGTGAGCCACTGGTATTAAAGCTGTGAGCTCCTGGCATTAAAGTTGCGAGCTCCTGCATAAATTATTGTGCTCTCTGGGGTCATCCTTTCTGAGCTAAGACAGAAAATTGTGAGCTGGAGGCTAAAAATCTGTGAGCTAGCTCACACTAACTCAGCTTAGAGGGAACACTGGTGGTAACAGAGATAGAGAGGGATATGTGTCTTAATGTGTTTGAGGCTGTCAAACAGGGATGGCTGGAGTATCCTTCCCACCATGCTAACTAAAGAAAGCCTGCTGTTCTGCTTTCCCTTGAGAAGTTGACTTCTAGATCCCACCACACTTGGAATGGCTGCAGTTTGCAGGTTCAGTCCCTTAGTCCCTGGGTGTTCTGCTGGTATGCTTTAACCCAGGGAAGTCAAACATGTGGTCCAGGGGGCAAATCAGGCCCACAGAGGGCTCCTATCAGGCCCTTGAGCAACTAGTTGTCATCTGCTTCCTTCTCCCTCTCTCTTGCTTCCCTCTGCATAACAGCTTGCTTTGCAAGGCTTGCTCAATTGCACAGAAGCTACAGAGCAAAGCCTCTATTTTCTCCATTGGCTGAGGCTCCTCCCTCAGGGAGGAAGGGGGGAGGAATAGCTTGCTTTGACAGGCTCTCTCAATCACGCAGCAGAGCTACTGAGCCAAGCTTCTCTTCCTTCTATTGGCTGAGGCTCCTCCCCCTCCTGGTCCCCTGGGGGAAGGAAAGAAAGAGCCAGAGCCTCCTTTGCCCAGTTCCCTGGATCACATGAGAGAGATACAAAGAAAGCACCTTTAAGACTAATCATTGCTCATGTTTTAAGCATGTTTTATTTTAAGCTTAAAAAAAATCTTTGTGTTTGTGTCCTCTGTAAAGTTTATATCTCTGCTATGGGGCATTACATTTTATGACACACATAGCCCAGCCCAACAAGGTCTCATTTATGCCTGATCCAGCCCTCGTAACAAATAAGTTTGACACCCCTGAACAAGGAGGAGACCTTAGCAAGGATGCTGCCGAGCTGGCTGAAGGCGGCTCATATACATCAGCAGGGAATGCCCCAAAGAGTACTTGCTTTTTCATTAAGGAGCCCTTGAAGGAGAAAGATGAATAGTCCAAGCCTTCCTTCAGTTTCCATTCTGTGCAGCTGTTCCTCACAGTGAACGAAGTGTGCCAGCTAGGGAAAAAAATGCTTATATCTCTGGGCTCAAAAACTTTTGTCTGTGAACACCTGGAGCCAACCCTCTTCCTTCTTTGGGAAACGAAATGAAATATCCTGGCTCTCCTCCGCTTTCTCAGTACAGGAGGTGGCTTCAGAAGAGTTCAGGAGGCAGTACTTGGGGGGCTGCAGGGAGGGGGGATCTTTTCTAGTGGAAAGGAGGCACAGGGACACTTTCCCCTTGGTCTACAACTGGAAAGTGATTTCAGGAAAACTATCTATCTGTCTGTCTGCCTGCCTGCCTGCCTGCCTGTCTGTCTGTCTAGTACTGCTTATACAGCTATCTCTTGAAGCAAAACTAAAAATTATTTTAGAAGACCTTACTCAGTATTATTTATCTTATATTTGATCACTGTACCTAAAAATTTTGCCACTTAGAGCAGGGGTGGCCAACAGTAGCTCTCCAGTTTTGTTTTGTTTTTGCCTACAACTCCCATCAGTCCCAGTCATTGGCCATGCTGGCTGGGGCTGATGGTTGTAGGCAAAAAACATCTGAAGAGCTACCGTTGGCCACCCCTGACTTAGAGGATGACATGATCATCTGTATCCAACAGTAGGCAAGACACCTGGGCTTGCACATTTAGCAATTTTGTATTTTTAAGTAAGGAAAGGAAAGGTAAGGTCCCCTGTGCAAGCACCAGTCATTTTTGACTCGCGGGTGACGTTGCTTTCACGATGTTTTCACAGCAGACTTTTTACGGGATAGTTTGCCATTGCCTTCCCCAGTCATCTACACTTTCCCTCCAGCAAGCTGGGTACTCATTTTACTGACCTCGGAAGGATGGAAAGCTGAGTCAACCTCAAGCCGGCTACCTGAAAACCCAGCTTCTGCCGGGAATCGAACTCAGGTCGTGAGCAGAGCTTAGGACTGCAGTACAGCAGCTTTAACACTCTGCACCACGGGGCTCTTATTTTTAAGTAAAGGGATGACTAAATTTGCCCTCAACTCATTGAATATAGGGCGCTCCATAATCATATGTTCAATAGTTTCAATTTTATCCTATGAGCATCTGCATGTTCTATTAGAGTAGCTCTAATATATCTGTTCTCCAAAAACTCTGAAGGAAGAGCATTTATTCTTGCCAAAGAAAACTCTTCTTAGATTTGGGACTGTCAACTGATAAAAATTGTTATTGCAATTCTACGGTGCCTAGAAAACTGCACATACATGATCAGAGCTTTTTTTGTAGAAAAAGCCCAGCAGGAACTCACTTGCATAGCAGGCAGAGCCGGTGCGTGGGAGTAGGCAAAGTAGGCAGTTGCCTAGGGCGCCACCTGGCCTATGGGTCACCACTGGGCGCCCCCTCCCTGACGCATGACTCTGGCTCCTGACCACTGTCACCTTGTCCTCTCCCATCACCAAGCTGCCCTCAACAAAGCCAAGCCGCCCACCCCCCTCTCCCCAATGTGCGACTTGACCTCCCACCTCATCCTATCCTGCCACCCTCCTTCCTGCCGTGGCCAGCACGCACTTCTTCTCACCATTTTTTAAATAACTTATCGCATTTTTTGGAAAAAAATTAAAATTAAAAATCCGTAAATTAAAAATGTGAAAAGTTTCAAGTTCGGCATTCTTCATCTTCCCTAGGTTTTTAATAATGGGGGGCCCTAGTGAGAAGAAGAAGAAGAAGAAGAAGAAGAAGAAGAAGAAGAAGAAGAAGAAGAAGAAGAAGAAGAAGAAGATATTGGATGTATATCCCGCCCTCCACTCCAAAGAGTCTCAGAGCAGCTCACAATCTCCTTTACCTTCCTCCCCCACAACAGACACCCTGTGAGGTGGGTGGGACTAAGAGAGCTCTTACAGCAGCTGCCCTTTCAAGGACAACCACTGCCAGGGCTATGGCTGACCCAAGGCCATTCCAGCAGGTGCAAGTGGAGGAGTGGGGAATCAAACCTGGTTCTCCCAGATAAGAGTCCGCACACTTAACCACTACACCAAACTGGTGGGTGATTCGCCTAGGGCGCCAGAAAGCCTAGCACCGGCCTTGATAGCAGGCCACTCCCCCTGGCACCAAGCCAGCCAGAACTGCATTCCTTCTCAAACCCCCCCCCCCCCTGCATAATCAGCATCACACCTGTAGAATGTTGCATAGAATCTGATGCAGAAAATTGATTCTGAAAATATCTTCATTTCCAGAGTTTGGTAATATATTTATCTTACCACTTCCAAAGGATTTTTTCAAAAAGTGGTAATATTTATAGTACTTACAGCTATGCCAGTCAGTATGGTACAGAGGTTACAGTGCTGGATGAAAATCTGGTTGACCCGGGTCCTAATCCCCAGTTTGCCATGGATGTTTGTTGAGTGACCTTGGACCGTTTGCACATGCGCAGTCTCATCCTACCTTGCAGGGTCATTCTGAAGATTAAATGGAGGAGAGTAAAATGGTGCAAGCTGTTTTTGGTCTCCATTAGGGTATAATGAGGTATAAACGAAGTAAATAGAAAATACAGGACTTTTTTGGTAGCAGAACTCCTTTGCACAGTAGGCCACACCCTTCTGATGTAGCCAATCCTCCAAGAGCTCACAGGGCTCTTATTACAGGACCTACTAGTAAACTCTTGGATTATTGGCTACATCAGGGGTGTGTGGCCTAATATGCAGAGGAGTTCCTGCTACAAAAAAAGCCATGAATAAATAAATGGTTTCAGAACATTCCGTCCTCCTCTTTCTCACCTCCAGTGGTGCTCTCCTGGCCTTAGGTCAAGGCATAAAAGGCATGAGAAGAGACTATTATTCTTTAGGTGGATAAATAATCCCAAATCATGGCTATGTGGTGATGTCCAAGGTTCAGAGAAGATCTGAAACTGTCACAGCAACTGGCAGACATTAATCTCCATTGTAACCTTAGTATGAGGGCAAATCCCTGATTAGGAAGACTCTAGATGCTCATGGCATGTAAGAGCCAGACAAAATAAGGGCATGGCCTACAACCATGGTGGGACTTGAATTACCGATTTTTGCTCTGTATACTGCCACCCTTTCCTCAAAAGTCATAGATGTCCTGGGTGTCAAGAAACCTTACCACCAGGGGCACAATCTCAATGCAGTTTGGCATTTCTGATTTGCAACTGGTCGGTTAAGCGATGCTAGAAAATAGGTTTGCACTCTAGAAGTATAAGCATAGAACACTATCTTAGATTTAAAGGAGAGGGGTGGTGGATGGTCTAATGGTGAATTTTTGGCCATTAGCTATAAGGAGAGTCCAGATTCAAGAGCAAGGTGCCAGATGATTACTAGAATTATTTTTATAAAAATAATAGCACAGCCACAAACAAACTTATACACAAAGATAGCCAGTTTGGTGCAGGGGTTAAGTGTGTGGACTTTCATCTGGGAGAACCAGGTTTGATTCCCCACTCCTCCACTTGCACCTGCTGGAATGGCCTTGGGTCAGCCATAGCTCTCGCAGAGTTGTCCTTGAAAGGGCAGTTACTGCAAGAGCTCTCTCAGCCCCATCCACCTCACAGGGTGTCTGTTGTGGAGGGAGAAGATATAGGAGATTGTAAGTCACTCTGAGTCTCTGATTCAGAGAGAAGGGCAGGGTATAAATCTACAGTCTTCTTCTTCTTCTTCCTCTTCTTCTTCTTCTTAGTATGTTCCTATAGGGAGCCAATGTAAAACTAATAACTACAGTGTATTGATCCATATGAGTATAGTTTGTAAGATAATCAGTAATAAACATATATCAAAGTCCTGGGGTTCCTCTATCAAAGTCCTTCAAATAGTTCTCACTTGGTAACTGGCACTGCCATGGAGCAGCTGGGAAATTAGAAAGCTGGCTCAGTGTGTTTGTGTGTGTGTGTTGCACAAGACTATATTGATGCAGCATAAAAGACAATTGAGGCAATCAGATAAATAGGGTTTTTGATAATTGAGTTTGGATAAGGAGCATCCAGCTCAATATATGCAAGATTACCATCCTATTATAACCATTCAGGCCTCCTAGAACCAGCATTAACTGGTGGTAGATGGAATACTAGCCATACTCTCTGGTCCTAATCTCCTAGTCCCAGTATATGCAATCTATCTGC
Source organism: Heteronotia binoei (assembly GCF_032191835.1). Classification (NCBI taxonomy): domain Eukaryota; kingdom Metazoa; phylum Chordata; class Lepidosauria; order Squamata; family Gekkonidae; genus Heteronotia; species Heteronotia binoei. Next base: position 182,899,949 of record NC_083224.1, on the reverse strand, counting down.
TTTAGGAGTTTTGCCTTTGTGGAATTGTTTTGCTTCCTCCTCTTGTCAAAGCCCTTTCAGGCCAAATTGGTGTTCTTGGTGATTTGGTTAACAAGAAGGAATGTTGTCTTTCTTTTTATTCCTAAATCATTACCCCATGCCTGTGGGGTGAAACCGACACTGTTTTCTCTCCCCTGCGCTGAAAAGGCCAACATCTTGTTGGACTCACATTTCACCTTGACACCTTTTCTAAAATCACACAGTTCCCGGGGGAGGGGGGCAGGGAATGACCGGTCCTTGAAAGCAAATACTGAGGTGTTTATTTCTCTTTTGAATATATATTTGCAGGAAAACGGAGCGGCTGGGTTCATGTGCACTGTCCATGGTGCTGAAAGCCTATAGTGCGAGACAGAGTTGCTACTGCGCCCTTTAATATACTATCTGACAATGAAATCTCCCCTTATAGTACTATATGAACGATTTATCTTATTTTGTACAACTGTGCTATAATCAGTTAAGCACCTCAGAAGTCTTGGGTGCAAGCCTACCAAAGTTATGCATGTTACACTGGTTTAAATAGGACAGCTGGAATCATATGTTTAATTTAGCATTTCCCAAATTTCTAATATCAAAGGGGATACTTGCGGCATTAAAACTAGAAATACATTTCACTTAGATTAAAAAAAAATTACCTTTAGACTATTTCCTTCCAGAAGTTTATATTTCCAGAGGAACACCACCCATGTCTTTGCATGAGTAAAAACTTGTAACATATCCCAGCCCCCAAGTCCCATGATTTCAATTCATACATACAATTGAATGACCCATAGAAAGGTGAAAAACCTGTTTTGACATAAATAGATGACATCAATACTACTTCATAGTAATAGAGTTGCAGCCTGGATTGGACCTCTTCGCTGCATAGATTCCCCCACACTTTGGCCATTCTTAGACAAAGCTCATGTTGAGACAAGAAAGTTATCATAGAATCATAGAGTTGGGAGGGACCTCCAGGGTCATCTAGTCCAACCCCCTGCACAATGCAGGAAACTCACAAATGCCTCCCCCTAAATTCACAGGATCTTCATTGCTGTCAGATGGCCATCTAGCCTCTGTTTAAAAACCTCCAAGGAAGGAGAGCCCACCACGTCCTGAGGAAGCCTGTTCCACTGAGGAACCGCTCTAACGGTCAGGAAGTTCTTTCTAATGTTGAGCCAGAAATAATTTTAGTTTCAGAAATAATAATTTCAGAAATAATTTTAGTGGGAGGCAAGGTCACTGAGAAGTCACACTGGATCTCCTGCTGACTAGGTGGACATTTCAGGGTTTATGAAAAAAATAGTAACTTAAGGATTCCAAGGGGGCAACAATCCCCCCCCTTGCAACCCTTGGACACGCATGTGCAGAGGTGCAACAAGCATCCTCTGCACAACTAACTCTGCCAGGCCTCCACATTCCCCCCCCCTCGTAATACTTTTTAAAAATAGAACAATCCACTCACTCACAACAGCAGCAGAATTATGGTGTTCACCCTCAGTGGAGGCCAGTTGGAAAGGAGCCCACCCAAAGCTGTGACCATGCCATCCAGAACAGAGTTATACCTTCATGGACATCAGTGGGCTCATAAAGTTGTGATCGATGCTCCCTCTAAGCTGTGGAGTCTTGTGAGCAAAAATTCTACTTTGTGAGCTACCAGCATTAAAACTGTGAGCAAGCGATTTGGCTGCTGTATAAATTAACATGCTCTGAGGTTATGCTTCCTGAGCTGAGAGAAAAGTGTATGAGCCAGAGGCTAAAAAACTGTGAGCTAGCTCTCACTGACTAAGCTTAGAGGAAACACTGGTTGTGTTATTCGGGATGGGCAGTCATTGGCATTCCATGCTCACAGCAGCCTCATTATTTAATTAGCTTCTTTCTCAAAAAAGTGTGTCTTTTTTCCTGCTCACTGTTTGGGAATCAATGAGGTAATTCTCCCACTGAAATCAATGCAATTTGGAAGTGCCTACCATAGGTTGGGTTGAGCCTAATGTATATACTCCCCCCACCCCATATCCTCCCACTGCGGTGTGCATGCAAGTTATCTTTTCTTTTTGTTTTGACCTTCATCTCACAGCACACACTAGCTATGTTTGTGCCATAAGATTTTCTTTTACACTCTGATTACAAAGGGAATAAATCAAGGGAAAATGGGAAGACAGGAAGCCTTTTAATAAAACCTACTCTCTTCATAAATCAAAAAAGTAGAACCTTCTCTCAGTAAAAGGGAGCAAGACATGTGGTCAGCCTGAGCTTCCCCCGGCCCAGGTGTCCCAGTCAGCAAGCCGCACTATTGAAGAATTTGATTTTTTAAAAATGGGGCACCACTTTAACGTTCATTTCTTTGAGGGGGGGAACCCAAAAATCAAACACTGAAAGAGACTAATCGTCAGCCTCTTCAGCCCTATGGTCATTTTGTTTATTCTTTATTTTACTTTACTTCATTTATACCTCACTTTTCTCTCTAATGGGGACCCAGTGTTGAGTAAGAAGACTGCAGATTTATACCCCGTCCTTCTCTCTAAATCAGAGACTCAGAGCGGCTTCTCCCTATATCTTCTCCTATATCTTCTCCTCCCCACAACAGACACCCTGTGAGGTGGGTGGGGCTGAGAGGGCTCTCACAGCAGCTGCCCTTTCAAGGACAACTCCTGCGAGAGCTATGGCTAACCCAAGGCCATTCCAGCAGCTGCAAGTGGAGGAGTGGGGAATGAAACCCGGTTCTCCCAGATAAGAGTCCACACACTTAACCACTACACCAAACAATGATCCCAAAGCTGTGGACTCTGGTGAGCAAAAATTCTACTTCGTAACTACTGACATTGAAGCTGTGAGCAAGTGATTTGGCTACTGCATAAATCAGTTTGCTCTGGGGCCATTCTACCAGAGTTAAGACAAAAATGTATGAGATGGAGGCTAAAAAACTTGTGATCGAGCTCATACTAACATCCTAGAGGGAACACTGAAAGGGACCCAATGTGACTTCCAGCATTCTTCCCTTCTCCATTTTCTTTTATCCTATTTTGCTTTTTTTGACTATTACAAGTCAGATTTGCCAGCTGGGTTCATAATTCTGTATGGTAAATAATTTTAATATACTTCCTTAGGGCTTTCTTGATGCCCTGTTGTATCATTGTTGTCGTATCAAAGCCTAGCTCTCTCTTCCTCTGGTAACATCCCACTGCTTAGCTAATAGTGGAAAAGAACAGAGCAATTTGTAATCACTGATGTTTGTGTTTTGACACTATGGAAGTAAAATGACCAGCAGGCAAGGCCTCCTTTCCACTGATTGAAAATGGAAGGGGTCTACTCTGGGTCAGTTTCTGGAAGCTCACCAGCCCCACCATCCAAAAATACAGTTAGGCAATGCAAGCAGAGCTGAAACTATTGTTTAGACATTTGAACTGGTGCTCTAGATGCTAAGAGAACAAGGGGAAGAAATTCCTCCAAATGGAAGAAAATGCATTTCCTAGTTCTCTAGTTTTGTTGTGAAATGATGATCTTATGAAGAGAACTTCTGGACCATGAAAATGTTTATTGGCATGCCTGGCCCACAGATGAATGCAAAAGTCCAGTGGCACCTTGAACTGGCAACACTGATTTCAACATGAGCTTTTGTGAGTCACAATCCGCTTCTTCAAACATCTGAACAAGTTAGCTGTGACTCCAGAAAGCTCATCTTGAAATAAAACATTGTCGATCTTCAAAACACCAGGGGACTTTTGTTTGTATTTGGCTACAACTGACTACCAGGGTGGCTACCCCTTTTGTAATCCTCTTGGTCACCAGACCTGATTTCTCCTTGATCCGACCTATTTGCAGGTCCTGCCATCCAAGAACTTCAAGCATGCAATTCTCACCAGGGTTTGAATGCAGGCAGCTTGAGTTTCGGCCCCATTAATTATTGCCTTCCTGCCTAAGAGCTCTCAAGGAATTTTAGCTAATTCAAAAGAGGGAAGTTCTTCTGTGCCCACCAAATCCCTCTGAACGCTGCACAGGGACGGACTGAAAACAGAATTAGAAAAGGATTAAAAAAAAAAATGCAATGTAAGAGGTTTTTTAAAAATATATATTTAAATCATCAGCAAGGGGTTAAAGGCAGACCTCCGCCCTTACTGGGGCGTAAGCCCTATTTACTCTCCTGAGTAAGCGTGAAGAGGGAGCCCCCCCCCCCCTCGTGACACGCTGCCTCGAAAGGGGGAATTTCATCTTCTGCGGAGGGAGATCTGCTCGGCTTCTCCTCCTGCATCTCCCCCAAGCCAACGACAAGGGGGAGAGGAAGCGGAGCTCTGTTGCAAGGGCGGCCAAACTTGCTGAACTTGAGACACCTAAAATAAACATCAGGTCTTCCCAGCTCTTCCTCACCACAGACAAGGAAGGAAGGAAGGAAGGAAGGAAGGAAGGAAGGAAGGAAGGAAGGAAGGAAGGAAGGAAGGAAGGAAGGAAATAGGAGGAGAGTGCAGAGGTGGGGGAAAGCAACTTTAAATGCATTCTCCCAGCTGCTGGCTGACTTGGCTTTAAAGAGAGAAATGCGTTCTCCAAACCAGTCGATGGGGGCGGTGGGGGCTTCAAGCGCCACACAATAGGTATGGAAAAGCCACACGTGGCTCCCAAGCCACAGTTTGGCCACCCCGTCCTGTTGCATTTCCGGGGAGATTTGGCCCAAGTCTGTAGGTACAACACAAGCACATTTCTCTAGGTCGCTTATTCTTTAACTTCCGGGTGGATTCACCCGGAGCGACGCCCCGGAGGGACGAGCGCTGGACGGAGGGAGGCCTTGCACTTGCGAAGGGGTGGCTCGCCAGAACCAGCACCGCAGGCAGAAGGTTCGAATCCCCGGAGCCCACCGCCTTCGTCCCGGGTGCTTCTCCCGTCCCCATTTCAGCCTCCCCACAACCAGTTGAAGCAGGCTAGGCTGGGAGAATGCGGCCACTGACCCCACATTAGAACCCCGTGTTCGAGTTCGAGTTGGAGAGCAGCGTGGGGACTTGAACCCGGGTCTCCTGCGGGGGCTTCTGAGATCCTAGCCGGATCACCTGCAATGTTCCCTCTAAGCTGCAGAGTCTTGTGAGCAAAAACTCTACTTTTTGAGCTACTGGCTGTAAAAGCTGTGGGCTGCTACCTAAATGAGTGTGCTCTGGGGTCGTCCTTCCTGAGGCTAAACATCTGTGAGCGAGCTCACCCTAACTCGGCTTCGAGGGAACCCTGGGCACCGGCTGATCTGGGAGAGGCTTCATGCCCTTCCGTCGAGGAGGCGCTGATGGAGGCGCGGGGGGGGGGGGGGGAGGCTTCCCTAAAGAGCAGAGGCACCATTTGAACCAGCGGGGTTGGGGGTCGCGGCTATGGCACAGCCTGGCTCTGCGGGCCTCGGTTGTGGACTTTAAAAAGGGCGTCTCATGAAAGGGGTCCGACGGCTGCGCAGTGCTTAGAGCGCCGGGCTAAGTTGGCATTCCCATGTTCCCAGGAAACTCGGTTGGGTCAATGGCTCGCTCGCGCTCTCGGCCCCCGCACCACCCACCACCTGCCCAAGCCTAAAGAAGATCCTATTTCTGCGATGCGCTCTTGCGCTTGTTTGTGGCAAGTGTCTTTCACACCGGGCTGGGGGGGGCGCTTTGAGAAATGCGCCCCCCCACCTGCGATCTCTGAAGTGGAACAGCCCCCCGTGGACCTCAGACCTCCTTCTGTCCGCCTAACCTGGACCTGAGTGTTCCCACGAAGGCTTCGACGAGTTGACACAGAGGAAGAAAGAACCGGAGGTGGTGGGGGGGATTGAGGGAGAAATTCCCCGTTCACACGTGCTCCCCCTCGAATCCCTGAACCCTGGTTCAAAAAGGACCTGCGCGCATTTTAACGAGGAACCCCTGCGGGTCTTTTCTGGAGGCGTCTGAAGGTTCGGCTCGCCTGCACGAAAGGACACGGGTGTCCAAAGCACGTGTGGACGCGGAGTAAGAGAGAACCCAGGCGGCTAAGAAGAAGACTGCACATTTATACCCCGCCCTTCTCTCTGAATCAGAGAGGCTCACAATCTCCTATATCTTCTCCCCCCACAACACACCCCCTGTGAGGTGAGTGGGACTGAGAGAACTCTCACAGCAGCTGCCCTTTCAAGGACAACTCCTGCGAGAGCTATGGCTGACCCAAGGCCATTCCAGCAGCTGCAAGTGGAGGAGTGGGGACTCAAACTCGGTTCTCCCAGATAAGAGTCAGCGCACTTAACCACTGCACCCAACTGGCTCTCAACCGAGATGCACGCGTCCCACGCCTGGGAGTCCCCGAGAAAGGCTTTCGAGCCATCTGCACCTCTGAAGCATAGCGCGGAGCTCTGCGGGAAAGGCCACGCCCCTCAGCAGGGAAAAGAAGAAGGCAGGAAAGTTTTGGGGGAAGTCCCTCTCTCACCCCCTCCCCCCGGAGACGCAGAACCCCCCAGACCCCGGATCCCCCCCCAGTCATCCCCCTCCGCCCCGCCCCCCCCCGCTCCCCCTACCTCCCAGGATTGGCCGGAGGGGGCGTGGCCTCCCTGCGGAAAAGTGACGTCACGCCCTCTCCCTGCAGTGTGAATGAATCAAAGGCTGCCGTGCCCGGGCCAGCGTTCCATCGGCCAGCCAGGCTGCTCGCGCCGCAGCACTTCGCACCCCGGGAGCCAGGCGAGCCAGACCCGGGCCGGGGCGGGGGGGGACCCGGAGCAGGCCTCCCTCCTGCCGCAGCCAGGCCCCCGGGCAGACTTTTGGAGGGGGAACCCCTTGCCGTCTCTTTCGTTTGGGGGGCCGTCCTGCTTGAGCGCTCAAGATTTGATTTTTTTATTTCATTTCCCCTCCTTCCAAGCCAAGCTGGTCCCGGGGGTCTTTTCTCCCCCCCCCCTTTCCCTCCCCATCTCTCGCCTCTCCTCGGCCTCTTGAAATAAAATGATGCAAAGCTCAGCACTCGCCACCGAAGGGTCTGTCAAGGGGCTTCCAGAAATCCTTGGCGTGCCAATGCAACGTAAGGCATTTTCTCTCTCTCTCTCTTTCGCATTGATTTAATCATAAAGGCAAAACGCGCGGTCTCGGGGCGCTTTGCAGGGTCCAGGCAGCAAGAAGTGGGATAGAAGTGTGTGTGTGTGTGTTTGTTGTGTGTTTGTTGCGTGCGTTGCGTGAGTGTGAGGCAGCCGATAGGTCAAGACTGTAAACAGACGAACAGGTTGCCTTTTTTTTTTTCCTGTTGCCCTGTTGCGTGGAAGCGCATCGCAGGCTCTGTCTCTTTCGCTGCCATAGCATTACAAAAAAAAAAACACTTGGAGGAAAACTGTAAAAGGCTCTGATTCCTGGGGAGACAGAAGGCTCGGGGCACACGCCCGCGACTTGCGAGAAGTCTCTGCAGCTTCTAGACCGCCTTTCCTCTCCCAGGGAACCGGGGAACCGGGTTCCTGCGTCAGGATCCCGTGTATTGCCGCTATTCTATGTCTGATGCCTCCCCCCCCCCCTTGCCCCTGCTGCGGTTTTGTTGTCTGTTTCTGATGTATGGCTTGATTCCGCGTGCCCGGGGGGGCGCTGGGTTTGGGGCAGCCCTGCGCGGTGCCCCCACCCTTGTGGCCTTTCTAGCCCGGCAGCTGGCTCTAAAGGTTGCAGGTACTTCGCCGTTTCTGCTGAATGCGTGCTGTTGGGCGCGCACGGCCCTAAGCAAGGCGTCCTTACCGGTGTGCGCGTGGGGAATGATGCGGATCTAGGAAGATGTGCGTGGCGGTGGTGGTCTAAGGCGGACAGCGTGTTCTTCCTATGCAGAGAAACCGCGCCGGGCTCTTTGGAGCGCTTTCAGACGTGCAGGGCGGTCAGAATCGGGCGGGGGTGGCGGGAGATTGCGAGGCGCCTTGGAGAGCCGAGTCTCTGCCTAGCCGAAGATTTCGTCGCCGGTCTGAATCTCTCCCGCTGTCCCTGTACATTGGCAAAGGGTCTGTCTGCTGTTCTCAATCGCCTGGTTCTCTCCCCCACGTCCCCCATAGCCGTGCGCTCCCCCAAACTTAAGCCAGGCAGATTCAGACGAGAGGGCGACTGGAACCAATGGGGGTCAAAAGCGCCTAGATCAGGCTTGCAAGCGCCACCGAGTTCAACGGGGCCGGCTTCCCGGGGAAGTAGGAAGCGGCTTGAGACCTCGTTTTCTCGTTGGGCTTCCTCGGGAGTCAGTCCAAGCCCAACGGAAGGGGCAAAGGATGGGGTGGGAGTGGTACGTTTTCCCTACCCGGCATTAAACCAAAGGGACAGGCGGGCGGGTTGCGGGGGGGGGCGCACTCTTCGGGGCCCTTCGCTCGGGGGAGGGACGGTGGCTCAGTGGTAGAGCACCTGCTTGGGAAGCAGAAGGTCCCAGGCTCAACCCCCGCCATCTCCAACTGAAAAAGGGCCCAGGCAAGTAGGCGTAAAAAAACCTCAGCTTGAGCCCCTGGAGAGCCGCTGCCCGTCTGAGTAGACAATACTGACTTTGATGGACTGAGGGTCTGGTTCAGTATAAGGCAGCTTCAGATGTTCATATATATGTTCATAGGACTGTCGGTTGGGCACCGATGGGCGCGTCTAACCCGGGCGAGGCGCGGGCGGATGATTCCCCACCCCTCGCGTTTACTGTGTGTACACAGGAGCGCATGGAGACGTGCAAGAAGAGCGGTGGGCGCCTATTAAAGACAGCGATTATTTCTAGGGGAGCCAAAGACTCTGGGGTCTCCCGCTCCTGTGCGAGAGTCCCGTTCCATGGGCCCTCCTGTAAAAACCCAGCCGCAAAACGCATTATTTGGCGTCGTGTGAATGCACCCCTTGTCTGGCGAATCGATGCGTCTGGGAGAAAGAGGCTGCGAGCACACACATCAAAGAATGCACATTCAATCCACTTTCAGTGCACTTTGCAACTGGATTTTGCTGTGTGAACTGGCAAAAAATCGGTTGCAAAGTGCATTGTTTCGCGTGTCAGACTGCAGCCAGAGGCTGGGATCACGCACACTGAATAATGTACTTTCAGTCCACTTCCAATGCACTTTACGACTGGATTTGGCTGTGTGGATTTGCAAATCCACACAGTAAAATCCAGTTGGAAAGTGGATTGAAAGTGCAGTATTCAGTATGCGTGATCGCAGTCAGTGGGTGCCAGAGAGGAAAAGATGGGTGCCGTCAAAATCAGCCCAAGAGCCGGCCTATGCGATTTTTTTTTTTTTTTAAGCACTGTTCTTTCCAATGGAGGGAAAGGGAATGCGCTTCGCTCCCTTCCGCGGAGCTTGCGAGCGCTTGATGTGGTGGGATCGTGCCCCTGCTAAGAATATCCCCTCCCCACACACTTTGGCTACCTTGTATGAAGGCAACGGACGGGGGTCACCCCAGCCAACAGGTGACTGACCCAAGAAGGCAGGGAGATGTGCCAGGTACCCGCAGGGCCCCACATAGAAGAGAAGGCGCGCGGGTGTGTATGGCGCACACGGTGCTGGTGACACCCTTTCTAGGAGAACAATGTGAGCGGGAGGATGAATCATAGAGTTGGAAGGGACCTCCAGGGTCATCTAGCCCAACCTCCTGCACAATGCAGGAAACTCACAAAGACCTCCCCCTAAATTCACTGGATCTTCATTGCTGTCAGATGGCCATCTAGCCTCTGTTGAAAAACTTCCAAGGAAGGAGAGCCCACCACCTCCCGAGGAAGCCTGTTCCACTGAGGAACCGCTCTAACGGTCAGGAAGTTCTTCCTAATGTTGAGTCGGAAACTCTTTTGATTTAATTTCAACCCACTGGTTCTGGTCCAGCCTTCTGGGGCCACAGAAAACAATCCCACAACATCCTCTAGATGACAGTCCTTCATGTACTTGAAGATGGTGATCATATCACCTCTCAGCCGCCTCTTCTCCAGGCTAAACATGTCCAGCTCCTTCAATTTTTCTTTGCAGGACTTTCTTCACAGGACTTGGTCTCCAGACCAAGAGAGTGAAGAGGGCCTGGCATTTCTCTCTGGATGCACCAACGCTGCTTCCGCACACGTGAGGCGCAGGGCAGGTGTGAACGCTTCATGGTGGCCCTATATCTTTCAGGCTTTAGCTCGGACTTGCGGTCGGGAATGCGCTGCCTTCTCCACCTCTTCCTGCTTCGCAAATGCTCCTTTGTGTGCTGCCATGGCCCTCGTCGTCCCTTTCGTCCCCCCAGAAAGCATCCAAAAGCTCCCGATCGCCTGCTGTTGCCCCACTGGGCCCTATTGGGTCGATAGGAGAATCTCGCGGCCTGCTCTGGATTTGGGAAAGGCGTACAAACAGAGAGTCAGCACTGCGACCTGGCTGCGCCTGTTACTCCGAATTAAGGCCCATTGCGTTCACGAGAGCCTTAATCCCAGGATTTCACTGCTCGTTCCCGTCCGGAGCACAGCCCTCGGGCTGTTTTGACTGGGCCGGAATGCATTGGGGAGGGGGGGGGGTCGACTTTTGGGTTCCCATGCTGCTTACTCGCGAGGAAGCGTCCCGGAGACTCCCCGATCCAGGGAGGAAATCCCAGCGCCGGTCCCCAAATCCAGGGAAGGCCGGAGAGCTCCTAATTGAAACTGGAGTCAGCTCCGGGACTGGTTTCGGGCCTCCTAGCCACGCCTCAAGTTTAAACGCAGGCAGAATAGATCCATTTGGGAGCGACCCTGGGAGGAAGGCGGAATTCCCAGGGAAAGCAAAAAAGGATGCATTCACCCTGTCTGCTGTTCTCAATCGCCTGGTTCTCTCCCCCACTTCCCCCACATCCGTGCGCTCCCCCAAGCTTAAACCAGGCCGATTCAGACGAGAGGGCGACTGGAACCAATGGGGGGGCAAAGGCGCCTAGATCAGGCTTGCAAGCGCCACCGAGTTCAGGTCAGGCTTGCAAGCGCCACTTTCAATCCACTTTCAATGCACTTTGGATTTGACTATGTGAAACGGCATCGATCCACTTGCAAATGGTCACTGAAGTGGATTGAAGCTGCATTCTTTAGCATGTGTGAAAACACCCCCGAAGGGTCAAGATCCGGATTCTAGCTAAAGTCGTTCCGTCGGGGGAAAGGCCACCAGGGTCCCCTTCAGACCCGGAACGTTCCGAGTTCAAACCAGAGAAGCGCGTCGCACTCTGATCCTCAAACCCCTGGAGCTGCCTCCGCCCGGCTAGAGAGGCCCGGCTTGCCTCCCAGGTAACACGCGCAGGATCGGGCGGCCAGGGACTGGATCCCGACAGGCTGGGTTCCGGCGGCTTTAGTCGAGATCCAGTCCCCGGGAGATCCAAACGCTTCTCACAGGCAGGGCCTCCTGAGATCCGTCTAGATTCGTGGGGTTCTGGCGGTGGACTCTAGATCCGGTTGGGCATGGCATTTGGCGCAGGGCCCGACCCCCTTCGGCGTCGCAGGCAGACAGACACGAAAGGGGCGCTCTTCGCCTCCCCTTGGACGTCTCCACACCTGCCACGTTCTAGGCGTTTTAATCCAGTGGACACGCCTACAAAGGGCAACGTGAGAATGCGGCCGCCGCCGCGCAGCTTAGAATCGGGGACCGAGAGCTCCCTGCTGAAGGCCCAGCGGATGAGAACCCGTGTTTGCCGCTAGACCTGAAGCCAAGAAGTCCCCCTCCTCCGAACCTCTGCCAGGGTCTTTTCCCCTCCCACCCGAGTCCCCTTTCTCTCTCCGAGGGGGCCCGAAGCCTCCTTGGAGATCCCACTTGCTCCCCCCCCCTTTCCCTCCCTCCCGCCGGCTTTTCTGCCAACCGGGTTTGGCCAGGTCCAGAAGGACGGGCCGACGGGCTTGCCTGCGGCAAACGCAGATCAGGCAAACTCGCCGCGAGCCGCCTGCCCCAAATTTATAGCCCGGGTCACCGCTGGAGTATTTATAATGGAGAGTCAATTGGTTTAATTCAATTAGGCCTAGAATATAACTCAGAAAGTCCGTTAAATTCCAATTATCGCAGCCGCCGGCGGGTGCGCCCATTCCCACATTTCCCCCCCTCGCCTCGCCTCGCCTCGCCCGCATCCAAGACGAGCAGATTTGCATATTGAGATCTGCCTCTTCGCCCAAAGGACTCCTGGCCGCTCCCGGCTTCTGCCCTGGGGGGTCCCGTCCCGCCCGCCCACCCGAAGGAGCCCCTGCCTGGAATACGGAGTGGGGAAGCAGCGACGCCCCCAGGGCCACGATCCCAGGCAGAGAAGGGCGCCCCAGCCTTCTGGTCTGCAGCGGCACAGATTCCGCTCGCTCTTCCGTTTTGGCAAGCCTGCGCTGAATTTCAGCCTCTGAATTTGGGGGCTGGAATCTTTTGTGTTGAGTAGAAGCAGCAGCACCCCCCCCCTCCTTGTACCCAGGATGCAGCTAGAGGTTTCTTCCTTCTTTTTCTTTCTCTATCTCTCCCTTCCCTCCTCCCTCCCTCCCTCCCTCTCTCTCTCCTTTCTCCCTCCCTCCCCCCCCTCTCTTTCTCCATTCTTATTTCCTGTCGCCCTGGCCCTGTGAAGCGTCAGTTCTTCCCCTTTCAAAAGCCCCGCAGTCCAAAATGCCCTAGCGGGAATTGAGACTGGACCAGCGGCTGGTCTGGGCCCTTTTGCCTTGTGAAATGGGGAGGGGGAGGTCTCCGTTTGATCCCGTATTAGATTCGGGCACTCTTCTGGATTTTAAAACGAGGCAGGCTCTTGTTGGGTAGACGCCGCTTTTTGGAGTCGGACAATCGACGGGCCTTGGATGTTCCCAGATGTTGGCAGCATCCCCGACCGACTCCCTAAGCGACGTCTGCCTCCCGCGCAAGATTCGGGGAGGGCAAAAATAAACGCTTTTGTAAGGGTCCCTCTTTATAATCTCAAGCGCCATCCTTGTTTTGTTTGATTCTTGGCTTGTAGCCTCTGTGCCAAAAAGGGCTTTAGGGTACGTCACTGTGGTACCTTTGCTGCCAGCAAGGAGTTTTGGCTGAAGAAACAGCCGTTTCCTCCTCCGCCAAAGGCAAAGGGGGGCCGAGGCCGGGGGAGACAACGGGCAGCTCTCCTTGGCCCAGTTTGACCTGAAACTGAAGGATTTGGGGTCAGGCTCAGAAGCCTTCCTTCCTTCCTTCCTTCCTTCCTTCCTTCCTTCCTTCCTTCCTTCCTTCCTTCCTTCCTTCCTTCCTTCCTTCCTTCCTTCCTTCTTCTCCCTCCCTCCCTTCTTCCTTCCTTCCTTCCTTCTCCCTCCCTCCCTTCTTCCTTCCTTCTTCCTTCCTTCCTTCCTTCCTTCCTTCCTTCCTTCCTTCCCTCCCTCCTTCCCTCCTTCCCTCCTTCCTTCCTTCCTTCCTTCCTTCCTTCCTTCCTTCCTTCCTTCCTTCCTTCCTTCCTTCCTTCCTTCCTTCCTTCCTTCCTTCCCTCCTTCCCTCTCTCCTTCCCTCCTTACTTTCTTCCTTCCTTGGAGCGCTCGGTTCCTTTACCCCTAACGTGGACCACCGCCGGTTAAAAACGAACCTGCGAGTTCCCCAACCCAACAGCCGTAAAACCGAATTCTATCTACGTCCCTTCGAGTTCTCCGAGAGGCCCTTGCTGGTGCGCCTCCCCCCTCACGCTTCCGGCTTCTCTTTCGGATCCCGCATCTCCACCAAAGCAGACACAACTCTGGTTTCCCCTCTGCGGTTGCCGACTTTAGTGGAGAAAGAATCGCGCAAAGGGAAGAGGCGCTTGGGCGCGCGTCCTGCTCCAAGCGCCTGTTTGGCCGGTTTCCCCGCCGCGCAGTTGCGGATTCTCTTGCGCATCTCTTTAGCAAACCTCGCTCTCCTTCACCTTAGATCTCCGAGCCGCAGAGTAACCAGAGATGCGGAGGAGGTGGAAGGCCGGCGGGTCGGATTTTCCGGAGGGGCTCCCTTCCCTTCCCTTCCCGAGGGTCAATTGTTGTATTTGAACTGTTTTCTTATGGCTGTAATCCGCCCTGAGCCCACATGGGAAAGGGCTGAATATAAACCCGCCAAATCAAAAAAATATAATAACTCAACTCCTTTCTGGCTGCTGGGGTCACCAAAGCCTTCTGACACCACGTGTGTGGGGAATCCCAGCCCCGGCTCCTTCCATGCCTCTCCGGCACAGCCTTCTCCGGGTCCCTGCAAGTTCCTCCCCCCGGGTGCGGAATTACCAGATCTGGGGCTGCAAATCTATGGAGGGAGGAAGCGGCACTGCCCGCCATGGGATTCTCTTTTGTGAGCATGTTTAGGATCGCACCGCGCCAGGCTCTGCGGATCTCCCTGGGTCCCTTCGGCTCTCTTTTGGACAGAGCCACGAAGCCTCTAGGCCGGAGCTGGCTTTGCCCATCGGAACCGAGTCCTCTCTTGTACAAACCAGCGCCCGCAGCCCTTCTAACACCCCCCCCCCCGCCCCTAAAGCCCCTCCCAGGCGGCTCCCCGCTTGGCTTTGCCCCTTCCCAACTCCCTGTTTCGTTCCTTTCCTTCGCTCCTGCGCCGGGTTCGTGGCAAGCGCCGGGCTGGGAGGACAGGCTGGGCTGGGCACAATCCCCAGGGCCTTCTCGAAGCCTCCTCCGCGACCAAGCACAGCCCGTCTTTCTTTCTTCTTTTCCCAGCCTCGCCTGTTCGATTTACCTTAATTTTTTTTTTAATGTGACTTTTCTAAGCCCGGTTTAGAAAACCTTTTCTGATTCAGCTGCAACCGGCGCTCTTCTAATCCGCTTCTGTATCCGGCGTCGGGAGTTTCCCCTAAACTTGGTTTTCCTACTCATGTATATGCGGCGCTGATCGCAGATTCGGATCTTAGTCCTCTGACTGAGCGGGCCCGTGGGAACGGCCTGCGGTCCAGATCCGGCGATTCGGAGCCGCAGGCGGGTCCTGATCCGTTGCCTCTGACGAAGCGGGTTCTAGTCTGCCAGAGGTGACGCTGGTATAAATTCGGGTTCACTTCGGTTACCCTTAAAAGGCGAATTCCGGTGCCCGTTTCTGTCTGCTGCTCTAGACCTCAAAGACTTGGCCGCGTCGCCTTTTCACCCTGTTGTGCTAAGCCCGGGGCAATATTAGAAGCGAAAACAGAAAGGGCAACCAGGGGCTGTGATCACACGTGCGAAAGAATGCGGGTTCAATTCACCCGAAATGCATTTTCATACTGGGGTTTGCCGAGTCATACCGTAAAATCCGGCTGGATGAGTGCATTGCGCGTGGATTGAAATGGCATTATTTAGCATGTGTGCTCACAGCCAAGAAATAACTAGAAGACGGGTTAAAAAGTCTGTGTGTGTGTGGGGGGGGGTAGTCACGTCCCTCACGTGTGCTTGATTTGAATCGCAGGCTCTTACCAAGCGGGTTTTTTACCCCCCTTGCAAGGGAACTCCTTTTTCGCAAAGGCGCTCCCGCTGAAGAATTCGCAGCCGGATCAAGTGCGGGGTAAAAGGCGGCTTCCCAAGGCTAGGTAGAGAGCCTGAGGCTTGTAGCCTGAAACAGGGTGCGCGCGCGTGGAGGGGGGCGATTGGTTTGGGTTGGCTTGGCCACAACTGTGCGCCTTTTGGCAAAGCTGAGAGAGAGTAGTTGGGGAGGGGGGGGTCGGATGAGGTGAGATCTGCCCCTTTTGACCCGCCTTGAGGTTGCAGGTTGCGCTATAGCTCTCCTTCAGAGCCGGACAAGGCGATCCCGTTGCATGAGAGCGCTATTCTCCTAGGACGCGCGCCACGCTCTGCGTGTGGGTGCATATGCAGCTCCGTTTCTGCTTCGAGAATGAGCTCTTTTGAGCCGAGGGTCTCTGGGGACGGTTCCCGGTTCTCAATACTGTATTCCGCGCTAGACCTTCAATCCTGGTTCAGCCCTGTCTCCAAACTGACCTGCTGCGCTTGAATCAGGGAATCCCAGAAAGAAACCGAGTCTAGGAGTCGATGATGCTATGATTCTAGTGGGGAAAATCCGTTCGGGGGACAGGGCTGGATCAGGATTCAAGGT
Source organism: Heteronotia binoei (assembly GCF_032191835.1). Lineage (NCBI taxonomy): Eukaryota > Metazoa > Chordata > Lepidosauria > Squamata > Gekkonidae > Heteronotia > Heteronotia binoei. The sequence continues at coordinate 182,884,072 of NC_083224.1, read as the reverse complement.
CTCTCTCGGGAAAGCCGCCCCTCGTTTATCCGGCATCCACAGCTCCGGGGGTTGCCAGAGACAAGCCCGAACAAAACTCGCCGTCCTCTCCAGAGCCGGCGCCCGGGTTAGCCCAGGGGAGGCCGGCCGCGAAACCAAAGCCGCCTTTCGGAGCTCCGGCTGGTTTCTCTCCGTTTTGCCCTGCACTGGTTTGATCTTCAAGGTCTTTCGGAAACCCTTTGCCCAACCTGCACCCCGTGAAAGCTCTAACGGAGACCCCGGCGCGCAAAAAAGAGCGACTTCTTTTCTCCTTCGGGAGGTCTAAGGTTTGAAGCATAAATAATATATATTTTAAAAGAAGAAACCAATAAGCCACACGGGCTGCTTTGTTGTGGTCGGTTCTGATAGAAGCTGGCGTGTAAAGGCCTTTCCCCGCTGAGTTCACTCCCGGTCCTTTCCTCCTTCCCACCTCCCAACCAAACCGAGCAGAGCGCAGAGCGAAACCTTTCGCCTTTTGACGCAAAGCAACGAATCCTGCTGGGTTGGGGTCCCGGGTGTGTGTGTGTGTGTGTGTGTGTGTGTGTGTGGAAATGGCCGGGGTCGGGGGTGGGGCTTTCGCCTGTTGTCTTTTCCGGCGAGCTTGGAGGCTGATCTTGGAGTCTGGTGGTCTCTCCCGGATTAATCTCTCCTGGGGAATCCGCGCCTCCCTTTCTCCGGAGATTTCCTTAGGGATCCACTCGGCTTGCCTCTAATTCCATTACATCCGAGGAAGGAAAGGACAACCTCTCTCTCTCCCACCCCCCCTCCCTCTCTCTCCCCCTTTCTGCTCTCTGCAGTGCGCCCTATTTCTGCATCCTTTGCATGCGCCCCTGGCTGCATTTTGGGGATGCTGGGTTTGGTATACATGGGATCTATTGCCCTGGGCAGCACAGCAAACCGTCGGAACTGTCAGGGATCGGGGCCGCAGCAGGCTTCCCAGTCTTCCTCCCGCCCTGAACTGCAAGAGGGAAACCGACCGGGCAAAACTTCGTGGCCTCCGGAATCCTGAAGCTTAACAAGCGAACGGGAGACCGCTGCCCGTTCCCGGCACGGCTTTAGGGGTCCTCGGAGACCGCAGCGCATAGCGTTGTCCAGAAGCCCCGAAAAAGCAGTCTCTCCCTGCCTATTAAATACAATTTAATATTTTGGAGTTAGGCAGAGCGATGTTTGCAGCCCAAGGCGCCGTTGAATAGACCGGTCCCAAATAAATACAGCTAGGAGGCCAGCCTCGACCGAACGGAAGAACAGGCCAAGAACTCCAAGATTTCTGTGCCACTCAGAAGTCTGCCCGTTCCATTTCAACGAGCCCAGAACGATCAGCCGGCTTCGCTTGGCATCTGATTGCCCTGGAGCTACCAAGAGCGGGTTAAACCTTCCCGAACTCGCCAACCTTCTTAGACAAACGGTACAAACCGGGGCAGAATCCCTCGACTCTATTGCCCGCCTTCCCTTCTCTATTGCCTTTCCTCATTCAATTCGGTCAATGAGGAAAGCAGCAAAAATTCTCAAACGAGTCTCTGTCCAGCTCCAATTTCCCCCTCCTCCAGTTCTCCTTCTATTCCACGCGTAAGAACAAAAAATACATTTTTGGAGGTGGTGAGAGAACAAGAAAACAGCTAGGTGGTGGTGGTGGTGGGTAGACAGGAAGAGATATCAGGACTTCTAGGGAAGGAGGAGTATTTTTTCCAAAATTTTGGTAGGCTTCATCTCCCACTACCAGTCCCCGAATCGAATGTGTCCAAAAATTAGCAAAATTACAGTGGCAACAGAATATTGCCCTTGCGAAAGCAAGCGATCGCTTCCTTTAAACAGCAGTAACAATACAAAACGGGGTAAGCAGAAATGACGAAAAAATATGGTCGTAATCAACAGGGTTTTGTGTGTGTGTGTGTGTGTGTGTGTTTTTTGAAAAACCAAACCAACCTACAGTATATAAGATAATTTCAGAAAGCGCCTCTCTGAAGAGGTATGCGCCACTCTCTTTGAATCCGGGACGTGTTTGAGCCGAAGTTAAGCACTTTTAGTCCTATCGTGGAGGGATCTAGGCACGTGCTGAGCTGTGAAACCCCGAAATCTATGCGACTTCAAAAGGGCATGGCTGGATCGGGGCCCCACATTGTTATTTGTAGCGCTTGCAAGTTTTGCTAAAATTGAGCGGGTTGGTCGTCTGAGTTGCTAATCCTCTTTTTTTGGAGTTCGATTTTTTCTCTCCTGCCACGCTTGCTTACATCTCTACGAAATCCACACCTTTTCATTGTTTGCATTTTTTTTAAAAAAAGAAAACGGTTCCTTGATTATTTTAATAAGTGCAGAGTAACCGGCGTCCTTCCCTGCGCCCTGTAAGATTTTCCTCCTTCCCATCTACTCCCAAACAATCTGACCCTGATGGAACAATCCACCGTCATGAATAAGCAAAGCAAAATTATGTCTATCCGCTTATTCGGTACTTGCTGCAGTTCCTTTTGTTCCAAGCCGCAGAGAAGGGGAGATGGAAAAAAAGACAAAGAGAAAATCTTTTCGCTGAACTCAGTTTTCAGTTAGGCGAAATTTCACCATGCAGGCTTAAAACTGAGCGCATTTTGGAAATTTAGGGTGCAGCCAGCCCACACAAATTTGGTCCTGCAAAAGAAACCAAGTAACTTATCAAGACTTTTTAAAACAATCCCATCAAATGCTGGTAAATGCGTTATATAATCCACATTCCCAATTCCTTTAATTCAAGCCAATAAATTTGCTTCATGGTCCCCCGAAAATTATTAAGTTTGAGAACGATATTGATATGTTCCTTTGGAAGATAATCCTAATAATTCAGACAAAACATTATCTAAGATCTTCAGTTTCTCAAACTCAACCTCCCAATTCCTGCAGTCTTCTTTTAGTTTTTAAAAATTAATTCTGTATCTAGAATTCTCCCTTCTTCCCTTAATCCTTACAACAGTTCCATGTCAACTTTTTTTTTTTTTTGGCCATTTTTACCCAGGAGAACTGCCAGTCCACTAACAACAACAAACAATAGAAAGTGGGAGCCATATTGGTCCATGAAAAAATCTCCCCAAAGCACCATCCATTTAAATTAATGATATCTCTAGAATTCTCCCTTCTTCCCTTAATCCTTACAACAGTTCCATGTAGACTTTTTTTTTTTTTTTGGCCATTTTTACCCAGGAGAATTGCCAGTGCACTAACAACAATAACAACAACAAACAACTAGAAATGGGTAGCCATATTGGTCCATGAAAAAATCTCCTTAAAGCATCATCCAAAACCTTCAATTCAGACCAAACAAAGTAACACAACATAGTACAGAAACTTTTTAGTTTTCCATGACTCTTCATCAACCCCATGATGACCAATGCTTCCTCTAAGCATTGTGAGCAAAAATTCTACTTTGTGAGCTACTGGCATTAAAGTTGTGAGCTATTGCATAAATTAGTTTGCTCTGGAGCCATTTTTCCTGGGCTAAGACACAAATGCGTGAGCCAGAGGCTAAAAACCGGTGAGCTAGCTCACACTAACTCAGCTTAGAGGGAACACTGCCCATGACAGCAACCTATGTTAGAGACGGGAGCTGAATCTGTGTCCTTCCCAGCGTGAGCCTACTGATAATGAACCACACTTGATCACATAATGAATAGCACCTTCTTATCTCTGTGCTCAGAAATGCATGCCAACCATCATGGTCTCTCTCTCTTTCCAAGAAACTTGGGATATGTCACTTTTCAAGGGATCCAGAAGCTGTGGGTCATCTTCCTAACACAAGCATCCCATGTCTCTCACAAAGGATAAATGCAAAAAAAAACAAACCCACTATTACCAAACTTTGACAAGTTAAGGATTGTGGTAAAAAACGTGACCCCAAAAGGTAGTGAAATAAAGGCAGGGAACAGTTGAGGGGACAGTCTGACATCTGCTACTGATGTCAACTAGATTTGAGTCCAGTAGTACCTTGAGACCAACAAGATTTTGGGGCCATCCGTTTTCAAAAGTCAAAGCTTCTTCGTTAGATTATATTTGGACTGGCCAATTTGTGGCTCGGGAGCCATAGGTGGCTCTTTTGTACATACTGTGTGGCTCTTGAAGTCCCCACCATCATATCAGCTGGCTTGGAGAAGGAATTTGTCTCTTTAAATCACTTATCTAAACCAAGCCAGCAGGTGGCTTGGAGAATCCACTTAAAGTTAAAGTTGCTTTCTTTCCACTTCTCCCTCTCCTATGTCCTTCCTTCCTTCCTTCCTTCCTTCCTTCCTTCCTTCCTTCCTTCCTTCCTTCCTTCCTTCCTTCCTTCCTTCCTTCCTTCCTTCCTTCCTTCCTCCCTCCCTCCCCTTATGGCTCTCAAACATTTGACTGTATTCAGTGTGTCCCTTACGTTAAGCAAGTTTGGCACCCCTAATTTATATAGTTTTGGAGGTGGAAACACTGTGCCAGATTTGGAATTTCCTTTATTTCCCTGGCTTTACAAGATTCTCTCCCTGGCTCAAAATTACATTTTACTTCCTTTTCACACTTGGGGCAGCTCTGAGGGCAGAACTATATTATTTGCAGTTCCATTGTATTTCTTACAGTCAGTTTTTAAATTGTGTATGATTTGGCTGCCTGGGCACTGATTGACAGGGAATGGCTAACCTTTGGGGATCCTTTATCCCCTCCCTTCATTTTCTTGCTGGAAGGAGCCCTCTCTCCACTCCCCGCATCCATAACTAATTCTCTTATTACTCAGTTAAAATTCCTCTAATTCCCTAAGTGTTTCACCAACAGGCTTCTTGGAGGGAATCAGTAATACACAATACACAATCACATTATAACGAGTTCACATCATTATCATTTAGTTAAAATTATGTAAATAGATCAAGCATTGCGTTAAAGGCCAAATGACTAAGGTCTCCTAAATAACAATTATTTAGTTAAAGTATGCATAAATAAATGAGTTAAACATCAAATGACTGAGTTCTCATAAATAACAATTCTTTAGTTACAAATATACAAATAAATAAGCCTTGTGTTAGATGCTGAATCCCGGGTTGTACATTCCCCTTTAAAACTTTGTTGGCGAGACATGTCGGGAATTTGGGGAATTTTATTCAATCAACAGAATCTATTTTTATTTTATTTTATCCGCCTTGGGCCTGATTTTTTTTTTTTTACTATCGGGTGCATACGTTTCACTTTGCCCTATGAGTAAATCTCACCTGCAACGTGAGTCACTTCTAGAAAGGTCTTCAGATAAAACAGGAGACTAGATGCTGGTGCCTTAAAGACTCACAACATTTATTCCGGAGTGAGCTTTTGTAGAGCGGCCTTCCCCAGATTAGAAGGACCCAACATGGAAGCTTCTGATGGAATAAATTCTGTTAGACTTTGAGGGGGAAGGGGGACTGAATTCCTGTTTCATTTTGCTGGAATTGACCAACCCAGTGATATATCTGGAATTGTCTTCAAATGTATGCTACTGTAGCCATGTTGCTTATCTGATTCTCTGATGAGACCTTCTTCGAGTTGACTGGTCACTGGCACACCTCTTGCAACGGGGAGAGGAAGGTGTGGTGAAACAGAGCTTCTTTCACTGCTATTCTAGACCCTCTCCCTGAAGTTTAATTAAAAAAAAAAAATTAAAAGCCCTTATTGTTCACAGACATGGAAGACGGGGAGGGGAGATTTACTGCAGGTTGTGTTTTGTTCTCGGTAATATGTAAACCATGTTTCTGGCTTCCTCTCAGATCTCTGACCCACGCTTGGCGCTTATTTTTAGTACGTTATTAGCATGGAAAATAATTTTATTTAAAAATATGCACAGCGGCTTTTGCTTGTGTCTCAAACGGCCTGCAGTGAACACTGTTGTTCTGGAAATGATTTATGGAAAATATTTACACTTTGCTGCATCAGCAAAACTGGGGAAAGGGGGTGGGGTTGTTCCACATTAAATTAGGATAGCCCAAATTCTTTTTATCATTAGCAGAACATTTCTGGCTGTGCAACTAGTTAAATGCCTGTCCTGGTTGTTAATTATCCACACAAAAGTCCAGCGGAACCTTGAAGACTCAGATTTCTTTTGATATGAGCTTTCGTGAGTCAGAGGCTTGCGGCTTGGCTCACTTCCTCAGAGATCTGGACCTTTGTTTGATTTGGTTCCTACAACTGACTAACACTGCTACCCCTTAACAATGAACCACACACTCCGGCAAGCAGGCCTTTTTTGTAGCAGGAACTCCTTTGCATATTAGGCCACACACCCCTGATGTAGCCAATCCTCCTGGAGCTTACAGTAGGCCATGTACTAAGTGCCCTGTAAACTCTTGAAGGATTGGCTACATCAGGGGTGTGTGGCCTAATATGCAAAGGGATTCCTGCTACAAAAAAAGCCCTGCTGGCAACTCAAGGGTTTGGAGATGAGTATTTTGGTTATGCCTTTTAAAAAGCCCCAAAATAGATAAACAAACAAAAAATTCACTCAATTTTCATTCTGCTGAAGGATTGTCAGTTGCTTGCCATTATTTTAAAACTAAGGCCTTTAAATCACATCTGGTGATGATAAATAGAATTTAAATGTTTCTGCCCTGTTAATCTGTTTGAAAAGGGCCTTTTGGACATTTGTTCCAAGCTCGCCCCGGACGTTTTGACAAGGTGAAAAACTGATATGGCAAATTCCCATGACGGTAATTCATATGGACACAATCCACCACGGCCTTCTCCTGCAAAGTCCTTATCAGGGGCTTTTTGGGAGCAGGAATGCACAGGGACACAGTTCTGGCTGGCTTGGTGTGGCCTAATATGCAGATGAGTTCCTGCTGGGCTTTTCCTATAAAAGCCCTGGTCCTTATTAAAATGAATGGGAGTTGTGCAAGCGACTGGTGATGCAGCAGCCCTCTTTGTGCAGGCATGGAGCACTCGATGGGCTTTTGCACAGGACTCCATCGTAAACGGAGCTTCAAGGATTGGCCTTGGGTGTCTCCCACTCTGCTGCCGTTCGATGGCTGGAGGCGGCATCTTGGGTTTCAGTGATGGGGAAAGGGAAGAAGGGGGTTTCCACGCTTATGTGTGGAAGAGATTAATTGCAAGGTAAAATGGTCCAAAGGCAGCATGTTGTGGTTTCTTTTGGAGCATCTGGGGATTAGAAATGTGCAGCTGGACATTTACAAAACAAGATTCAAGCCAACTGAATATGCTCTGAATCAGAATGACACTGTCTCTTAATTCAGGAGTAGTCGGGGGGGGGGGGGGGGGTTGTAGCAGAAACTCATTTGCATATTAGGCCACACATTGCTGATGTAGCCAATCCTCCTGCAGTTTACAGGGCTCTTCTTACAGGTTATGGGATCCAAATGGCTTCCTAAAGCCACTGAGATGGTACAGTGTTTGGTGGAAAGGGGAGACTGAACAGAAAAACTCCACAAGAAAACTCCAGTATCACAGTCCCTCACATATCTGCGCATTCCCTCTTTCCCTTCATTGATCCTGCCCCTCCCACCTCTGAATGCTCTGGAAATCAAAACCAGGCTGCAAGGCACCAGAATAACTACTTCCAGGGCTTTTTTGGTAAGAAAAGCCCAGCGGGAACTCATTTGCATATTAGGCCACAGACCCCTGACACTAAGCCAGCTGGAACGGCATGCTTCAAGAGAGGTTTGGATAAAAATATGGAGCAGAGGTCCATCAGTGGCTATTAGCCACATCACATTATTGGAACTGTCTGGGGCAGTGATGCTCTGTATTCTTGGTGCTTGGGGGGGGGCAAAGTGGAAGGGCTTCTAGCCCCACTTGTGAACCTCCTTTTTTTTTTGGCCACTGTCTGACATAGAGTGTTGGACTGGATGGGACATTGGCCTGATCCAACATGGCTTCTCTTATGTTCTTATGCATTCCTGTGAGTTCCTGCTCAACAAAAGCCCTGACTACTCCCAGGGCTTTTTTTTGTAGCAGGAACTCCTGCTACACCCCTGACATCACCATTGTTTTGCACAGGGCTTTTTTTGTAGACAAAGTCCAGCAGGAACTCATTTTCATATTAGGCCACACCTCACCACCAGGCCAGTCGGAACTGTGTTCCTGTGAGTCCCTGTTTTTTTAAAAAAGCCCTGCTCCTGTGAGAGAGGTTTTGACAAAATGAACTTACATCTGGATGCTCAACGTAGCATCACCAGGATGGGTAATATCATGAGGGTGAGCTCCAGAATGTGTCCAGAGGAGGGCCACAAAGATGATGAGGGGTCTGGAGACCAAGTCCTATGAGGAAAGGTTGAAGGGGCTGAATAAGTTTATCCTGGAGAGGAGATGACTGAGAGGTGATACGATCACCATCTTCAAGTACTTGAAGAGCTGTCATATAGAGGAGGGTGTGGAATTGTTTTCTGTGGCCCCAGAAGGTAGGACCAGAACCAATGGGTTGAAGTTAAATCAAAAGAATTTCCCGCTAAACATTAGGAAGAACTTCCTGATGGTTAGAGCAGTTCCTCAGTGGAACAGGCTTCCCCGGGAGGTCGTGGGCTCTCCATCTTTGGAGCAATACTGATTCTGGGAAGTTAGGCAGATCATGAGACGAAGGGCAGGAAGGGTTGCATCAGTGTTTAGTTCTTGTGGCCTTTTCTTGCATGCCCAAAGAAATGCTGATTGCCACTTTGGGGTCAGGAAGCAATTTTTCTCCAGGCCAGTTTGGCCAGGGATCCTGGAGGTTTTTTGTCATCTTCTGGTCATGGAACAGGGGTCACTGAGGGTGTGGGGGGAGGTATTTGTACATTTCCTGCACTGTGCAGGGGGTTGGACTGGAAGGTAGGTGTTGGATTTATATCCTGCCCTCCACTCCGAAGAGTCTCAGAGCGGCTCACAATCTCCTTTACCTTCCTCCCCCACAACAGACACCCTGTGAGGTGGGTGGGGCTGGAGAGAGCTCTCACAGCAGCTGCCCTTTCAAGGACAACCTCTGCCAGAGCTATGGCTGACCCAAGGCCATTCCAGCAGGTGCAAGTGGAGGAGTGGGGAATCGAACCCGGTTCTCCCAGATAAGAGTCCGCACACTTAACCACTACACCAAACTGGCTCTAGATGACCCTGGGGGTCCCTTCCAACTCTATGATTCTCTAATCCTCTTTGTAATATTATAAGACTGTACTTCTCTATAATGTGACAATAGATTTTACTAAGCATGTCTGTTTGCATTTCCTGTAATATAAACTGTGATCTGGGATTGTTTGTACCAGCTGGTGGACAGGCAGGCAGGGCTGCAGAGGTGGGGAAGAGGAATAGAATCAGATGGTCAAGTCAAGGCTTTGCAACTGCTTCCACCCCATGGTGATAGGCAGCCTGTCTGCCCTACTAGCAGATTGAAGGAGGCATGAAGGTGGCTTCCTGCATCCTCCCCAACAGTGAATACACGTGTGCCTGACCAGATGAGAGTTGCATTAATGAGAAGGATCAGAGTGACTCTCTAGCCCTTTTCAGACATTGTTGTCCATGCAAATGGGGAGACTGGCAACCATCCATAGTTCCTCCTCATGTGTTCGGTGGCTTTTTTTGTAGCAGGAACTCTTTTTGCATATTAGGCCATGCCCCCTGATGTAGCCAATCCTCCAAGAGATTACAGGGCTCAGGGCCTATTGTAAGCTCCAGGAGGATTGACTACATCGGGAGGGGCGTGGCCTAATATGCAAATGAGTTCCTGCTACAAAAAAGGCCTGGAGGTTGTTGTCTGAAAGGATTTCCTTTCAGACCTTGTTGTCTGAAAGGATTTCCACCTTTGGTACAGGTGAACCAGAACCCTGAAAAATCATGACTTTATGTAGCATGTACAGCGAAGCTGAACACCAATGCAAAATCTACGTGTTGTCCCTTTTAGATGTTTAGGTCAGTCGCCCTGAGCCCGCTTTGGTGGGAAGGGTGGGATATAAATGGAACTAAATAAATACATTTAAATAACATGGCAACCACACATTTCAAGAGGGTTGAAGATAGCGCATACCTCCAATCACAGGGGTCATTTTATAGAAAAAGATGTGCCAGAGCTCATTCGCACAACTCGTTTGATTAACTCATTTGCATACGCCACACACCCCTGACATCTCTAGAAGGTGTCCTAAACGATATCAGCTCTGCCTCTACCTTAAAATGCTTCTTGAATGATAATTGTCATAATAAAACCTTACTCCCATCATACTTTTAAAAATTAATTTCTCCCATGTAGCCATAGTGGCATGAGCAAAATTTCCATCTATCTGCTTTAGATGTTTAGGTTATTTTTGTCATTTTTTTTGTGTGTGGGGAAAAATATTAGAAAGTCTGTCAGATCTTAGAGTTCAGCAAAATTCTCACAGGGGATTTGAATAATGGAGCCCAGAAGCAAGTATTTTTTTGGGGAGGGGGTAAGAAAGAAAGCGCAATAAAATTGAGAGATTCTGGAGCTCCACTCCTGCCCCGAAAGAGGCCTGGTTCCTGATTGCCCTGATTTGAACATCTGTGAAGGGCATAAAGACAGAAGTGCCGATTCAGGCTCTGGGGTCTCTTGATGTCTGTAATTTCATGTAAAAGCATTACACAGCCACACGGGTCACCTGATACAAATTCTCCCTCCATCTTCCGTTAACCCCAGTAGGAGGAAAGACAGGCAAGGCAACACTTCCTGGTCTTGTGGATTGAAAGTTGGAATGGGTGGGGTTTCTGTTTTAGTTAAAGGACAGAGCACAGAGGAAATGGAAACTAAATCTCGCCCTCATTCTGTGTTTTGTCCTTGCGCTTGAAACATGGTCCCCCACCCCCACTGGCTAACTTTATGTATTAGAGCCAGGCTTGGGGGGTGGGAGATGCAGCCCCCCTTGTCTGTATACTCCATTCTTGCTTGCAACCACGCAAATCCCACCCCTCACACACACATACACACACTGGAAGATCACTCAAAGCCCAGCAGCTGGGAATATGAATTGCCTATAAAAGGGTAATGTTTTCTCCTATCCTATTGCTCTGATATTTGGGTAGCATAATACCTTGAGTGCAGGGGGGAAATGTCATCCTGGCTGGGTGGGGAGGGGGAGTTGACAGGTGAAAATGTGTTACTTTTTCTGACTGAAATAAGAATCAGCTTGATTGCAACTGATTTTAATTCCAATATTAAAGAATCTGATTCATATTATTCGTAACCAGCTTCCCAATTTGATTTGTTAAAAATAACTCGCCTACTAGAAAGATAGGTGTTCCCGGAGCTTTTTTTGAGCAGGAACACACAGGAATGCAGTTCCGGCTGGCGTGTCATCAGGGATGTGGCCTAATATGCAAATAAGTCCCTGACGGGCTTTCTCTACAAAAAAAGCCCTGTGTGAGACAATGGTGATGTCAGGGGGTGTGGCCTAGTATGCAAATGAACCCCTGCTGGGCTTTCCCTACAAAAAGTCATGTGTGAAACAATGGTGACATCAGGGCTTTGTTTTTGAGCAGGAACGCACAGGAACGCAGTTCTGGCTGGCTTGGTGTCAGGGGTGTGGCCTAATATGTAAATGAGGTCCTGCTGAGCTTTTTCTACAAAAAGCCCTATGTGAAAAAATGGCAATGTTAGGGTGTGGCCTAATATGCAAATGAGTTCCTACTGGGCTTCTACAAAGAAAGCCCTGTGTGGCCTAATACACAAATAAGCTCCTGATGGGCTTTGTATTTTTTTTAAAGGCCTGGGTGTTCCTAAAGAATAATCCCAAGCAATAAGAAAAATCGGGGCAAGGGATATACCAAATATTTTGGTGTACCCCTGAGCTTGCACTGTTTCATTCATGTAGCTGATGACTGATGTTTGCGTGCACAGATGGCACTTGTTTTATCTTACTCTTCCAAAGGTGGTATACCCAGTTCTTCCCACCTCCATTTTATCCTCCCAAGAACCCTGTGAGGTAGGTTAGGTGGAGAGAGAACAGCTGGCCCAAGGTGACTCAGTCAGATCCATGGCAATGAGGGATTTGCTCCCTGACCTGGATAGCCCACATCTCAGAAACTGAGCAGGGCCAACTTTGGCAAGTATTTGGACAGGAGACCTCCTTCACTGAGTCACATGGGGAGTGCCCAATTTGGCACCCCCAGAAGGCCAGCGCCCTAGACAATGGCCTAGTTTGCCTTCGGGCAGGGCCGGCCCTGGGTCTCCCTGATCCTTGTTCAACATGCACCATGCTGGCATTGTAGGCTGTTGTAATGGAAATCAGATATGAATTCAGAAAACAGGTTTTTTTAAATTCATTTGTTTATAGCCTGTCTTTCTGGTGGAGAGGCAAGGTGACTTGCAACATATTAAAAATGTAACCAGGCAGCGATAGCCATTGAACAATGCATTAGGAGTAGGACTGCATTGAGTTGCATGGCTGCTGCTTCTTGCTCACAAACAAAGGATTGTAAAACATGCAAACAACTGCATAGAAATCAAAACGTTTCTTCAAGCACCATATTGATTGGCCAATAGAAAGGTTACAGACCACTTCATTTTACTAATACCTCCTACAAATTTCCCCCAATCTAACTAAAGTCCATCTTAATTAGTTACAGATCGGCTATGTAATTTCCTGCTTACCAACAGCAACTGTTAACGCTATAAGGACTGTAAGCGTAAGCAACTTACATACATCCCAACAGATTGTGTGCGCGTGTGTAAAGTGCCGTTAAATTGCAGCCAATTTACGGTGACCCTAGCAAGGGACTTTCAAGGCAACTGAGAAGCAGAAGTGGTTGGCTTCCCCTGCAGAGCCTTCCTTGGAGGTCTCCCTTCCAAATACTGAACCTGCCAAACTTCTGAGATCAAACTATACCAGGACTAGGATTACAGAAATGCAAACAATGCACACACATACAAAAGCTGCCTACGGCATGGTATACCATAATGCAGGGGTAGAATGCTAGCATCCTCTCCATATTAGGCCACACCCCCTTTGATGTAACCAATCCTCCAAGAGCTTACAAAAAAGAGCCTTATAAACTCTTGGGAATTGGCTACAGCAGGGTGTGTGTGGCCTAATATGCAGAGCTCCTGCTAGAATTCCACTTCTGCCTTAATGCAGACAGTGGGGTATGTAGGCAGAAGACAGTGCCATAAAAGCAAGGCCATATTTACAATCAGGGCTTCTTTTTTTTAGCGCGAATGTAGTTCCGGCTGGCTTGCCACCAGGGGGTGTGGCCTAATATGCAAATGAGTTCCTCCTGGGCTTTTTCTATAAAAAGCCCCATGTGAAACAATGGTGATGACAGGGGGTGTGGCCTAATATGCAAACATATTCCTGCTGGGCTTTTTCTACCAAGAAAGCTCTATTTACGATAAACATAGCAATAGAGCACAGACCTGTTTTCTTATGAAAGTGAGCTGTTCCATTATACTCCAATGCTAATCCTGCTCAGTAAAAAAAAAAATCTTCCTTTTTAGGGGGTCATGTTGATGTAAATTGCAAATTATCTGAAATTTGCAGATGTAGTGCTATTGAAATATTTATTGGAAGATACTAAGAAGTCTGTAACCCAGGCAGTAGCAAAATATTGTTTTTTAGCCATAAATAAGTAGAAGTTTTTAACAGAGATGGTTAATAATGCAATTTTTAAGGTTTAAAATTGGTGGAATTTGAATATGAGAATGTTTTTACGTAGTCAGAAATTATGGTCTGTGACTATGAGGTTTTGTATATTGTGCTGGTCAATTGACTGTAATAAATTGTTGTTGATGATGTAAATTGCAAAATAATGCACTAAAAACAAAGCAAAGCAAAAAACCCTGTCTAAGGCATAGCATAGCGTACCATAATGTAGACAGTGGATTATGTAGGCAGAAGACAGTGCCATAAAAGCAAGGCCATAAAAAGACAGAATGTGTAGGAATGCAGTTCCAGCTGGCTTGGCATCAGGCGGTGTGGCCTAATATGCAAATGAGTTCCTGCTAGGCCTTTTCTTTTTAAAAAAGCTCCTTTTATGATAAAGATAGCAATAGGCCACAGGCCTGTTTTCTTATGCAAGTGAACTGTTCCATTATACTACAATGCTAATCCCTTGATAAGAATGCAGTCCTGCACAGTAAAGAAATGTCTTCATTTTGAGGGGGTCACATTGATGTAAATTACTTTGCGTAAAGTCATGCCATTTGCACACTTCATTATAGACTCCATTATCAGAGTCAGTGCAGGATACAGCCTTGCCCTGGCAAGGAATGGATGAATGCTAAGAAAGGGACATGTATGGTCACAGAAGAAGGTGTGCGGCTTTCAAGATTTATATCACTCTGAGACTATAGTTTATATCACGCTAGACTATATCACTCTGAGACTATAGTTCATATCACTCTGAGACTGATTCAGAACGTATAAATCTACGTTCTTCTTCTTCTTCGCCTTTCCTCTGACTCTCTGCAACCCAGGCTTGGTCAGCCTTTATATCTGTATATTATGGTTGCCTGTTTGGCAACAGTGAACTCATCATGGGCTTTTCCTGTGGCAGATTCAGTCCTCTGGAATGTGCTAACAGAGCAGCTGCTGAGGGCGCCTTCACTCGTAGCATTCAAGAAGGCATGCAAGATGTTCTTATTCCAGAGGGCATGTAATGGAGACTAAACTGTTTGGGCAGATCTGGCTGTGGTTTATATTCTGGGTGCTCATTTCTCTCGCTAGATCATTGTGAGGTTATTTTTACACATTTGTGACTTGCCGGTTCTTTTTTGGCCACCTTGAATCTAAGGAGCTAAGGTGGGATATCAATGTTTTTAAAATCAACAAAATATAATAAAACAAAGAAGCATTTGGGGTGGTTAGGGTACATGTGGCTTTAAAAGGTAGCATTGACAAAAGACAGATAAATACCCAAGATGACTTCTAATTGGTGATTTAATTTAATCATTTGTTTTATTTTTATTTGTTTACTATTTATTTAAAATACTGACGTTATTGCTACGAACACTAAAATAGCCAAGAACACTATGAGCATGATAAACAGCCAGGATAAGGTAAATTTCAAGGTGAATATTTGGGGAATCTTTGTTGGGTGCTCCATCTTGTGCTCTATAGTGGAGAAAATCTGTATGCCTTGACCCTAAGTCTAAGACATAGTAAAGGTAAAAAGGTAAAGGTAGTCCCCTGTGCAAGCACCAGTCATTTCCAACTCTGGGGCGACGTCGCTTCACAAGGTTTTCATGGGTGGTTTGCCATTGCCTTCCCCCAATTACCTACACTTTACCTCCAGCAAGCTGGGTACTAATTTTGCTGACCTTGGAAGGATGGAAGGCTGAGTCAACCTTGAGCTGGCTACCTGAATCCAGCTTCCACTGGGATCGAACTCAGGTCATGAACAGAGCTTGGACTGCAGTACTGCAGCTTACTACTCTGCGCTATGGGGCTCCTATTCTAAGACATAGTGCCAAATGCCAAATGGACAGTGGTCAAGTCAGAGGCCAGCATTTTCTTGACTCGATGGAGTGTGATTTTTGTGAAAGGAGTGTTTTGATATGATTGAGTCCCAGAGCCTGAAGAAGCAACGAATTTGTGAATTGGCTGTTCTAGTTTATTGGTCCACAGGAGCCTGTATAAAGAGAGAGAACCTTTGAATGAACTTTTAATCTCCTGTGGGTCGTACAGACATTTTTGAGACAGTGGCTCTGTTTGAAAAAGTGTTACCCTCTATTCAGGGTTACCCTCTGAGTCAAGTTTTGTTTTTGCCATCAACCAGTGTGATGCCCAATGTTTGAAATGCTTTGAGATTTTTGTATTTACACTGCTTTGATTTTAAAAAAATGCACACAACAGGTTTGAAAATCTTTAAGTATTTTGCCTGTAATTTCCAACTGCTGTCCATTTGATGTTTGGCACTATTTCTGGCCGTGGTCTCCTCGTGAGGTGTTGAGTCTAAGACAAACAGCCCTGTCTTTGTGGGTCAAAGTTGCTGTCAGCAGTACTGGACCTAAAAGGAAAACCCCAAACCCAGAGGACAATCCACATCACCTAACACTGTGAGCTGAGCCCTGAAGGTTCTAGGCTGCCTCTAGAGCCGTTGCTATTGGCTCACAGGCAGGGCTGGCCCTATTGGACATGGTGCCCCAGGCAAAGTTGCCACTCGCCACACCATGCTACTCTCCCTCCCTTCCCTCCCCTTCTGCAGCACCATGCTCTGCAGGATTCCCCTGCGTGCTAAGAGGAGCACGGCTAGAATCGGCCCTACTCTTATTTTATTTCCTTTAGTATATTTCTATTCCGCCCATTCCTCGGCTCAGGGCGGAGTACAACATATGATAAAACAATAAAATACAATAGAAACATTTTATAAACAAACAACTCAACAGCACTCAGAAAATCTTCCATATCATTAAACTCAGCCCAGGCTTCTCAGCGCTCTCACTTCCGACGGGGGTGGGGCTTTAAAGAGGCCGGGAAACAGCACTCCACTGCCCCTTCCTGGTGGCACAGAAGGGAAGGGGGGGAGGGAAAAGGAGGCGGGGTAGGAGGGCAAACTAGGCATTTGCCTAGGGTATGGGGAGGGGGGGAGAGCCCAATTTGGCACCCTCCCTTCCCAGCGCCCTAGGCAATTGCCTCATTTGCCTAGTGGATGAGCCGGCCCTGCTACAGGCTGGGGAACGTCAGGCGAGGAGGCCTGCTGTGTCCTCCTGCATTTGATGAGATCCTATATGAGGCGGAAGCCGAGCAGTTAATATGCCGGCTGATCAGCAGGCAGGATCATTGTTGAGGGCTTTCTGTGCCTCGTCTCAAAGGCAAATGCAATGTCGCGAAGGCAGCATCGGCAGGCAGGCCGGCTGCTGGGTGAATTATGGCATCATTCTGATGCAAATAAACAAGACTTCGTTTGGAATCAATGGGAATCTGGGCAGGAGCATTTTAAAGTGAAGGTGACTGTGCGGGGGAAGCGGCAGGTGAAAAGATGCAGCACAAAAGGCCTGCGGCTCTCAGACAAGGGGAGGGGTTTTGTAGGGGGAACAGTGTGGTTTGGTTTGATGGATTGGTTTCATTTTCAGTCCGCCTTCTTCCCGAGACTCAGGATGCATTACAAAATCTAAAAGCGATGCAACTGGAGGAGTAGAAATAGACAGTGTAGGATTAAACCCTGTGGAGGCCCCTAGGCAGTCAAAATCTCGGGGGCCCCCTTTGCAAGTTGGAGTGCCCGCCCTGCCACTCACAGCCTCCACTGCAGGCACCTTCTCAAAAGCCCCTTTGACAAAGCTGTGGGGAAGAGGCAGAGAGAGGCAAACTTGGCAATGATGCCAGCAGCAGCCACACCAGGCAAGTTGGGCAAAGAGCGGCTCAGTTGCTGGCTGCATGTGCAGGCTGGGAGGGCTGCGAGCAGGGGGGAAACTGGGTAGGGGGAGGAAGCCAGCCTGGGGCCCCTAAAGGTGTGAGGACCCATGGACCGGTGCCTACTTAGCCTAATTGTTAATCCAGCCCTGGAAATAGACAATGGCCAAGAATGCAGTTTTAGAAATTTCAGAAAGAGTCTTTGCTGGATAATAATTCCAGAAGGGTAGCTGTGTTTAGTTTATAGTAGCAAAATTAAACAGAGCACCATAGAGAACAACAACATTTATTCCAGAGCTCACTTCATCAGATGCGTGTTGTCTATAACCACAGGCTATATATATATATATATATATATATATATATATATATATATATATACACACACACACACATTTTCTATTAACAACTGTTTTTTTAAAAAAAAATAATAACTGTAATAATAACTGTTAGTAATAATAACTGGGATGTTAGTAATAACAACATGGCACCTGGTTTTTTTGGCCACTGTGTGGTGCAGAATGTTGGATTGGATGGGCCATTGGCCTGATCCAACATGACTTCTCCTATGTTCTTATGTCTGGAATCAAGCAAGTTCCTACATTGAGGGGTTTTTTTTTAAATCAGAGAAGGAAGGGGGAGTTATTATTCTGCTTGTGAATTTCCCTCCCATCACAGGTGAAAATCTAAGAATTGCAATTAGTGTAGAAAGTCCATGGAATTCAAAGGTGTATTTGTGAATCTGGCCATTTAGATGCCTCTTGAAACCTGCAAGCATGGTATGAAGCCCATAACGCACCCTTGCTGTTTACCTCTGGGAGATGATATTCAAAGGTGTACTGCTTCTGTACATGGAGGTTCATTTCAGCTAAAACCTATTGATAGGCCTAAAGTGCCATCCAAAGCACAGTTACAACATTTGACTTCAATGGACTTAGAAAGGTGTAACTTACTGCTCAGAATTGTATAGCTTCTTTCTGGTACTACTAGTATGGATTTTTATCTTGCACTTTTTCCTGGTATTCTTTTGATGCCTATCATTTAAATATCATTTAAAGAACGGAGATTTTTCTATTTGTTACTTATGTCTTTCATTTGAAACTTCAAGAAATAATGCAAGGAATTGTTTTTAAAGGATTTGAATTTTTTTTCTTTAAAAAAGCTCCCCCCCACCCAACCAATCTGATTTAAATCCAGCCTTCTTTTAATTGCTCCTGTCCTTTGATCTTCAGCCAAAGGTGACATTTTTAGGGCTGAATTATGAAGCTCTCCATAATGGAAGCGCTGACAGACTTTGAACTCGAGTGGCATGGCTGAAATTGCAGTGATGAATGGAGGACCACCTCGTGCTACACTCTGACTCTGTCCCTTGTGCGAATTGTAACCATGAAGTAGTTTGGGCACTGAAGCATACCATTATGTCAGGGAAGTAGCACCTTTAAAACCACCAAAATTTTATTGAGAATGTAAGCTTTTGTGTGCATGCACACTTTGTCTGACAATGTTTTCCCTGGAAGAGGCGAATAGATGCTTTGATGCAGGAGGAAGGACTCATTAGCATGTGCCTTTTTCTTTTCCAAAGCCAGACTGCATGTATGCATGTGCCACTTCCTTCACATGTCAGAGAAAGAGGAGAGACGCTTCTGCAGGAGCTTTAAAGGGAAGGATAAGAAAAGCTATTTGAGTAGCATGGGAGGAGGAGCTAGGAGTTCTGTTTAATTGCTTGGAGAGTGACTGGTTTCTCCCAAGTGACTGTCCGTCCACCCCCTCGTAGATAAGGAAAGTAAAAATATATATATATATTTTAAAAATTATATTTTTAAATTTATAATTATTGACTATGAAAACGCAGGGTGAAATAGTAAAAGACAATATGGTGAAATGGGTGCAAAATATTACCTATAATATTGATCTAGCTATCTGGGAAAGGGTATGGAAAGAAAATATTAAGATTACAAGATCAGTTACGTTCAAAGAAAATTTTTATAAGGTGTTTTATCGGTGGTACATTACACCAGACAGATTGGCGAAGATGCACTCAAATGTTTCAAATAAATGTAGGAAGTGTCAACAATCAAAAGGATCATTTTACCATATGTGGTGGCACTATGACTTAGTGAAAAGTTGTTGGAAACAAATTCACAATTGCCTTCAGAAAATTTTAAAGATTAATTTACAGCATAAACCTGAGATGTATTTACTGAATATTTGCCAAGATTCACTTCCCAAACCAATAATCAAATTTCTGATCCATGCAGTAACTGCAGCAAGAATAATATACACAAAACAGTGGAAAATACAAAAAATACCTAGGCAAGAGGACTTTGTTCAGAAGCTCTTAGAGACAGCGGAAATGGACTTGCTTTCTGTAATATTACGAGAAGGAAATATACAAGACAATAAGAAGATTTGGCAGCCACTGTATGATTGGTTGGGTGCAGTATAAGGTTGGAATTTGAGACAATTAAGTGACAACATATTTGTAGATAAGAATATAAGAGAAAGAGTGTGTACTGTATAATATATGGAATAAGATGGTGCAATTATAAGAAATGTGTATTTGTAAGCCAAAGTAAGAGTTATAAAGAGACAGAATGTTATAAGAGACAAAATTGAATATACTCATTGTAAATGATATATAGATTGAAATGTGATTGAACTAGATATATTTGTAATAAGAAAGAAAATGTAGGCAAGAGAGACATTTGTTCTCCTCCTCCAAACCTGATTTTCCTATATTTCCCCGTAGAATCTTTCCTTTCCTCTTTCCTATATTTGAAATTCAATAAAACTTTTAATTTGGTAGATGAGCTAAGTATAGTTCTTGTTCTTTAGTCCAGTTCATTTTAAGGCCTACTGCCAGGGCTTTTTTTGTAGCAGGAACTCCTTTGCATATAAGGCCACACCCCCCTGATGTAGCCAATCTTCCAGGAGCTTACAGTAGGCCTTGTACTAAGAGTCCCGTAAGCTCTTGGAGGATTGGCTACATCAGGGGTGTGTGGCCTAATATGCAAAAGAGTTCCTGCTAAAAAAAATGCCCTGCCTACTATCTAGCAGTAGGGTTGCCTGGTCCAAATCAAGAAATAGCTGGTGACTTTGGGGTGGGGGGGCGGGATGGAGCCAGGAGACTTTGGGGGTGGAGCCAGGAGCAAGGTTGTGACAAGCATAATTGACCTCCAAAGGGAGTTCTGGAAATAATTAAGGATAGGAGCACCATCTTTTGGGGCTTATAGAATTGGACCCCCTAGTCCAATCTTTTTAAAACTTGAACGGTATTTTGCAGAGAGGCACTGGATGCTATGCAGGAAATTTGGTGCCTCTACCTCAAAAAACAGCCCCTACTAGAGCCCTAGATACCTGCAGATCAATTCTCCATCCTATGGAAATTGGTCTCCATAGAGAATAATGGAGTGTTCTGCAGACATTCCCCCCCACCCACTTTCTGATGACCCTGAAGTGGGGGGAAGACCTCCAAATGGGGGGATCCCCTGCTCCCACCTGGGGATTGGCAACCCTATTTATAGATAAGCAAAGTATAAGCCTACTCCATAGTAGTGATGGGGGTCAGGTCTCTTTCATGCAATGTCTTCTAGCAGAGTTATTCATCTGCATCTGCTCTCTGGATTTACTGGAGCTCTGGGTTCCCCATGGTGACTTATTTGGAAAACGGTTTACATCCATTATGGCTTGGAGACCACGTTGATTGCAACCAGGGCTTTTTTTTCTGGAAAAAGAGGTGCTGGAACTCTCAAGACGGGAACGAAGGAGAAACATGTGGGTGCCCCTCGTGAACTGTAAAACATTTTTTTTTTTGTTTCCACAAGGAGGTTCTGGAACTCCATTCCACCGTGTTCCCTCAAGGAAAAAAGCCCCGGTTGTAACACAGGTCCACAATATTTCTGCATGCTAAGCTGCCTTATACTAAATCAGATCCTTGGTCCCACAAGGTCAGTATTGTCTACTCAGACTGGTAGCAGCCTCCAGAGTCTCAAACAGAGGTTTTTCACATCACCTACTTTTGGATCCTTTGACTGGAGATGCTGGGGAGATGCTGGGACCTTCTGTTTGTCAAACAGGTGCTCTTCCACTGAGTCACAGCCCCTTCCCTCTCTCCCTCTCTCATCTCACTGAATTGACATGAGATCTTGTTATTGCAGCCTTGAGGATATTGATGGGGTGCTTGAAGAGGAGCAGTCCTACCACCTGTATTCTCAATCTCAAACCCTTGCTCATTTTGGCTAATAATACTAGCTGTGTGAGGAAACACTGGCTAGGTTCAGCTGGTCTCCTTGAGTGAAGGTCCTATTCCAGTGGGACTAGAGGAACTGTCAGTAGGCAGATGTAACCCACTCTTTTCCTCCTTTCCATCTACTGGATATTTTAACTGATGCCTAGTGTCAGTAATAGGCTGGATGTGGGTTTGTAAACTAAAGCTCAATCCAGATAAGGGAGAGGCGCTGTTGGCAAATTAGATCAGAGAATAGCTATTCAGCCTATTCTAGTCAGGGTATGAAAACATTAGGTTTGCCGTTTAGGGTGCAATTAGGTCTGGTCTTACAGATGTCCACAGGGTATCCATGACTGAAATAAGGTCACCAGGTCTGTGTTGGAAAATATCTGGAGAATTTGAGGGTGGAGCCAGGAGAGGGCAGAGTTTGGGGAGGGGAGGGGCCTCAGCATTCTGCAATGAAGTCCACCCTTCAAAGCAGCCATTTCTCCAGGGTGAAACAATGGTAACATCAGGCGGTGTGGCCTAATATCCAAATGAGTTCCTGCTGGGCTTTTTCTACAAAAAAAGCCCTGCCTATCAGCAACCCTACCAGCCCGGCTTCCTGCATGCTCTAGATTTTAGTGTCTCCTGTCTCTACATTTTTTTTTTTAAAAATGAGTAGGGCTACCAACAACATAAAGGATAAAAAATGTCCTATCCCTTAACAGAGGCTCTATGGGACGTTACGGAGCAAATGATATTGCTCACCTCCATGTCATTAAAAACCTTTAAAGCAGAGCTTTTTTTGAGCAGGAACGCACAGGAACACAGTTCTGGCTGGCTTGGTGTCAGGGGGTGAGGCCTAATATGCAAATGTTTATGTTAAATTTGATTTATACCCCGCCCTCCCCAAGGCAGGCACCAGTTTGGTGTAGTGGTTAAGTGTGCGGACTCTTATCTGGGAGAACCGAGTTTGATTCCCCACTCCTCCACTTGCACCGGCTGGAATGGCCTTGGGTCCGCCATAGCTCTGGCAGAGTTGTCCTTGAAAGGGCAGCTGCTGTGAGAGCCCTCTCCAGCCCCACCCACCTCACAGGGTGTCTGTTGTGGGGGAGGAAGGTAAAGGAGATTGTGAGCCGCTCTGAGACTCTTCGGAGTGGAGGGCGGGATATAAATCCAATATCATCTTCTTCTTCTTCCTCAACTAAGTTTCTGCCGGCCTTTTCCTACAAAAAAGTCCTGTGAGAAACAATTATGCCATTAGGGGTGTGTGGTGTAATATGCAAATGAGTTCCTGCTGGGCTTTTTCTACAAAAAAAGTTCTAGTTAAAACTGCATGTTTCTACACATTGTTCAGGGACAGGATGTCTCCCCCCCACCCCCGGCTGTTGGCAATTTTAGATGGGTGACACTGGTGGTATTATAATGGGGGGGCCAGACTAATCAATTTAACTATAATTTAATTGGCTGATGAAACCCAGAGGTCCTAATGTTTCCAACGTACCACTTTCATATCCTAGGGCATAACTCACACATTGCTGTCAATGTGTTTTCTTTGTGCGTCATTTCCTGCCGTGCCCCTGACAACTTCCTGCAGCCCAGCCGACTCAGATCCCGCAACCGTAGCTCAGGCGCACCCTCCCGTCCTTGCTTCAGTCAGCGCTTTTGGGTGTTCCGAAGCCCTGCCCGCTTGACTGACATCAGGGTTTCCATAGCAACTAATGCACTTCAAGGAGAAAACAGAGCAGAGGTTTCCTTCTCTTCTTTTTTTTTTAAAAAAAGGACTTAAAACCAGTGGCATAAACAAAATCCGCAAAGGCAGGGACGCTATAAAGTTTTCATTGCCACTTATTGGGAAAAGCTGCATAACTCACTGACACCGCAGGGGCTGCGGCTGCCTCGACTAAGGCGGGCCATAAAATGTTTATTGGGCCCAAGCCTGCATTAATTACAGTGCACACGTTCCCCCCTGAAATACACAGACGCTTTTTTGGGGGGGGGGGGGAATAAGGCCCCCTGATGTCAAAGCTCTCAATGGCAGGGGGAGCTCAAGGTATTATGCCTCCATGAACAACGCATGCCAATCACTTCCAGTTCCTCCTGCCCCATTGGCACCTGGGGGCAAACCAAGTCTGTGCTGTGCATCAGTCATCTTACTGTGCCCCCTGCCAAGGATGGCTTAGAGTGGAGTTCTCTCTCTCTTTTTCTCCCGGTTTATGGCAGTGGGTCACTTAATGGGGAGCCATATATTTTGTGTTTATAGGAGCTTTCAGGAACAAGCAGCAGGACGATCCAAGTGGGCACCCGTGTTGGTCTGAAGCAGTTGAACAAAGCAGGAATCAAGTCGCACCTTTAAGACCAACCAATTTTTATTCAGAACGTAAGCTTTCATGTGCTCTCTTAAGCACACTTCATCAGACAAGGGGATCAGGTATTGTGAGCTGAAATACAAGCCGTTTGTTGATTAAGAGGGCAAACTAACTGATCACATGATCACATAAAACAGTGTGGCTTGGCCATTTGGTGTTTCTGCAAAGCAGCAGGACCTTACTCTAACAGCGCCCGTGCGTTCTGTGCAACCGCACTGAATTCATGCAGGCAGACCACACATCCTAAGGCGGCCATTTTCACCAGGCAGTAAATTGGCCATCAGTGGGCACAGAGGAGTGAAGTTCTACTAAGGGCTTTTTTTTGTAGAAAAGGCTTGGCAGGAACTTATTTGCATATTAGGTCACACCCCCTGACATCACCATTGTACCACACAACTTTTCTTGTAGAAAAAGCCCAGCAGGAACTTATTTGCATGTTAGGCCACACCCCCTGACACCAAGCCAGCCGGAACTGTGTTCCTGTGCGTTCCTGCTCAAAAAAGAAAGAAAGAGCCCTGGTTTTACCTAGGATGGCGCTGGAAGTCATCAGCCCATGTGGAAGGGGGATTCTTGCATCCAGCAGCTGGGGATGTGTGGAGGAACATCTGGCCACAGCTGTCTGTTTTTGGACTGCCAGATTTACAAGCCCCTTGCTGCCTCCATGCATCAGTCTGCTGCTGAACTGCAGGGCAAGTAGGGCAGTTCAAAGCAGAGTTACACCTAGAGTTGCCAGTCTCCAGGTATTGATGTGAGATCCCCTGGAATTGCGGCTTGTCTACAGGTAAAAAAGATCAGTTCTGCAGAAAAGGGCTGCTTTGGAAGGTGGTCTCTATGGCACTGTACCCTGCTGAGGTCTCTCTCCATCCTCCCCAGATTCCACCCTCCCCAAGTTCCACCCCCAAACCTCCAGGAATTTCACTATCCGAGCTGGCCACCCTAGTTACACCCCACTGGTAGGCTGAGAAGGGTGTCACTCTGCTGAGCACAGCACTGAGAACAATTATAACTAGTAATGTGAAAATTCTGGAAATGTTGAAGTGTGTGTGTGTGTGTGTGGGGGGGGAACAGGGTGCCTCCTGAATAAAAAGAGCGGAAATTTTGAAGAAATGTGATATATATGCAATATTTCCTTTTCTGCTGAACCTGTTATTTTACATTTGCATCACAGAGTGCATTTCTTATAACTTTGTACAATTTTAGGCGCTAACTATTTGGCATATTTATGGCAACTCAAGTCCCAAGCCAGATGAAGGGACTCTCCGTATTCTACCCCATGACTTGTGTTAGTAGCTGAGCTGGAAAGGCAGCTGCCTGGGAATTTTAGGGATGCCAGCCTCCAGGTGGGACCTGAGCAGGGCTTTCTCCCTGGGGGAACACAGTGGAACGGAGCTCTGGAACCTCTTTGTGCAAATAAAATTCTCACAAAATGTTTAAAAGTGAATGAGGGGCACCTATCTGCATCTCCTCATGGTGCAGAGTGGTAAAGCTGCATGACTGCAGTTGGAGCCCTCTGCTCACAACCTGAGTTCGATCCCAGCAGAAGCTGGTTCAAGTAGCTGGCTCCAGGTAGACTCAGCCTTCCATCCTTCCGAGGTTGGTAAAATGAGTACCCAGCATGCTGGGGGGAAAGTGTAGATGACTGGGGAAGGCAATGGCAAACCACCCTGTAAAAAAAGTCTGCTGTGAAAACGCTGTGAAAGCAACGTCACCCCAGAGTCGGAAACGACTGGTGCTTGCACAGGGGACTACCTTACCTTCATCTGCTTCTCCTTCACTTCCCTCTTGAGAGTTCTGGCACCTCTTTTCCCAGAAAAAAGCCCTGGGCTGGGGATCCCCTGGAATTACAGCTCATCTCCAGACTACAGAGATCAGTTCCCCTGGAGAAAATGGATGCTTTGGAGGGGGGGGGGGGGACTCTGTAGCCTTGTACCCCACTGAGGTCCCTGTCCTCCCCAGGCTCCATCCCCAAATCTCCAGCAGTTTCCCAACTTGGATCCGGCAACCCTATCCTCCCCCCCATCCCCTGCCAGTGGCTGAGGGGGGGGGATATGGCAACCCTAGAATGGATCATTGGAGACCTAGTAAGTTGGAGTTGCTGCAAGCTGCCAGCATCAAACCCAGCGGGTCTCCCTGTCTTGTGTAGGTGCAAAAGGACATCCCTGTTTGCAGCTGGGCCACAGCAATGGCTGGGCAGATGCAAATGATTGCATTGCCTTTGCAGCTTATATACCAAGCCGACGGAATGGAGTCCGATTGACAGACAGCTTGGCTCGATGGGCAATGTGGATTCTCCAAAGAGGGGTTTTTGCTTTTGAGATATTCTAGCCCTGGCTAGAGGCTCTTGTTCAAGCACGCATCATTTCAAAGCTGACCTTGCAGTGTTGGCACAGTGTGTATACTCTAGTGCAGAATCCTGACCGGCACCCACAGGGTTGGAGTGCTTGGAACTTGGAATGCAACTTGATGTCTTTACCTGCCTTCACAAGATATTACGGGGGTGGCCAAAACTGCTTAACGTAAGAGCCACACAGAATAAACATCAGATGTTTAAGAGCTGCAAGACATGAATGTCAGATGTAGGTAGGTAGGTAGGTAGGTAGGTAGGAAGGAAGGAAGGAAGGAAGGAAGGAAGGAAGGAAGGAAGGAAGGAAGGAAGGAAGGAAGATAGATGGGGAAGGCGGGAGGGCTTTTCTATTTTGTCAACACTATAAAAGCCTAACCTGTTTCCCCACCTATCTGATCCAGTCCTGTTGATCTGTTGCTGAGAATTCCATGACCAGAATATAATTCCAAAGCACATGGAAATTAATTAGGATTGCCGGGTCTGGGTTGGGAAATACCTGGAGATTTGGGGGATGGAGACTGGGGAGGGCGGGGTTTGGGGAGGGCAGGGACCTCAGTAAGGTACAGTGCCACCGAGTTCATCCTTCGTAGCAACCTTTTGCTCCAGAAGAACTGATCTTGGTCGTCTGGGGATTTACTGTAACAGTGGGAGATCTCCAGATGCCAGCAGGAGGTTGGCAAGCCTAGAATTAATTCAGATTTCATATTCCGTTCAGATTGGGATGTGACGGCAGACAGGGTATGAGGGAGGGCAAGGACACTGTGTTATGTAGGTGAGCTCCAGTCGTCACTGATTTCTTTAAATGCAATTCAGTGAAATTCTGAAATACATTCAGGTGGGCAGCCAGGTTGGTTTGAAATGCAAAACAAGTAAATTTTACTTTACTGAACCAACTTCTGCATGTAAAAGTATACTCATTTTTCATAACTCTGAGAATTTCAGGATCGATGCCTTATGCAGAGTGCTGGATAACTCAAAAGCTTGCCTAGACTTACGGTCCATTCACACTACACTAAATACTGCATTTTACATTTAGATTTTTACTGTGTAAGAACAGCAAAAATCTAGATGTAAAACACATTATTTAGTGTTGTGTGAATGCACCATTAAATTAGCTGACATAAGCGATCTTTTCAAATGCATCTTATCCTCTTGGTTTAGAAATATCAGCAGCTTCCTATACACAAACCTGAAATTCTGGAGTCAATGTATGTTTTTCTATATATATCCGATAAGGGAACTCCCCCGCTCCCCCACCCCGACTTCACAATTGTGAACTGACTGTCTGACCATTTTCCTCAACCTGTGAGTGCTCTGTCTCTCTCTCCTCTTACTCTTTCGTACTTATACAAGCAGAAAGACATTTACTGCTACACCGGTAGCTGAATTTGCTTTCAGCGACCACAGATCTGATTAGATTACAAGCTAATGGACCTACTCCTTTAACCCCCAAGTCAATGTCTTGCAAAGATGTGAGAAGCTAACTCTGCTGGAAGGACAGTCCCTCCAGAACTCACTGAACATGGCAAAATAGCTGGTTCCTTTTCTGTTCTCATTGCACTGACGACTGTTTTTCTTTTTGTTCAAACAAAGTTCCCATTGAGCTCCAAGAGAAGTGACAGCAGTCTTCTCTAGAAATTGCCAGTAACTCTATGGTAAAACATTGCATTTCCAGTAATTCCTAGAAAGGACAGGTGTCACTTCCTTTTTTTACTTGAAAGGGACGTCATGACTTTGGGCTGGCAGCCATTTTTAAATTGTTGTCCTGCAGCCACTCTGCGAGCAGGGGCATCCCCCATCCCACTGGGGTGTTCGGTAGCCCTAGGCTGCTGACCATGTACATTGGGAGTACACTTCTCTCAGTATATGTAATCATGTTGCTATTTGAAAAGGGGCGTGCCACACATGTCTACGTGCACATACAGCTTCAGTACATGCTAACTACTGCATTTTCTAGGGTTCTCGTTCATGCGTATCGGCATTACATGCACATGCAAAATACATGCCCTGCTTCCGCTCAGACAGCTCGGTGACTGCATATATTAGGAGAAGTCTGCTTGCCAGCTGTTATAACGGAAACAATGGATGATCCTCCCAAGTTCAGCAAAGAACTAATCTCTGGTGCTTGTTAAGGAACTGAACAGGTTTATGCAGGACTTTTTTTGTAGCAGGAATTCTTTTGAATATTAGGCCACATACCCCTGATGTAGCCAATCCTCCAGGAGTTTACAATAGGCCCTGTACAAAGAGCCCTGTAAGTTCCTGGAGGATTGGCTACATCAGGGGTGTGTGGCCTAATATGCAAAGGCGTCCCTGCTATTAAAAAAGCCCTGAGTTTGTGTACATATATACAAGTTGGGCTCAGAGGCCCTAACTGCAGCAACTAGGGCTACCAGCTCTCGGTTGGGAAATACCTGGAGATTTGGGTAGGAAGCTTGAGGAGAATAGGGTTTGGAGAAGGAAAAGACTTCAGTAGGGTATCTCAGTTTGCCTTCCACAGCAACCGTTTCCTCCAGGTGAACTGATCTCTGTCACTGGGGTTCAGTTGTAAAAGCAGGAGATCACCAGCCACTGCCTAGAGGTTGGCAACCCTTGCAGCAACTCCTGCAGCCATCTTAATAACACCAATTCTGCCTCTTCTTCCAGACAACATCAAATGCAGACGGCCTGCCCTCCAACATTTAATCCTTTCTTTTCGATATCATCCTCTGTAACTTTTTACGATACTGTCTTCTGTCCTGAGACATACAGTCTCAATGTCAGAAAAAAACACAATATCTGCCAGGGTAGCCAAACTGTGGCTCAGGAGCCACATATCTCTTTCATACATAGTATGTGGCTCTCAAAGGCCCCACTGGACAGCTTGGAGAAGGCATTTGTCTCTTTCAATCACTTAATCCAAGCCAGCCAGTAGCCTGGAGGATACATTTAAAGTTAACATTGCTTTCTTTCCACCTCTCCCTGCATTCTCCCTCTATTTGCTGATCTGAAGCAGCAGAACAAATGGAAACCATATAAACCTATAAGCCTGTGAGACTATGCAAAGCTCCAATGGGGAAGTTTTGTAAGTCTTTCCAGACTTCTTTTGCCTTTTGAAATTCCTACAAATGCTTTCCCAAATCTCCTTTCAGGGAAATCTGCTGTTCAGTTCAAAACTGACAACCCTACCCCGCCCCCCAAAAAGTATTGCTGATCTGATCAAAATCCTTTTTAATTCAGTGCACTTGCAGAACCAAAGTTAGCCCTGTTTTAGCAGAGGAGGAGGAGAAAGAAGAAGAGTAGGTTTTTAGGAGTCGCTTTTCTCTACCCTAGGGAGTCTCCAAGCAGCTTACAATTGCATTTCCCTTCCTCTCCCCACAATGGACACCTTGTGGGGTAGGTGGGGCTGAGAGAGTTCTGAGACAACCGTGACTAACCCAAGGTCACCTGGCAGGCTTCATGTGGCTTCTCCAGATTTGAGTCCACCCAGGGCTTTTTTTGTAACAGGAATCCTTTGCATATTAGACCACACCCCCTGATATAGCCAATGCTCCAGAAGCTTACGGTAGGCCCTGGAATAAGAGCCCTGTAAGCTCCAGGAAGATTGGCTACATCAGGGGGTGTGGCCTAATATGCAAAAAAGTTCCTGCTACAAAAAAAGCCCTGAGTCCACCGCTCTTCACTACAACACCTTGCTAGTTCTTCTAACTACTACACCACCCTGTCAGAGGTCATTGGTACAGGCTTGAAAAAATCCGGGAGGATGTATGTCTTATTCTCCCCAAGTTTAGCAGATCATTGGCTGCCTGAGGCAAGTCAACACGATCCATTCCTTCTCTTCCTGTTGTGTCATGCATTCTCTGACCCTCGAGGACTCTAGGAAAGGCAGGAAGGGACTGGAGAACAACCTAAGGGACAAATCCTTAGCCAGTCAATTAAGCAGCAGCCCTAATTGAATTCCGTATTGTGCTGGATAACCGTCCCCTGCTGAAAGACAAACCCAAAGGATGCACATGGTTGTATTAAAGAAACGGATAGAATATTGTAAGCACAGAGGTGAAGTGGAGACATTTCTTGTTTTAAAGCGCTCCACTGTAATCTGGTCAAACTATATAATTCCATTAACGAGGACTTGTGTTATACTAAATAATTTTATTAAAATAAATTAGATAAACAAAAGCTGTTTTGCCAGACATGGGATGGCAAACGGGTGAGCAGCCCCATCAGCAGTCCCGGGTGAAAGACATTTCTATTTAAAGAGACAAAGCGATTTTGCACTGAGTCCTTTTTTTTAAGAGAGTCAGTTTTAAAGGACTCTTAGTTGGAGCGCCAGTTTGGTGTAGTGGTTAAGTGCGTGGACTCTTATCTGGGAGAACTGGGTTTGATCCCCCACTCCTCCACTTGCAGCTGCTGGAATGGCCTTGGGTCAGCCATAGCTCTCGCAGGAGTTGTCCTTGAAAGGGCAGGTGCTGTGAGAGCCCTCTCAGCCCCACCCACATCACAGGGTGTCTGTTGTGGGGGGAGAAGATATAGGAGATTGTCAGCCGCTCTGAGTCTCTGATTCAGAGAGAAGGGCAGGGTATAAATCTGCAGTCTCCTTTTTAGTCTTTTGCTATTCAGCTGGGGTGGTGGAAAGTGCCAACAAGTCATAGCTGGCTTAAGGTGATCCTGGAGGGTTTTCAAGGCAAGAGATGAACAGAGGTAGTTTGCCATTGCCTACCGCTGCATAGCAACCCTGAACTTCCATGCAGATCTCAGTTCCATGTTCTAATCAGGGCTGATGTGAGCCCCAGCATGGTGTAGAGCACAGGTGGGGAACGTCTGGCCCGAGGGCCATTTATGGCCCTTGAGATCACTTGGTCTGGCCCTCGGGGATTGCTGGGCTGAGCCGAGCTGTGTGGCAGCCTCCCTGGGGCCTGGCCGGCCAGCAAGGATTGTGGGGCCCAGCTACGCTGTGCAGCAGCCTCCTCAGATTCCTGCTGGGTTTTTTCTAAAAAAAAAAGCCCTGGACCTAGGCATTTGCCTAGGGTGGCAGGTCGTGTGTGTGTGCCAAATTAGGCTATCCCCACATGACTTCAAATAGAAAAATAATTATTTGCATTAATTTTGCCGACCTGAATTGTTCTCCCTCAGCAGAACACTGTTTTTTAGGTTGATAATTTTGTATGGCCCACAAATGATGTTATAAATATCCAAATGGCCCTTGGCAGAAAAACGGTTCCCCACCCCTGGTGTAGAGGTTAAGAGCGGTGGACTCTAATTTGGAGAATCGGGTTTGATTCCTCACTCCTCCACAGAAAGCCATCTGGGTGACCTTGGGTCAGTCACAGCTCTCTCAGAGCTCTCTCAGCCCAAAAAACAAGCCTAGCTCACCACCTAGTGGAGCAGAATCCTAAAAGAGCTAGAACTTCCGGCTGCCAGACAATCTTAAGATCTCCTGGCTATACTAGACACATTGCTGTTCAATGATGATGACAATACTAGCATACAATTATTGCCCTGCGTTGGATAGCCCAGGTGAGCCCAATCTTGTCAGATGTCAGAAGCTAAGCCTGGGTTAGCCCTGGTTAGTAGTTGGATGGGAGATCACCAAGGAAGTCAGTAGTTGCTATGCAACAGCGAACGACGGTGAACCGCCTCTGGGTGTGTCTTGCCTTGAAAACCCTATGGGGTCACCATAGGGCAAACTGGCTGCAGCTTGAAGGCAAAAAAAGCCAAAAGTCACATGTGGCTTCCCAAAAACAGCTCTCCAGAGACTATTTCAGGTTGGGAAAGCAGCACAGTGGGAAGGCTGAAGCCCTTTTCCTGCTCTAAATTGGGCACTGCATGTGCAAGAATTGAGGAGAACCCACAACCAGGGCGCTTTTTTGAGCAGGAATGCACAGAAGCACAGCTCCAGGCTTGGTGTCAGGGGGTGTGGCCTGATATGCAAATGAATTCCTGTTGGACCTTTTCTACAAAAAAAGCCCTGTGTGAAATAATGGTGATGTCAGGGTGAGTGGCCTAATATGCAAATGAGTTCCTGCTGGGCTTTTTCTGCAAAAAAAAAAAAAGCCCTGCCCACAACTCACATTCTGGCACAGGGTGGGGAGAAAAGGGCAGGGTATAAATCTGCAATTTTCTTCTTTTCACATTTGAGCCCCACAGGTGGTGGTGGGGGAAATGTCTCCCGATATTCTTTCTTCTCTTTTCCCAGTTGCATTCAAAATAGAATTCCTTCTTTCTTCAGCCTTCTCCCCCACATGCAGGGAGTGATCAGTGTTTCCAGGAGATTTAGATTACCCCATTAATCTTCATTCCTTGTCAGTGGCTAACCCACTATGAAGGGCAGCATGTGACTTACGGACTACGTCCCGTTTTAAAAAAAATGGTCTGATGAAGATTTCCCTATGTGCACTTATCCAAATGCTCCCATTCAAGCATTCAGCCTCTCTAGATGGGGGCACAGTGCTTTGCCCTTTCCTTCATATTTCCAACAAGGCTGAATGAATGTACTGTACATTAAAAACTGTAACATTCTTATATATGCAATATAGAGGGCTTTTTTTGTAGCAGGAACTCCTTTGCAACTTCTATAAGAAGAGCCCTGTAAGCTCATGGAGGATTGGCTGCATCAGGGGGGTGTAGTCTAGTATGCAAAGGAGTTCCTGCTTAAAAAAAAAAGCTCTGACAATATATACAATATAAAAAAAACCACAGAGTAGACTGAATTAAAATTCAACAATCTCAAAGTCAAGAAGCCAGTTAGAAGAGTGTATTTGAAAATAGTGAAAGCTTTATCTTGCTCCATTTTGAAATGAATGTCAACATTTTTTAGGAGGCTGTATAGCAACGTAAACCAGGGCTCTCGACAAAGAGATGAAATGATTGTCAAGCTCAAGGTTTCTGCACCCCAGTTTTGGGGAAAGAATCTCCAGGTCCAGCGAAGTCAGCAAGCACATAATAATAGAGGGACACTGGATTATAATATTGTTTTGGAGTTGGGACTAGTTGGGACTTATTTTTTGAGACCATTTCTCTCTACCGGTAGGATGGTGAAGTGTTGCTGCATTGTGTAATATTCCCATGTGTATGCATTAAGCATTCACTATATATGTTGTAACTGTGGATGTTTATTCTACTTGATAAATGTTGTCTTGCTTCTAGAGGATTAGTCTTTTTTGTCACAGTCTGGTTTTCCAGCTGTCTTTGTGCTGCACAAGACCATGTTCCCTGTTCTTGGTGTGCTTTGCTTGTTCAAATTCAACAAGGCTGTTGTGCACATCTTCTCAGCTACAATGAGGAATCGGGTGTGCTGTTGTCATTGTGTGGCAGCTTCTGGGCTGCTGTGGCACAGTGCTGAAACATCTGCCTTGCCACAGGAAGGAAGGAAGGAAGGAAGGAAGGAAGGAAGGAAGGAAGGAAGGAAGGAAGGAAGGAAGGAAGGAAGGAAGGAAGGAAGGAAGGAAGGAAGGTTCAGTCCTGGACATTTTTTTGTTTGACACATCTTGGGGAAGACTTTCTAGGCTTGTGATCCTGGAGAGCAGTCCCCTAGCAGTCAGGGGAAACAACGTGGAGCTAGATGAACTCGATAACGATATGGCGCTAGATTAACTTGATAGTAGGTGGTTTCCTATGATCCTTTGCAGTGTTTCCTCTAAGGGTTTTTTTAGGCTCTGGCTCTCACATCTTTGTCTTAGCTCAGGATCCATGGCCACAGAGCAAACAAATTAATGCAGTACTCACAATTTTAATGGCAGCAGCTCATGGAGTAGAATTTTTGCTCACAAGACTCCATGGCTTAGAGCAGGGGTGACCAAACTGTGGCTCGGGAGCCATATATGGCTCTTTCACACATGTTGTGTAGCTCTTGAAGCCCCCACTGCCCTGTTGGCTGGCTTGAAGAAGGCATTTCTCTCTTTATATCACTTCTCCAAGCCAAGCCAACCAGTGGCTTAGAGAATTAATTTAAAGCTCAAGTTGCTTTCTTTCCACCTCTCCCTCCCTCCTTATTTCCCCATCTGTTTTCCTTCCTTCCTTCCTTCCTTCCTTCCTTCCTTCCTTCCTTCCTTCCTTCCTTCCTTCCTTCCTTCCTTCCTTCCTTCCTTCCTTCCTTCCTTCCTTCCTGTGGCTCTCAAACATCTGAGGTTTATTCTATGTGGCTCTTATGTTAAGCAAGTTTGGCCATCCCTGGCTTAGAGGGAGTATTGGCCATTGTGGGACCTCCACATTTGGAGGCAGTTTACCTTTCAATGTCAGGTGTTGTGAGGCAATAACAAAGTGACACTTTGGCCTGTTTAGGTGTTCCAGGAGCATCAGGTTTCCCACAGTGGAAAGCAGGACACAGGACTAGATGAACCATTGTTTTGATCCAGTTGTGTTTGTCTTCTTCATTGGTTGCTCGTTCCTTTCCTTTATCCTGCTTGCACGTTGAACAGAAACAGCTTTTGCAGGTTTCTGAAGCACTGCAAAACCCGCGATCCGAGGCCAGCGTGGCCCAAGCATGCACAGCACCAGCAACTGTATATCTTCCACGTCGTCTTCTGGTCTCCTGAAAAACCATTGTTCTGCCTACTGCAGTAGAAATCTTTCCAATAAATAAGCCAATCAGCTTGGCCATTTCATTTGGATTTGGATACAATAGATCCCATTGCTCTTGTTTCCGAGAAACCTTCCTCGGACATCCTGAGGATTTGTGGTGGCATAAAAAAGGCAACAAATCCTCGCTGTTTACGGTTCGTCCATCTTCTCCTAGCACAGAGAGACCCAGAGGAGAGGGAATAAAGACGGCTGTGATGCATAAACATTGCCTGGGAGATTACTCCATACCTGCTCGGTGGGCTTGCTTCTTCAGCAATCAATCTTTCCCAGGCATGTATATAAGGATTTATGGGCATTGCTTTTACTGGGTAATCTCCCCACCCCCTACCCTGGCAGACTTTTACTGCACCTTTCATTATAGGGAACTATAGGCAGAAATAGAGATGAACACTCAGCTGTTGCCATCTGTATAACCTATTCTGTCTACAGTCAGACAGCTTAGATAGTCAATAACCAACCAACCAGGATTGTACTGGCCTGGCCGGTATAAATATGTTTTGCCATGCAGGCCTTTTTTTTCTGGAAAAAGAGCTGCTGGAACTCTCAAGAGGGAAATGAAGGAGGAACACATAGGTGCCCTTCATGAACTTTTAAACAGTTTTTTGAGGATTTTGTTTCCACAAAGAGGTTTCAGAATTCTGTTCCACCACGTTCCCCCAGGAAAAAAAGCCCTGCTACTACCATGTCTGGAAAGCCAGGAAATACCAGATTCTGCCACAGTCCTGACGACTGGCCGAATTCTGCCAGGATCTACTGATAATTTGTGTCTACAAATGGAACACAGTGAGGTAAACAGCAGAAAAATCAACTGTGCAAGATACTAAATATGAAAACTATGTAATGCTCTATTTGAAATAAAATATATATACATGTTATTGTGTCCAACAGGTAAAGCACACTAATACTCTTTGGACGCTGTATCCGTTCCTTCAGTAGATGAAAATGTCCAGAGATTCCACGGTGTTCTATAGAGTCTCTATTGAAATAGTCAATATTCAGTATTCAAAACAGAATCTCACAGTGAATTCCAATCCTCCTGAGGAAGCCCATCCTGTGAAATACTACCAAAAGCTAGAGGAAGTGTAGAGCTGTTTTCTTGCAAAGCGGTTGTTTGCTACAGCTTGCAGGAGTGGTCTGCTTGAACACAGCTTTTTGATTGGAATTCACTGTGAGATTCTCTGTATTGAATATTGACTATTTCAATAGAGATTCTATAGAACACAGGGGAATCTCTGGGCATTTTCATATACTGAAGGGAAGGATACAGTGTACAAAGAGTATTAGTGTGCTTTACCTGTTGAATCACTGTATGAACCTCTTGTAATGTAAGAATTGTAACACAATATCATGTATATGTATTTTATTTCAAATAGAACATTACATAGTTTTTGTATTTAGTATCTTGCACAGTTGATTTTTCTGCCATCTACTGATAATTCACCAGATTCGATGCCGGCTCTACCTTGTCGAACAGGTTTTGTCTGGGCTAGCGTTGCTGATTCCAGTTTGGGGAAATCCTATAGAGTTTGGGGGTGGAGGCTGGGGAGGGTGGGGTTTAGGGAGGGGAGGGTCTTCAGCAGGGGTGACCAAACTTGCTTAGCATAAGAGCCACATAGAATAAACATCAGATGTCTGAGAGCTGCAAGACATGAACATCAGATGTTTGAGGGAGGGAGGGAGGGAGGAAATCAAACAGATGGGGGAGGAGAGAGGTGGAAAGAAAGCAACTTTAACTTTAAATGCATTCTTCAAGCCACTGGCTGGCTTGGCTTGGCAAAGTGATTTTAAAGAGAGAAATGCTGTCTCCAAGCTGGCCAATGGGGTGGTGGGAGTTTCTAGAGCCACACAACATGTGTGAAAGAACCACATGTGGCTTCTGAGCTGCAGTTTAGCCACCTCTGGTCTTCAGCATGATAGAATGCCTTCAAGTCCACGCTCCAAAGCAACCATTTTATCCAGGGAAACAGATCTCTGTCGTCTGAAGATCAGTTGTAATTCCAGGAGATTTTTAGGCTGGGATCTAGCAACCAGCTTTTCACCCAGCAGCCAAGGTCTGCCTTAGTTTTTCCAGGTTTGATACCTCCAGGGACCATTTTGTAGAAAAGAGGTGCCAGAGCTCATTAGCACAACTCATTTGCATATGCCACACACCCCTGCCACACCCCTGCTTGACATCACTGGAAGGTGTAATAAGGGGTGGAATTTTAGCAGGAGCTCCTTTGCCTATTAGGCCAATCTTCCAAGAGCTTTCAAGGCTTTCAAGGCTCTTTTTTGTAAGCTCTTGGAAGATTGGCTACATCAGTAGGGTGTGGCCTAATATGCAAAGGAGCTCCTGCCAGTATTGCACCCCCAGGTGTACTAAATTATATAAGCTCAGTACCTACCTTAAAATGCTTCTGGAATTAGAATTGTCATAAGAAAACCTTACTCCCATCATTTTTTTGTTTTAAAAAGCCCCGCGGGAACTCATTTGCATATTAGGCCACACCGCCTGACACCAAGTCAGCCGGAATTGTGTTCCTGTGCGTTCCTGCTAAGAATTTTTTTTTTTTAAAGCCCTGGATAAGACCTCCCATCTTCTGGTTTAATCTGCCCAAGAGTGATAGTACTGGTAAGCAATGTAAGCTACTTTCACCCCCAATATATAGAGCCATGGCACACTCACACTTCTCTCCGCCCCCCAGCAATTCAAGAGATTGTACATACTGTGCCCAGAGATATCATCTATTGGGTGCTCTGTAATGATAGCACATCTAGTATGCATGGAGTTAGGAGGATGGAGATACCAAATTGTCTGTTGAAGCAAAACTGTGGACAAGAGAAAACTGTCTGGGGTGCTGCAAAGGGTTACTAGCAAAGAGCTTCCAAAAATATTTATCAAGAAAGAAAAGTCCCAGCCCTGAACTGGATAGTCCAGGCATGCCTGGTCTCATCAGATCTCAGAAGCTAAGCAGTGTTAACTCTGGCAAGTACTTGGATGGGAGACCTCCTTGGAATACCAGAGATGGGAGGCAGGGGTAGGTTTTATTCAGCCGCCTCTCTGAATATCCTCCATATATTCTCCACAGCCACCTCTCTAAATATCCCCCCTGAGGTTGCCATAATTTTCCAGTACGCACACACACACATACCCTGAATGAATAGCCCCATCACATCTTGAAATGCTAGAATCCTTTTGCACAAATGAACATAAGGTGGGCTGCATTGTTAATAGATGGCAAGGAGATTGACACATCCACACAACTATAAATAAATACATTTAAGTGTGACCATTCTTCCTGTGAAAGCTGAAACTCCTGTGCCAGGTGGGAAAAAGGGATAAAGGAGGCCATCCTAAGCAGGCCTATTCCAGAAAAAAAAATCCAATTTTGTTCAGTTGGGCTTATACCCAGAATAGTATTCTTAGGACTGTGGCCGTCATGGCTATAGAATGTCCATCAATGACCTAGTTTCCATCTCTGTATTTAACAACTGAAATCGTTAAAAGTAATGGACTCATCACTGGGCAAAGTCATTCTTGCTTTTCATGAATTTACTGGATGTGGTTATATTGCCGCTTTCTTTCAAAGAGCAAAGGTGAAGCCATTTTGCCACCTTTGAAAGGCACGAAAAGGCCGAGAAAGCTTTTTGTTCTTTGGGTGTAAGGCCAGAAGAATCACATCAGCAGATTTGTCTGGTCTATGTGGTATCTGTGAATGATTGTATGATGGCAATACCGGTGATGCTTTGATGCTTGCTAATATTGAAGCTTGCTAATATTCTTAGAAATTTACATATCTAAATGAGATTGTCCCATGGCAGCAATCATAGGCCGTTCTTTGCCATTATACAGTGCAAGATTGAATGCACAAATTTAAACTGTGTGTTTCTGGATCAAGGCAGCCTTCCACCAGTTCCCAAAAGAACACAAGAAGAGCGCTCCTGCATCACATCAGTGGTCCAGCATCCTGTCTCACACAGCAGCCAACCAGTTCCTCTGGATAGGGTTGCCAAGTCCAATTCAAGAAATATCTGGGGACTTTGGGGGTGGAGCCAGGAGACTTTAGGGGTGGAGCCAGGAGCCAGGGTGTGACAAGCATGATTGAACTCGGAAGGGAGTTCTGGCCATCACATTTAAAGGGATCGCACGCCTTTTAAATACCTTTCCTCCGTTCGGAAATAATGAAGGATAGGGGCACCTTATTCTGAGGCTCATAGAATTGTACCCCCTGGTCCAATCGTTTTGAAAATTGGAGAAGTTTTGAAGAGAGGCACTGAATTCTATATTGAAAATTTGGTGCCTCTATCTCAAAAAAAACCCCAGCCCCCCTAGA
Organism: Heteronotia binoei; assembly: GCF_032191835.1. NCBI lineage: Eukaryota > Metazoa > Chordata > Lepidosauria > Squamata > Gekkonidae > Heteronotia > Heteronotia binoei. The sequence goes on along the minus strand of NC_083224.1, from coordinate 182,845,040 downwards.
GCTCCAGATACCCATGGATGAATTCTCCATTATATCCTATGGAAATTGGTCTCCATAGGGAAGAATGGAGTGCCCAGCAGACATTTCCCTCCCCCCCGCTTTCTGATGACCCTGAAGTGGGGGGAGGCCCTCCAAACCGGGGAATCTCCTGCCCCCACCAGGGAATTGGCAACCCTACCTCTGTAGGGCCACCAATAGGACATAGAGGCCTAACCTTCCCATGATGTAACCTCCAGGCTCTGGGATTCAGAGGTTGGCTGACTCTGAATGTGGAGGTTCCCTTTAATCACCATGGTTAACCAGCCACTGATAAACCATACATCTGTCCAATCCTCTTCCTTCCACCGCAATGAATGGGAACTAATAGGTGCAAATTATTTCCCTTGTGGTTGCAAAAGAGCAAAACCCTATCATTGCTTGAGAATATTCTCTTTTTTACACCAAAAGAAGTGAAAATTACACTAAGGAAGTTGAAGACTGTGATCAGTAGACAGGTAACTTTAGGAATAATGCATCAGTTTCATGGTTCTATGAAGACGTGTCATGAATTTGATGTGTGTTCAGCATGACAAACTAAGAACCCATTTTGGTGGCTCTCTTAGCTTATTTTAATGTGAAGTATACCTGAATAATGCATTGGGATCTTCAGGGAATAAAACTTGCTTAGGGTTACCTCATCTGTATATTCCACTATTACAGTAAAAAGTTTAAAATGTTTGCCAAATCTATTTTAGACAGATAAAAAATGTGATAGATATTTCCTTTGAAATGACACAAACAGCAAAAAAGCAGAGGCCTTCTTCAATTAATAAAGGCTTCTAATATTGGGCAGCATATTTCCTCAGATATTATTGAGAGGGTTTTGTGGTTACTTGAACAAGGGAGTTTTATTTGAAGAATGTATATGTGGAATCATGTCTGATGGTCTGTTTAATGTGCTACACAAAATGTACCGGCGCACAAAATGGTATTGTTTAAGCGTGTAAGGCAAACTGAATGTATTAGATATGGGGGCATCTGATTTGCGGTGAGGTCCAACTGAAGTCACATCCGTGTTTGTCCTGTAGATAGTAATTAAAATTTCCATATAAAATGAGCATGTGTCAGTCCTGTAAACCTAATGCTGTGAGGAAAAAGGCCTTTTATGTGAAAGAGATCGCTGACGGGGAAGCAGTTCAAAAGTAATTTCAACCTTTATATTTTGTCACTTAGGGTACTTCCCCACATAAATGAACAATCATGTCATCTTCTGAGATGGCTAAGGGGAGAACATGATATCAAATTATGCACAGGGTAGAAACAGCTGACAATGAGAAATTTGTCTCCCAAAATACCAGAAAGGGCATCCAGTGAAATTAATGGGCAGTAGATTCAGGACAGACAAAAGGAAATTATTCTTCACACAGAGAGTGTTTAAGATGTGGAATTCACTGCTGGAGGATGTAGTGATGGCCACAGGAATAGACAGCTTTAAAGGGGGATTTAGATAGATTCATAGAGGATATGTTTACCAATGGCTACTAGCCATGGTGTCTGAGGGAAATCTTCATATTCAGAGGCAGTTGTTGAGCATGAAGAACTGAGCTAGCTATATCCTTGCTTTTGAAGAATTCCAAGTGTCTCAGTGACTCTTCCAATTTATCAAATTCTCTTTGGTTTATCCCTTTCCAATAGCCTTTTGGGAAATCAATGCACGCCTATAGCCATTCTCTGTCATTTGGTTTCGCATCTCCCCTCCCTGCCTTTTCCTGACATGCTTGTATCATTGACCAGCTGTGTTACCCGCATAGTTCCTATTTAAATTGCTAGCTTAGACTGCAAAACTCAAGTTTTTAAATCAAAATTTGAATCGGAACAATTATTCTTTCTAGTTGCAGCATACTAGATTTCCTTTCAATCACATTAAAGTCTCAGCCATTTCCCCCTCACTAATTCTTTACTTGAGAAGTTGGCACTGGATGTATAAGTTGATTACAGAATTTCAAACTGCCTGGGGTTTTTGAATTCAATAGAGGACGGAGGAAAGTGTGACTGTCGGGACTGGGGAAAAGGGTTTCCTCCTCCTATGGCTGCGCACAGTAGGATTGGGAAGCCAATATATATGCTACATTGCATATTTTTATGGCCTGCATTTGAAGTAGGATTTTTAGAATACTGTCAGTTACAAGTAACCTGGTCAACTAGAGACTAGGAAAGGAAAGGTCCCCTGTGCAAGCACCAGTCGTTTTTGACTCTGGGGTGAGGTTGCTTTCACAATGCTTTCATGGCAGACTTTTTATGGGGTGGTTTGCCATTACCTTCCTGAGTCATCTACACTTCCCCCTCCCCCCCCCCCCCCGCAGCAAGCTGGGTACTCATTTTACTGACCTCGGAAGGATGGAAGGCTGGGTCAACCTGGAGCCGGCTACCTGAAAACCCAGCTTCCACCGGGGATTGAACTCAGGTCGTGAGCAGAGCTTAGGACTGCAGTACTGCAGCTTTAACACTTTGCGCCACGGTCTCTACTAGAGACTAGACTCCCTCTCTAATGCCTTCAGTATATCTGTCACTTCTTGAGAAAAAATTCAGACTTTTTGGTTCTGTATAGTAGAATACCTCACTAAAAACGATATCCTTCAGAAATCATTTTTTATCATGATTTGGTTTACTTTTAAATGGAATCCATTCCCAGCTAAATATCTTTAGCAGCTTACTCTCTATATGCCTGGAATTCTTCTGCTCGTTGGGTTTGCATGGATGGCTTTACCTTTTTAATTTTGTTTTTAAAGTACAGATGTTTAGTGTTTTATATCCTGCACTCACCTCCTACATCTGCATTTGTTTATAAATGGCACGTCATTCCTTATTTGCTATTTATTGCTTTATGAAGATATGTTCTCTTAATTTGCTTATTGGGTGAGTTTTTGCTATCTGATCAGAATAGTTTGCTTTTGATTGTAACTCTTCCTATTCTGAATAAAAATAAAAAATAATAAAAAACTAGAGACTAGACCTCTGAATTATACAAAATAAGCAGGATGCAAGAGGGCAGCTTCTGCCTTCCTCAGCATACCCACATTGCAGGGCTTTTTGTGTAGCAGGAACTCCTTTGCATATTAGGTCACCCCCCTCTTGTGTAGCCAGTCCTCCAGGAGCGCTTCGTATAGGGCCTACTGTAAGCTCCAGGAGGACTGGCTACATCAGGGGTGTGTGGCCAAATATGCAAAGGACTTCCTGCTAAGGAAAAAAAAATCTTCTTGATATCTAGGCTTTCTTTAAAAAAAGATGTTTAAACCCACGACCTCCAACCTGCAGCTTACAAGGGTACAATCTGGGAAATGCTTTACTTCTTGATTGGAACTGGGTCTTCTGAGAACTTGGAGGCAGTGTAAGAAGATGTAGATTCCTTGAGGTCATGGGATCTGATTCCCATGCTCAACCCAGAGAGAGGGTTCTGTGCCAGAGCTGACCTCAACGATTGGCTGCTGCAAGCTGTATGGCAGCTCTCCCGCTGTGTGCTAATTCAAGTGGCGAGTGGGCAAGATCACAGGGTCAATGCAGGCAGCGTTGCATAATCCCCAAAACAAGGCAACACCTTCTTTCTCTGGGATGCTGCTGTTCCCAGTCCATTGGATTTAACATTCCTTGGAAAATTCCAAACTTGCAGCAGGAGGTTGCAATGCTGGTTTCCGTTTGCTTGCTCCTTGCAGCCTTTTCTTGTTCTGCAGAGGGGGTTTTGTTTCGTTCTTTTGCTGACAGTGTTGTTCTTTCTCTTCCTCTGCCAGAGATCCCCCAATGCGCCGGCTGCAACCAGCACATCTTGGATAAGTTCATCCTGAAAGTCCTCGACCGCCACTGGCACAGCTCCTGCCTCAAGTGTGCCGACTGCCAAATGCAGCTGGCCGACCGCTGCTTCTCCAGAGCCGGAAGCGTCTATTGCAAGGAAGACTTCTTCAAGTAGGTGCCAGAAAGGCCTCCTTGGAGGGTGTGGGAGAGGGTCTCCGGGAAGCTCCAAAGTGTCCCCCCACATTCACCTCCTTGGAAGAGGGACCACTCTTCTCTCAGGCTAACTGAGCTGCCCAGCCAGAGGCTAAAGATATAAGCTGGGAAGTAAAAATTTCAAATATATTGCCCTGACCTGGACAGCCCAAGCAAGTCCAGTCTTGGAAGCTAAGCAGGGTCAACTCCGGCAAGTCCTTGGATGGGAGACCTCCTTGGAATACCAGCAGTCGGGAGGCATGGGCAGGCTTTATTCAGCCACCTCTCTGAATATCCTCCATGCTCCCAGTAGGGGTCAGTCACCAGAGGTTGCCATGACTTTCAGGTTCATACACACAAACATGCATGCACACAGGCACACACAAACGCGCATAAAAAAATTAAAAATTCCAAAAAAGAGAGAAAGTTCAAACATTAGCTCAAATATGACATTATGGATTGGTTCTACTAGCAATAGAGTTGAGAGCAACCTGTAGAAAAACAAAAAAGACCAATTTCACACTAGCCATTTAATCCTGACATTCTACACTAAAATCATAGAATCAGAGTCATAGAGTTGGTTTATCTGATTCTATGATTTTAGTGTAGAATGTCAGTTTGGGGACAGGGCTAAATCAGGATTAAAGGTCTAGTGCGAAAATGTCAAATTTTTGGCGGGGGGAACTCTGTGGCACCATAGAGTCCCCCCCCCAATTGCTAGAGTGTCCCCATGTGAAATCATAGAATTTTCCCCCGGATTGCTAGAGTGTCCCCGTGTGACATGCCTGGTGCGATGATGTCACTTCCAGGTGACATCACCATGTCACACACCCCACACATGACAGAACTCTTTGAGGGTGGGGATACCCCTGGTGGTCCGCTTGGTGCTGGCAGGTTGGGGGCCCTGGAACCAGGGGAACCCCTGCCCCAAGCAGGAGCTTGGGAAGCCTACATTAACAGGCTCAATGGGCTATTGTTTACCAGGTGATGTTATTTACTTCCACAACATGAAAACCATTACCTCCCCATTTCTGCCACTATTACAGTTCCCCCCCTCCAGGCTGTTGGCAACCCTGACTAGTGGTAAAGTTCTACCCTGCAAGGAATCTTTCTCAGTGCAAGTGCCACTGTTGAATGAGTGATCCAACCAGGGGTCATTTTGTAGAAAAACAGGTGGTGGAGCTTACCCAGGGATTGTTATGCAGCTGCACATACTGTTCAATGGACAAGGAGGTGGGACTTTCAGAAGGAGGAGGAGGAACTCTCAGAAAGGTTCAGGAGCCGTGCTCCTGTGAGCTCCCACTGAATCTGAGGCCTGGATCCAACACACCAGCTTGCTTCTATCTATGGTGATAAGATGACCTTGCCTTATAGGATGACAGATGCAAAATGCTTTGAATGTTCAAAAATACGGAGTATTTTCATTATTAATTTCAACTTTCATTCTGCAGTAAATTCCACTTAAACTTTACTCTTGGTTTGTTCCCTAGTGACATAATTTCAAACAGCAGACAACCTGGCTTTCACTCAGTTGGGAGTTACCATGTTAGTAATTATGAGCATCACTGAAGTATGCTCGGGGGGCGGGATGCTTTTAAAAGAGAGGTCTACATTTATTCATAATGCAAAATGAGCTTCTGTATATGCTCAAATGCTACTCTCAGTGGAGGATGTATTTGGCAAGGACCCTGGAGCCAACATTTCCTGCTGTTCAGAGTCCTAGAACCCTAACATATCCAAATTGAAGTTATTGAATTCATTTCATAATTTCATTTTTAATACAGTTGAAACAGGCGGCAATGATAAAAGTCTTATGTGCCCTTCCTTTGTTGATCAATGCATACATAAAACAAAGGGTGCGATCACACACACTAAACAATGCACTTTCAATCCACTTCAATGCACTTTCCAACTGGATTCTACCAGTTCACACAGTCAAGTCCAGTTAGACAGTGCATTGAAAGTGGATTGAAAGCGCATTATTCAGTGTTTGTGATCACAGCCAACATGAAGCAGGAAGGAACGGCCCCCATTGCTGGGCAACCATCTCAGGGCCAATGCAGTTACTGGTCAGAACACAGAAAGCCATGAAAAGGTTGAACTCACTGGTGGTGAGTAACTGGGTAGAATCCTGCTTGAATTACGTATTTACTCACAAATGATTACAGATTTACTTCTTGATTAAAAAAAGAATGTTGAGAGGAGAACCCATGTGGTGTAGCAATTAATGAATTTAGGGTTGCCAGATACAGGTTGGGAAATACCTGGAGAGTTTGGGGATGGAACCTGGAGAGAGACCTCAGTAATGTATAATGCCAGAGCTTCTTTTTTTAGCAGGAACGCACAAAAAAAAGTCCTGGCTGACTTGGTGTCATGGGGTGTGGCCTAATATGCAAATTAGTTCCTGCTGGGCTTTTTCTACAACTAGCCTGGTGCAGAACAATGGTGATGTCAGTGGGTGTGGCCCAATATGCAAATGGGTTCATGTTGGGCTTTTTCTACAAACAAAAGCCCTGTATAATGCCATAGAGTCTACTCTCCAAAGCAGCCATTTTCTCCAGGTGAACTGATCTTGGTTGTCTGGAGATCAGTTGTAAGAACAGGAAACCTCCAGGTACCACCTGGAGGCTGGCAACCCTTGATGAGTTTGTGTGGAACTCTTGGGCCAGCTATTGTCTCAAAGCCTGATCTACCTTATAGAAGAAGAAGACGATTGCAGATTTATATCCCGTCCTTCTCTCTGAATCAGAGACTCAGCGGCTTACAATCTCCTGTATCTTCTCTCCCTCACAACAGACACCCTGTGAAGTGGGTGGGGCTGAGAGGGCTCTCACAGCAGCTGCCCTTTCAAGGACAACTCCTGCGATAGCTATGGCTGACCCAAGGCCATTCCAGCAGCGGAAAATGGAGGAGTGGGGAATCAAACCTGATTCTCCCAGGGTTGTTGTTGTGAGGATAAGGTTAGGAGTTAGACAGACCCTGCACTGAGCTCTTGGGCTAAACAGGAAATGTAGGAAAAGATACAGGAAGTTGTCCAAGCGAGCCAAGCTCTTAAAGGCTCCCTTCTGACTATATCCACTTAGCCCTCTGCAAGTACATATCCCACAGTGGAAGGGCAATTGGCAAGCAACGGTTCCAGAAATCAAAGTGGGGGCCAAATGGCTAGTGCAAACACCGCTCTCCCCGCCCCCCCAAGAGCCTGCGCTGCAGCTTAACCTAAGGCCCCCTCCTGCAACCAGCAATCCCTGCAAGCTGTTCTGCATTAGAAACAAATCCCTTTTGACGGAATATTTTTTTTTTCCTAATCAAAACCTGATCTGCTCCTTGCAGCTGCTTTGACTCAGTGCCGGGGCGGGGAGGGGGCAGGGAATCCAGGCATGGCACAGGTTGTAGAGAACAAGGGCACGGCCTCTCCGGGATCATCTCCAAGTAACGCAGTGACCCAGTTAGCTTGGTAAACAGCCTATGCCCAGTCAGGCCCAGGGAATAAAGAGCACAAAACGGGAACTGGGATGTTTGTTTCATGAGGACCCACTTCTGTTGGTCAGGATGGAAGCTTCTGAATGACACAGTGTTCATCAAGCAGAACGTGTGGTGCGGTGGGACATGGTCCTCACAGTTATATGCTGAAGAGATGCCCTTGAAGAACAGTCACTTCATTATGAAAACGCTTAGCTCTTCAAAGGAGGAAAGGCAGCATGGCATAGCCTGGACAGACCTTGGAAGTTAAGCCTGGTCAATACTTGGAAAGGAGACCACCAAAGACGACTCTGTAGTGTAGAGGAAAGCAACGGTCAACCACCACTGCTTCTCACTAGCCTTGAAAGCCACTTGCTGGGGTTGCTATAAGTCAGTTGTGACTTGCTGGCACCTGCATATGTATGCCGGAGGGGTGGAATGGTATAGCCCAGGGGTGGTCAAACATGCTTAACATAAGATCCACATAGAATAAACATTAGATGTTTGAGAGCTGCAAGACATGAACATCAGATGCGGGAGGGAGGGAGGAAGGAAAATGGATTGGGGGAGAGGAAGAGGTAGAAAGAAAACAACTTTAACTTTAAATGCATTCTCTGGCTGGCTCGGTTTGGAGAAGTGATTTAAAGATAGAAATGCCTTCTCCAAGCTGGCTGACAGGATGGTGGGGGCTTTGAGAGCCACGCAATATGTGTGAAAGAGCTGCATGTGGCTCCCGAGCCGCAGTGTGCCCACCCCTGGTATAGCCTGATCTCCTCAGAACTCAGAAGCCAAGCAGGGTTGGGACTTGGAAGGGAGACGACCAAGGAAGACTCTGCAGAGGAAGGCAATGGCAACCTCCATCTGCTTCTCAAGTGCCTTGAAAGCCCCTTGCTGGGGTTGCTGTAAGTTAGCTGCAACTTGGCAGCACATTACACACACAGAGAGGTGGAATGCTAGCAGGAGCTCCTTTGCATATTAAGCCACACCCCTCTGCTGTAGCCAATCCTCTAAGAGCTTACAAAAAAAGAGCCTTGTGAGTTCTTGGAGGATTGGCTACGTCAGGGGTGTGCAGCCTAATGTGCAAAGGAGCTCCTGCTAGAATTCCACCCCTGCACACACTGCTCTTCAGATACATTCACTGGTGATGTGTCAGTGGTAGAGCTTCAGTTTGGCATGCAGAAGGTCCCCTAGATTCAGTCTCCCGCATCTCCACTTTAAAGGATTAGGCAGTAGGTGATTGCCTGAGACTCTGAAGACCCACTGCTGCTAGTCCAGGTAGATAGTTCTGACCTTGATATATAAAGTGGACTGAATAGAGGCTCCCTATGAGTAGGGTTGCCAGGTCCCCTAGCCTGTCCATTGGGGGGGGGGGGATTGGAGGAAGGCATTCCAGGGGTGGGCAGGGACATCGTGCGGCTTCCCCGACATGCTGTCACCTGGAAGTGATGCCATTGCATTGGGGATGTTGCAGAGGGATGCTCTGGTATTTGGAGTGAAATTCTACTTTTATTTCACCTTGGCCAAATACCAGAGTGTCCCCATGCCAAGTCCCCTGCACGATGGCATCACCCAGAGGTGAGGTCATCCAGCAATTTCCCTCTTTGGGGGTGAGGCTTTCCCCACTGGCCAATGGTGGATTGAAACTCTCCAAAGCAGGCAAAGCCCCATTGGGACCTAGGGGCTAGCAACCCAACCTATAAAACCACTATTGACTCCTTGTGGAAATTAGGTTACTCAGGGCTTTTTTTGGAGCAGGAACTCACAGGAATGCATTTCCAGCTGGCTTGGTGCCAAGGGGTGTGGCCTAATATGCAAATGAGGTCCTGCTGAGCTTTTCCTACAAAAAGCGCCATGTGAAACAATGGTGATGTCGGGGGGGGGGGGTGGCCTAATATACAAATGAGTTCCTGCTGGGCTTTTTCTACAAAAAAAGCCCTGAGGTTACTTATTTTATTACTTGTATGTTTCGCACTAGCAGCTCCAGAGAAGGTTTCCGGAGACAAGAACAGTGGGGAGAGGCTAAATCTGCCCCTTCTTGCCTGCTTTGGGTCACCAGAATGTGTGCTGCAAAGTGGTGGTATTACCGCCCAACGAACACGACGGCTTCGTAGTGGGTAGATGAAGCCTTTGCAGTTCTTAAGCCGTGCAGGGCTGAGGATCATCCTTCTGGCGCTGTTTTTCTTTGCGGCCCACCACATGACAGCATGCTTGAATGGCTCTCTAATGCAAACAACTCCTTTCGGCCTTTATAGTTGTGGCCGAATTAAGCTACAGCTAATGATGGAGGAGAACTGGGCGCATAGCCGTCAGTCTCATTGACATTTCCATGGCACGCGATTGCCCAGCTGAAGAAGTAAGCTGCTTCTCAGGCTCCAGGTTGTGTTTTTCACTGGAAAGGGTCTCTTCTTAGGATTGCCAACCTCCAGGTGGTAGTTGGTCTCCCACTATTACAGTTGATCTCCAGATGAGCAAGACTGGTTCCCCTGGGGGAAATGGCTGCTTTGGAGGGAGGAGTCTACGGTAGCATAGCCTGCTGAGGTTCCACCCCTTCACAAACCCTGCCCTCCGCAGCTCAACCTCCCAAATCTCCAGGTGCTTCCCAGAACAGAGCTGGCATGCGTTGGGAACTTCAAAAAAATGAAAACACCTCCATCCCTTTACTCACACTACAATACCCTTCTTTTGTAGAAAAAGCCCAACAGGAACTCATTTGCATATTAGGCCACACCCCTGGCATCACCCTTGCTTCATGCAGGGCTTTTTGGTGTAAAAACCCAGCAGGAACTCATTTGTAAATTAGGCCACACCCCCTGACACCACCACTGCTTCACACAGAGCTTTTTGGGTGGAAACAACCCAGCAGGAACTCATCTGCATATTAGGCTGCACCCCTAACACCAAGCCACCCAGAACTGCGTTCCTCCTCAAAAAAGGCCCTGAGTGTGCACACTATTTCATCCATGGACAATACTAATGACACAGAGTGCTTACTTCCTGTTCCCATTTGAAAACCATTATTTGCCTAACAGGCTGTGGTGAAGCTGATACTGATTTTGCACTAGGACTTGCTCTGGGTGGAGAGCTTTTTTGCCCTGGTGCTTCTCTCTGTGGAGCTGCAAGTTGGCGTGCCACTCTGCTGTGGCAAGCAGAAGCCACTTTGAAGAGAATCTTGTTTGTTGTGGGAGAGCGGCACGCCAACTCGCAGTTCCGTGGCAGCTTGTGCGAAAATGGAGAGAAGCAGTAGGAGTAAAAGGGCTCTCCAATCGGAACGAGCCTAGTGCGAAATCGATCCCTGTCTCTCCACCCATCCATTCCTCGTCTCAGTGCAGCAGGCAGCATTTGCCTGGCATTGGTTATTGGCAGGGGTAAAATTCTAGCAGGAGCTCCTTTGCATATTAGGCCACCCCCCCTGATGCAGTCAATCCTCATTTATGTCAGATCTGGCCCTCATAACAAATTAGTTCGACACTCCTGCTTTACATGAATTTTACTAATTAGATTATTGACCTGTGAGGCGGATGCCCTTTAAGTGCTTTATCCATGGTCTATCTCTTTTGGGCTAAGGTTGAGTTAATCATCATTCTTTCTTCCAAAGAACTTCTGCAAACTATAGTTCCTTTGTTCCTAGGGCTTAATTTCCTCCTACAGTTTCCTCCCTAAACTGTTTTGTGGAAAATACTGAGAAATTCTCTCAGATTACTATTATTTTTTTTAAAAGCCTAAGATTGTCCACTAGGAAAGCCAAGGGTTTAAATAAAGGGAATTCTGTTGCTTTAGAGTTCCCACAGGATGAATGCTATTTGTGGGCATTTAAACCTACTTAAGAGACTCAAATCTCTCTAATACACACTCCCTCTCCCCTTGTGGAGTTTTTAAACCCAAATTGGACTATAGCTTTGTTCCATCTAATCTCCCCGGCCTGCATCAAAGCACATCTGTTCTGATCCAGGCCAGAGGGCAGAAGGAACCACATTAATGCCTACCGTTGATTGCCCTGCAGTTTTTCTGAGATGTGTTGATTCCTTAGATTTTGGCCCATCATCCAACATATGTTTGTTATGAAACATCAACTTTTGCCTGTGGGCAAACCAGTACCAGTTTCTGCACAGAAGCACTATGCCAATACTCAGGGGTGGAATTCTTGCAGGAGCTCCTTTGCATATTAGGCCATATATCCCTGATGTACCCAATCCTCCAAGAGCTTACAAAAAAGCTCTTGGAGGATTGGCAGCATCAGGGGTGTGTCCTAATATGCAAAGGAGTTCCTGCTATAAAAAAGCCCTGGTTGTTTTGTTTTGTTGTTTTAAAGGGGGGAACATGCAGTTTCTCCTACCAGGATGGCCCAGTGTATAGACTAGCACTGATGAAAAGGGTACAATGGGAAGGCTATCTTTTGCAAATCAGTCAGCTAAGAATTCAAACAGACACACAGCTCCTATTTTCACTCGAAGTAATCCACATCTGAAGACCTTAAAAGGAAACAAACCAAGGCCCTCCCCTTTTATTCCCTGCACCTAGTAACCCCTGCCCATGCCTCAGCGATGCTGTAAAGAAAGCCAAGAAGAAGTTAGGAGGGCAAGATTTGGACTCAGTCCCATGATGCTCCTGTAAAAAAGGTAAAGGTAGCCCCCTGTGCAAGCATCATTCGTTTCCGACTCTTTGGTGACGTTGCTTTCACAATGTTTTCATGGCAGACTTTTTAACGGGGTGATTTGCCATTGCCTTCCCCAGTCATCCATGCTTTCCCCCCAGCAAGCTGGGTACTCATTTTCCTGACTTTGGAAGGAAGGAAGGCTGAGTCAACCTTGAGCCGGCTACCTGAACCCAGCTTCTGCCGGGATTGAACTCAGGTTGTGAGGAGAGAGTTTGGACTGCAGTACTGCAGCTTTACCACTCTGTGCCACGGGGCTGTCTAAGTTTACTCTAACAACTGCTAATTTGTCTCAGTCCTTTTAGAAGAAGAGGAAAGGAAAGGAAAGGAAAGGAAAGGAAAGGAAAGGAAAGGAAAGGAAAGGAAAGGAAAGGAAAGGAAAGGAAAGGAAAGGAAAGGAAAGGAAAGGAAAGGAAAGGAAAGGAAAGGAAAGGAAAGGAAAGGAAAGGAAAGGAAAGGAGGTCCATTTAAAAGTATGAGATAGGTAGTAGGAGATGAGAAAGACCTCCACCCAAGACTGGGGAGGCTCTGCCAGTCTGAGCCAAAAATACTGATCTTGATAGAGCAAGAGTTTGACTCAGGATAAGGCACTTTCCTATGTTCATGGGACAGAAATTCTTTAATTAAGGCAGTAAAATCAATTGCCACCTCATGGCTGGCACCTGGTGGGAGACTGGGGGCATGGACATGAGGGCACCATCTTGTTAATGGCGTGATATCATTTCCGGGGCAAGTGACATCAAGGTGCTCTAAGATCTTGAATCATAGAGTGACATGACATCACTTGCCCTGGAAATGACATCATACTGTCGATGTGACAGCACTTTTTGCTTTATTCCCCACCCCCACCCCACCAGGCAGTGGTGGAAGGTGGCAGCCGCTGGTAGGAGACCTAGAAACCTTGAGTAAGATGTACAGAACAAGCCTTGGTGCTGGGCCTGCTGTCTTCTTAGTGCCGGATTAAACCCTATGGAGGCCCCTAGGCAGTCAAAATCTCGAGGCCCTCCTCACAAATTATCTCAGAATCAGAGAACCCACCCCACCACCTGCAGCCCCAACTGCAGGCACCTTCTCAAAAGCCCCTTTGACAAAGCTGCAAGGGAGAGGCAAAGAGAGGCAAACTTGGCAATGACACCAGCAGCAGCTACACCAGGGAAGTCGGGCAAAGAGTGGCTCAGTTGCTGGCTGTAGTGAAGGCTGGGAAGGCTGCAAGCAGGGGGGAAAACAAGGGGCAAAGCTGGCCCGGGACCCCTAAAGGCGTGGGGGCCCGTAGGCCAGTGCCTACTTTGCCTAATTGCTAATCCAGCCCTGCTTCTCCTACAGTGACCTAATGTAACTGAGTGATGGGCATGTATTTGGGCAATGGTTCTCCAAGCAGGACAAATGCCTGTACAGAGGATGCGCAGTTGCCAGGAGAAATTCCTCCACGATCCCTTCACAACCTCAGAAGCCTCGACTGGAAGGGTGGCTATTCATAGCTGACTCCTTCTGATCGGGGAGATACAGGAGTGGCTTGCCCTGCCTCTTGTGTTGTCAGTGCTAGCATTAAATGGGGCAATGCTTGCCCTCTTCTTTTGGTATGGCTTTTTGTTTTTCCTTGGTGTCTAAGCCGTGTGACCACCGTGCCTGGCCTTTTTTGCAGGCCCAGGGTGACAAGGAGCAAACTCTCTAGCTATGAGGGCAGAGGTAGCATTTGAAGGACTGCCTACTCCGTATGAACCTGCCCGATCACTGTGGGCATCTTCAAGGGCTCTTCTTCGGGTGCCCTCGCCAACTGATGAATGGCAACTCAAGAAAAGGCATTCTCAGTTGTAGCAGCAACAAAATTATGGAATTCCCTCCCCAGACTAATTCATCATCCCTATTGATCATTGCTTCCCGCTGGAGGGTAAATATCTGTTTAATTGGGTGGCCCATCGCTGATCCTCCTTCCAGTTAATGTAGTTTATCAGTGAGTGCAGGGGTGATTTCATAGCAGGAGCTCCTTTGCATATTAGGCCACACCCCCTGATGTAGCCAATCCTCCAAGAGCTTACAAAAAAGAGCCCTGTAAGTTCTTGGAGGATTGGCTGTATCAGGGGTGTGTGGCCTAATATGCAAAGGAGTTTCTGCTACGAAATGAGTGAGTATATTTTGTTTAATTGTTTTTAATTGGTGTTATAAAATGTATTTCTAAAAGCTGATCGAATGGTTTTGATTGTTCGCCACCTTGGGAATCTTAAGCTGGGTGGAAAGGCGGCATAGAAATAGTCTAAAGAAAAATAAAGAATGGGCTTGTCAACTGTGACAGGAGTCTCATGTTGCCACTTGCACTGCAAATTTAATTTCTCACGTTTGTATGTCGCCTAGTTGTGGCTCAGCCCTCAGTTCTGCCCTATTCTTTGATTCAAGCAGGTTTTCCACTTGTTTTAAAAGAAGCACATATACATTTATATATGTGTGCATTTGTCTTTTGCCTTACAAAAAGATACCCATTTTAAAAATTGATCTGGGGATTACAGGATATTATGGAACAGGCACTAGCCAATAGGTGCCTCCTCCCCATTTTGTTCTGAAAATCTGGAGAATCAGTCAGGAATATTGTTATTTTAGAACTCTCCCTGAAAGAAACAACAATGAGTGTTTGTTTAGACAGCAGCAGAATTACGTTCAGTTATCTGTGTCTTCCTGAAAAGGGTTAATTCTCATCTTATTCTTTTGAGGAGTGTATGTGTAAATTACTGTGTCAATTTCACAGACTTATGTATGGACAAAATTACAGCATACCACCTCTAAGAAAAGAAATGACTGAAAAGGAGCGATTTCCCCTCCCAATGTAACTGTATCACGAAATAGCATGGGAATTGACCCTCAGAGATGTAACCCCAGAGAAAGCTCAAACAGTTATTGCATCATTTGTTATGAGGGTCAGATCTGATATCAATGAGACCTTGTCGGGCTGGGCCATGTGTGTCATAAAATGTAATTCCTGGTAGTGGAGATATAAACTTTATAAAGGACACAAACACAATTAGAGATTTAAAAAAAAACTTAAAGTAAAACATTCTTAAAAGATTAGCAATATTTTGTTTATTTAACAGTCTCTGATAACTGATGCCTCTTGCTCTGAATCACAGCATCAAAATCTGGAAACAATGTCTGTGCTGTGGCAATCTTGAGTATGCTGTTCAGATGTTGTTCAGGGGTGTGTCTGTGAGCTGCAAACCTATTTTTGATTTATTGAGATTCCTTTCAGAAATCTCAAGGTCAATGCTTTGAGCCTAAGACCCAGGGGGAAAACATGAAACAGCGGGGTATTGCAAACTTTTGTACATAGTTGCTTCATGTGCTGGTCAGCCAATGGAGAAAATAGAGGCTTTGCTCTGTAGCTTAATTGAGCAAGCCTGGCAAGCAAAATGTGATGCTGAAGGAAACAAGAGAGGGAGAAGGAAGCAGATCAGTGAGTTGCTTACGGGCCTAATAGAAGCCCTCTGGGGGCCTAATCAGTCCCACAGGCTGCATGTTTGACACCCCTGAGTTATGGCCTTGATGTAGGAAAGCCCACAATAAAGGCAAACTTGAAGAATTCCTGTTTGTGTGCATATCTCATTTCCTAAGCACCTGAAGGGCATGCAGTGGCTGGAGCTTCACAACTTATGCTGTTTTTACAACTCCCAGCAGAGCAGTGCTCTGAGAATTGCCATAGATAATATGTTCTCTCTGCGGACCACTCCCCAGTGCCCCTTTGCTGGCATTAATGAGCGTTTTAATCTAGCAGTTAATATCCTTCTCATTTTGCCAGCTGTTTGGATCTCTCTGGAGAGGAGGGATAGAAGTAGAGGGAAATGGCTGTTTGATCTAACCTGCTGAAATGTGTGTTTGCTTTTATTTAAAACCTCTCTAATGGCATTACATAAGCAGGTTTAAAAAGGAAGTAATGACTCTCGTGTGAGCATCGGTCTTGCAGGGTAAGAGCCAATTCCACAGTTTTATCCCCCTGCCATACTCCATGGGAGAGAATTCCACAGAAGGAGTGGAATCTATTATATAGGAATATAGAATCCAGAAGAAAACTGCAGGGAAGAACTGGGAATGGGAGCAGACAAAAATGAAATCCCTCCCCCCCCCCAGGTTTGTGGAACATTCTTGCAAATGGATTTTAAATTTTGAGACATCTCCACTGTGGAAATATGCTAGCTCAGAGGTCAGCGATGCCCAAATAAAAGAACACAAGAAGAACCCTGCTAGATCATACCAGTGGTCCATCTAGTCCAGCATCCTGTCTCACACAGTGGCCAACCAATTCCTTCGAAGGGCCAGTAACAGGGCATAGAGGCCAAGACCTTCCCCTGATATTGCCTCCTGGCACTGAGATTCAGAGGTTTAGTGCCTCTGAATGTGGAGGTTTCCGAGTAGCCTGTCCTCCACAAATCTATCTAAACCACCCCCCTTTAAAACTGTTTATTTCTGTGGCCATCATTACATTCTCTGGCAGCGAATTTCACACTTTAATAACTTGCTGTGTAAAGAAGTATTTCCTTTTGTCCGTCCTGAATCTACTGCCCATCACCTTCATTGGACGCCTTTGAGCAGGCTCGTGGATACGGGGGAACCCCAGGGGGCCAGGCTGCTCTATGAAACCTGCCCTTCCCTATGTAGGACAAGAGCCCCGTGGCGCAGAGTGGTAAAGCTGCAGTACTGCAGTCCAAGCCCTCTGCTCACGACCTGAGTTTGATCCCAGCAGAAGCTGGTTCAGGTTGCCAGCTCCAAGTTGACTCAGCCTTCCATCCTTCCGAGGTTGGTAAAATGAGTACCCAGCTTGCTGGGGGGGGAAGTGTAGATGACTGGGGAAGGCAATGGCAAACCACCCTATAAAAAGTCTGCCGTGAAAATGTTGTGAAAGCAACGTCACCCCGGAGTCGGAAACAACTGGTGCTTGCACAGGGGACTACCTTTACCGTTTCCCTATGTCGGGCCCCTCCGTTGGAGGGCCATTAGGACCAGTGAGAGACAGAGGGGGGTGGTGAGAGAGAGAATGGGAGTGTCAGGCGATGGAGACTCAAGGCAGTATTCATTGGAACAATGTATACTTTATTGGAAACGCATAGCTGGATACAAAAGTTGAGACTAATACCTGGGACTGGGTGTTTCTTAGTCTTAAGGAATCTACTTCAAAGCAATATCTAAACAAAGCCACTATTCTCAAAACAACAGGGAGTGAAGGTGCAAACTTTCACACGAGAGCTTCCTCTTATCTCTTTGCCTCTGGGAAGATGCTGGTCGACCGCGGTATCTACTAACGGTCGCATTTCTTTGCTCCTTTTACAACCTAAACAAAGTTAACACTTCAAATGTCCCCCCTTTGATATGCATGCTAGCTACAGTACAACAAAAGGCTTTGGGGTTAGTATGAAAAATCCATTTGGTTAGTATTCTATAATTTTAATATGATAGAGTTACAGAGCCTGACAGGGAGAATGGCAAAGAGAAGGGGGCAATGAGTGGGAGAGTGGCAAAGAGGAGGGGGAGAGAGGGACTGTGAGAGAATGGCAGCACGGGCGATAGAGAACAGCAGCGCGTGAGAGAGAGGGGGACAGTGAGAGAGTGGTAGCAAGAAAGAGAACGGCAGTGCATACAAGAGGGGAACAGTGAGAGAGTGGCAGTGAGACAGCGGGAGAGCGACAGCGACAAGGGAGAGCGAGAGACCAACAGCCAGAGAGAGAGTGCAAGAGAGAGTTGGGGCCAGGCAGGCTGGCCGCTGGAGGGAAGAAGCAGCCAAGCCCCACAACCCCCCCACCAAACTTTTTAGCTTCCTGGCCCCTCCACCCAAAATTTTCTGGCTACGGGATTGACCTTGAGTTCTAGTATTTAGGGAGATGAAGTAAAATTTCTCTTTGTCAACTTTCTCCACTCTATGCATAATTTTATCAGTCTCTATTGTGTCCCTTCTTAGATATTTCTTTTCTAAACTGAAAAGTCCCAAACTCCTGTTGAATCTGTGGACTTTTTTGGCATGCTGAGGACAGGAAGTGGGTGCCACAACAGAATGGCTGAGGCGAGGGCTGTGTCCAACAACAAAACATCAGGAGATTTCAGAAAATGTTAGAAGGTTTCAAGCCTCCTTCTTCATTGAAGGCAGCTATTTCCAAACAAGTGTTGCCTAAAAAGACCCAGGTGGGGCTTCTTGAGGTCTTCTGCAGTATGTCCTCTTCTGATGAACCAGAGAAAAGCCAAGATTGGCCTTTTGCTTTGGGGAAGCAACATGAGGGATCATCAGAAGGCAGTCTGGTGGATGCCGTGGCTTTTAGGGGCTCTAATATAGGCCATGATTTCATGCATTGTCACCAAATTTTTGCCAAACAGGAACCTTCAAGGTAATAAGCTTGACTCAGCAGAGAAGCCATTTTGGTGGCAACAGGCTGAAAACAGTCCCATGTTAAGGCTCAGCCAGAAAAAGCCTCTTGTTCAGGCTTTGGCATTGCCTCCTGGAATTAGGTTTTGCTTTGTTGATGTTCTAGGAGCTGAGCTTGATGTAGAGTGTAGACCCTCTAGCTCAGGGGTGTCAAACTCATTTGTCATGAGGGCCAGATCTGACATAAATGGCCTTGTTGGGCCAGGCCATTTCATATTGGACCAGGCCATGTGTGTACCTATTTAAGATTAGGGAGCAGAGATATAAACTTTATAAAGGACACAAACACAATTAAAGATTTTTTTTTTAAAAAAACTTAAAACATTAGCATTCATTGGTCTTAAAGGTGCTTTCTTTATATTTCTCCAATGGGATCCAAGGAATTGGGCAAAGGAAGCTCTGTCTTTCCTTCCTTCCCCAGGGGACCAGGAGGGGAGGAGTCTTAGTCAATAGAAGGAAGAGAGGCTTGGCTCAGTAGCTCTGCTGTGTGATTGAGAGAGCTTGGCAAAGCAAGATCTGCCTCACCCCTCCTTCCTCCCTAAGGGAGGAGCCCCAGCCAATGGAGAAAATTGAAGTTTTGCTCTGTAGTTCCTGTGTGATTGAGCAAGCCTGACAAAGCAAGCTGTGATGCAAAAGGAAGCAAGAGAGGGAGAAGGAAGCAGAAGTCAGTCAATTGCTTGGGGGCCTGTTAGGAGCCGTCATGATTAACACGGATATTATTCTTACCTTGTTCTGTACTATTGTTTAAAATATGTTGAAGATCATTGTGAGAACATGGATATATAAGTTTTTTAAACAGTCCTTTCCAAATCCATCTGGCACAGTTCCCATGTTCATTCTGTCTGTTTATGACACACAGCTTGTTTGTTTAATATATTATTTTTTAGTTTTGCAAAACATAGAAATAATAAAAAGAAATACAGAAAAGGAAAAATTATTAAGTATCATAATTGCGTGTGTGTGCATATGTGATTATATATATAAAAAATGTATGAAATAGAAAATATTTCTCCCCAGCACCCCTTCATTACATTGAAAACTGTTTACAAAATAACTATAAAACTTACTTCTGATGGGATGCATTTATATTCAACATTTTACATTTTGAATTTGTTTTTCAGCTGGATTATTAATTTCACTGTTTCTGTAAACTGTAAAATATGTAGTAAAAATACTGCATATTTTTGCCATTTTGGCAAATAGGTAACAACAAAAATACAGAAGGGAGCACTATTGTACCATATATATTATAGTAGAAAATAAAAAATGTTTCTCATCACAACCCACTTCCTTATACATATTTATATTCAACATGTTAGATTTAGAAATTATTTTCATTCTGCTTCTTCATTGCAATACAATTGTATACAGTATTTTAGACTACTCATTCTAAATTTGACTCTATTTGAATAGTAAACACTCCATCTCTCCTCAAATTTTGTGACTGATCTGTTTCTCAAATAAGTTGTTAATTTTGCCATCACTACATATTCAGCAAGTTTATTTTCCCATTCTTGTAAGTGTGATCCACTGTAGATTACAGTTCTGCCCAGTCTACTTTCATTTTTGCTGTTAAAATAATTCTAGCTGCTGTCACCATGTATTTGAATGCCTCTTGCAAAATTTTTGGCAAATTATTAGGCAGTATTCCTAGTAGCATATTCTTGACTTCCCTGGGAAATTCGAACTTTAAATTTTGCTTAAAGTACTCTGTTTGAAATCTAAGTCAGCTTGTGAGCATGCAGTGACGGAAAGGGTGTGCATTATTTTAACAAACTAAAGGGCTTTCGTGGTGGCAGCGGTGTGTGGGGGGGTGCTCTTTGAAACTGGGCTCCCTCTCCTTGCCCTGCAGGTAGATCCTTCTTTACAGGTATTGGAATTGTTTTCTGTGGCCCCAGAAGGTCGGACCAGAACCAATGGGTTGAAATTAAATTAAAAGAGTTTCCGGCTCAACAATAGGAAGAACTTCCTGACAGAGTGATTCCTCAGTGGAACAGGCTTCCTCAGGAGGTGGTGGGCTCTCCTTCCTTCGAGGTTTTTAAACAGAGGCTAGATGGCCATCTGACAGCAATGAAAATCCTGTGAATTTAGGGGGAGGTATTTGTGGGTTTCCTGCATTCTGCAGGAGGTTGGACTAGATGACTCTGGAGGTCCCTTCCAACTCTATGATTCTAGGTTGTCTGATATCAGCTGGAAACTCCAGATGAAATTCTTTAAAAAGTTATAAGTAGCAGGGATAGATTTAGACTGTATTAAAATTATATAAAGTTCTTTAACAGATCAGACTCCATGTACGATCATTGCTGCTGGTGTTTTGCGCATTCATCCGGGAGCTCAGGAGGGGAGGAGGTGGGGGAGATATATAGCCAGGTTCAAAGGTCTGCTGTTGATTATATTCAAGCGTATATGGGGAGTGGGGTGGGGGGAGGGGGAAGCAGCCTATTTTAAAAGCATTTGTGGGCTTAATTAAAAAACCCCCTATGATCTAACCAATGACCAGAGAGGAAACTGTTGCCTTGGGAGCTTTGCAGGGATTGGTTCTGTTGCTTCTTCTTCTTTTTCTTTTTTTTTGTAGAGGGATAAGCAACTGGATTAATGCTTTTGGTGTAGCTGCCAAATCTTATGTAGACACACTGAACTCTTTATAATCTTATGTAGACACACTGAACTCTGGGCAACATTTGGTGGATCAGAATTGAAACACTTTCTTATCTCTTACCTTTGGGGGGGGGGGGTTTCTTTGTCCTGTAAGCTCTTAGAGGATTGGCTACATCAGGGGTGAGTGGCTCAATATGCAAAGGAATCCCTGCTCCAAAAAAAGCCCTGCCACTGGCACTTTAGAGAAAAGCAAGTTTTGGGGGAGCTTTGACTCTCGGAGTCGGAAGCTTAGTTGGTCTCCAAAGCGCTACTGGACTCAAACCTAGTTGTGCTGCAGTATAGGATATGATTTCACTCCTTTCCCCTCTTTCTCTCCAATGCACAAGGCAGAAGTCACTTATGCTAAATTGAGCTATTAAGGCATTATGACTAGGCATATCCTTCCAGGCCTTTGTGATCGATGCGTTTGTCTTAAAACGACCAGAATGCTAAAGTCACTTCCTGGCTCTTTCATCTCCCAGTCAGGCCGCTGTCACCTTTAGCAATGAGTCATGCGGAGGGGGTGAATCAGAGAAAGTGCCTCATAGGCTTCAATGCTAGCTGATGTGGCAAGGCACACAAGGCCACTGCCAACAAACAATCCTGGCCGGTAGAGAAAGAAGGCTGGTGAGGGAAGGCTCTGGGTTTTATTTTTCTGGATGCTGCTAAAGCAATGGTTTTCAAGGGATGTTGTGTCGTGTGTCTGGTAAAAATAAAAAAACCGCCAACAGAATCAGGGTGTGGAGGAGCTATGCTAAGGGTGCCAGTCTCCAGGCGAGACCTGGGGATTTTTTGGAATGACAGCTCATCTCCAGACTACAGAGATACATTCTCCTGGAGAACATGGACGCTTTGAAGGGTGGACTCTATAGCCTTGCCCTCCACCGAGGCCCCTGTCCTCCCCAGACTCCATTCCCAAATCTCTAGAAATTTACCAACCTGGAGTTGGCAACCCGTTCCCCCACCCTGCCTATGGGCAGGAAGACCTGGCGGCAACCCTAGAGCTATGATTTATTATGAGCACGTATGGATTGTATGAAGCTGCCTTATATTGGCTCACAGCCCCAATCTAGTCCCAGGTAGCAAATTTTCTGTCCCTCTCTTTTAGGGAGCGACCTCTGCCTGAAGATACCTGAAGCAGTGACTCACACAAGTTCCTTCCCTGCCACAAAATTAGGGGAGGGATGGTGGCTCAGTGGTAGAGCATCTGCTTGGTAAGCAGAAGGTCCCAGGTTCAATCCCTGGCATCTCCAACTAAAAAGGGTCCATGTAAGCAGGTGTGAAAAACCTCAGCTTGAGACCCTGGAGAGCCACTGCCAGTCTGAGTAGGCAATACTTTGATGGACCAAGGGTCTGATTCAGTATAAGGCAGCTTCATATATTCATATGTTAGTCTTTAAGGAGCTACTGGACTCTTACTCTTTCTACTGCTACAGACAGACTGACATGGCTACCCATCTTGATCTATCTGAAGAAGTGAGCAGTGACTCACAAAAGCTCATCCCCTGCCACAAAGGACTCTTGCTTAAAGACTAAATCCAGTCTCCTCCTCCTTCTTTTTATTATTAAAATAAGTTCACCTGAGAGGTGCTATTTGACAAAGAAGACGACGACGACGATGATATTGGAATTATACCCCACCCTTCACTCTGAATCTCAGAGCGGCTCACACAATCTCCTTTGCCTCCCCTCACAACAGACACCCTTTGACAGGCTGTGAGACAGGTGGGGCCGAGAGAGCTCTCACAGAAGCTTCCTTTCAAGGACAGCTCTGCAAGAGCTATGGTTGACCCAAGACCATTCCAGCAGCTGAAAGCGGAGGAGTGAGGAATCAATGAGAGCCAGTTTGGTGCAGTGGTTAAGTGTGTGGATTCTTAATCTGAGAGAACAGAGTTTGATTCCCCACTCCTCCACTTGCAGCTGCTGGAATGGCCTTGAGTCAGCCATAGCTCTCGCAAGAGTTGTCCTTGAAAGGGCAGCTTCTTGAAAAGCTCTCTCAGACCCACCTATCTCACAGGGTGTCTGTTGTGGAAAAAGAAGATAAAGGAGATTGTAAGCCACTCTGAGACTGATTCGGAGAGAAGGGTGCGGTATAAATCTGCGGTCTTCTTCTTCTTCTTCTCAAATCCGATTCTCCCAGATAAGTGTCCACACACTTTACCACTACACCAAACTGGCTCTCTTAGGCCAAGGCTGTGTTTCCCTAGAGGAAAATTTGGAACTGAACAGGGAGATCCAATTGTAATAGGTCTACCCATGGAGCTTGTGGGCCGGGGGAGAAGAGAATGACAGTATAGTGCAGTGGTTTGTGTGTGACCTAGGATTAGGGAGAATCAGGTCTGAATGGGCATCAGATGATTTTGGGTGAGCTGTTATCTCTCTCAGTCTAACCCACCTCACAATTCTGTTGTCAGCATGAAGTGGAGGAGGAGAGAGTGATGCTGTATGCCACTTTGGGTCCCCATCAGGGAGAAAAGCAGGGTATAAATGGTGGTGGTGGAAAGTGCCATCAAGTCTCAGCTGACGTTGGCAACTGTGTAGGGTTTTCAAGGCAAGAGCGGAGCAGAGGCATTCTGCGTAGCAACCCTGGACTTCCTCGGAGGTCTCCCGTCCAATCCTGGCCAAGGCCAACACTGCTTTGCTTCCAAGATCTGACAAGATGGAGATGGCTTTGGCCATCCCAGTCAGGGCAGGGTATAAATAAACAGAAATGGGTATGTCTGAGGTTATAGATGAGCCCTGGCAGTTTGCTTTTCACATTGTTATCAGTCACTCTGGACATTGTAATAATGCATGACTCAGATTTTGGAACGGCACAGATGCTCTCTGGAATGGCACATTTGCCCGTTTCCTGGAACTGTATGTGTTGTGCCTGCTTGCACATTTTTTTTTAAAAAAAGCCTCCAAATAGGCTTTAAACAACTATAACCCAAAGGTTATGGCTTCACATACTGTGCAGGGCAAATCTGGCTTTGTGGCTGAGCTTTCTGTGGACACTAAGCAAACGCCCATCCTGGTTTCTCAAGAGACACATATTTGCAAACATGTGCATACTGTGTTCTCACCTTACTGATTCAGTTTTTTTTTTTAAATGCAACATGCAGTGAGGCCCTTTTGATGCACACAATTCTCTGGCTAAACCACAATTCCCTGCAAATTCTGAAGTTGCCAAATGCTGCAGGATTCGGGCCTGAAGCCGGCAATTCTCCTTAGCAGCTGCTATTTTACTCATAGGGGCATTTGTTACAGGAGGAAGGGAATTCATTTTCCATGTTAATGTGTTGATGCTGCCACATACCCTTTTATTAATATGCCTTTTAAAAACTGATTGATCTGTTGTCCAGCAATTGCTGCAGCTGCCCGTAGTAACAAATGGCGTGTTTACTTAGTCACATTTCCTGATGGTCACTAGTCTCTTGACAGATGCCATTAAAGAACATGGGCTTTTTATTTTTTACAAGAGCAGAACATTTTTCATGAGCGGGGGCGGGGGGGGGGGAAAGATTATTAAAGGGTAATCACGGCGCTTGAAGGATTCTGGTAGAAGGTTGGTTGGCGACCATTTGGGGGAGCGTGTAGGGTTTGAGTCTGGGGAAAAGGTTTGGGAAACAGTCTTGGAGACTAGGATGTTCATACTTGGTCAAGAAAGTAGGCTAGAAAAGAGATAGGAAAGCTAGCCGGCAGAATCCATATCAGGGGTGGCCAAACTTGCTCAACATAAGAGCCACACAGAATAAACATCAGATGTTTGAGAACCACAAGACATGAACATCAATGTAGGAAGGAAGGAATGCAAATAGATGGGAAGAGGGGGAGAGAGGTGGAAAGTAAGTAACTTTTAACTTAAACTGTATTCTCCAAGCTGCTGGCTGGCTTGGCTTGAAGAAGTAATTTAAAGAGACAAATGCCTTCTCCAAGTCAGCAGACAGGGCAGTGGGGGCTTCAAGAGCCACACAATATATGTGAAAGAGCCACATGTGGCTCCTGAGACATAGTTTTGCCACCTCTCATCCATACAGAGGGAGTCAATATGTTCAGAACTGAAAAGATCATGGCTTTTTTTGTAGGAAAAAGCCCAGCAAGAACTCATTGGCGTATTAGGCCACCCCCCCTGACACCAAGCCAGCTGGAACTGCGTTCCTGTGCATTCTTGCCCAAAAAAAGGTCCTGGGAAAAGATGATCTCTGAAGCAGGAAAGTTCATGGCTGAAGCCAGAGGCTGGGATTTAGTTTAGTGATCTACTTGAAGCTGTGCTGTGTTCAGAGCCCTTTTCAGATTCGTAACAGGGATCCCGTGAATTTTGGCATGAACGCGTTCGACAATTGAATTTCCTGTGTTCAAAGGTGCTGGCCAGATGCAAGCCAAACAGTTGTGCTTGAACAGCTGTGTGAATGTCTGCTAAACAATTTTGTTACATCAAGGGTGATTTTCTTTTTTTGCCAAAGTGTGCATGTGCAAAGACGCTGCCAATTCAAACCAATCAACAGCCATTGGCATCAGTAGGGATTACTCAGACAAACTCCAACGGGCAGGATTTTATTTAAACGCAGCATTCGCTTAGGACTGATATGATTTGTGAGTGATTTGTTGGTTTATACGATAGCCTGATCTCATTAGATCTCGTAAGCTAAGCTGGGGCAGTACTTGGATGGGATGCCACCAAAGAAGACTCTGAAGAGGAAGGTGTTGGCCGACCACCTCTGCTTCTCGCTTGTCCTTCCCGGGGGGTTGCCAGAAGTCAGTTGTGACTTGATGGCACTCAGGGCTTTTTGGATAGAAAAAGCCCAGCAGGAACTCATTTGCATGTTTGGCCACACCCCTGATGTCACCATTGTTCCACATAGGGCTTTGTAGTAGAAAAGGCCCAGCAGGGACTCATTTGCATGTTTGGCCACACCCCCTGATGTCACCATTGTTCCACATAGGGCTTTGTAGTAGAAAAAGCCCAGCAGGAACTCACTTACATGTTTGGCCACACCCCCTGATGTCACCATTGTTCCACATAGGGCTTTGTAGTAGAAAAAGCCCAGCAGGAACTCACTTACATGTTTGGCCACACCCCCTGATGTCACCATTGTTCCACATAGGGCTTTGTTGTAGAAAAAGCCCAGCAGGGACTCATTTGCATGTTTGGCCACACCCCTGATGTCACCATTGCTTCACATAGGGCTTTGTAGTAGAAAAAGCCCAGCAGGGACTCATTTGCATGTTTGGCCACACCCCTGATGTCACCATTGTTTCACATAGGGCTTTGTTGTAGAAAAAGCCCAGCAGGGACTCATTTGCATGTTTGGCCACACCCCCTGATGTCACCATTGTTTCACATAGGGCTTTGTAGTAGAAAAAGCCCAGCAGGGACTTATTTGCATGTTAGGCCACACCCCCTGATGCCAAGCCAGCCAGAACTGTGTTCCTGTGCGTTCCTGCTAAAAAAAAGCCCTGATGGCACTTATGCATGCATGTAGTAATTTCTGAGATTCAGAGTGGAGGGCAGGATATTAATCCAATATCTTCATCTAGCAATTTGAAAGGAAAGGATGGACTTAGCTCTCCCCTCTCTAGCATCCACCTCTCAGTGGAAAATGAATCTTTGCAGCAGGGGTGTCGAACTCATGAGGGCTGGATATGACATATGTTGGGCCGGGCCATGTTGAGCTGGACCATGTATCTATTTAAGATTAGGCAGCAGAGATATAAACTTTATAAAAGGACACAGACAAACTGTTATGTATTGAACATTAGAGGTTATGCAGCATGGCGATCGCGACTGAAGGCGACCCCTGGGTCCCCGGATGTAGCTCGCCATATGCCCCGCCCATCAAGATATATGGTGGGAAGCTTGACTGACCAGGATTGGCCTGGTCAGATGAGGGGGCAGTTCCGGGCAATGTATATAAGCGGGGCCCGGCCCGCGTGCTCTCTCTCTTGTGATGTGCTACTGAATAAACTATGTTGCCTTCAAACCGTCTCGGTTCTCAGTACATTACACAAACACAATTAAAGATTTTGTTAAAAACCCTTAACATAAAACATGCTTAAAACATTAGCACTCATTGGTCTTAAAGGTGCTTTCTTTGTATTTCTCCCCTGGGATCCAGGGAACTGGGCAAAGGAATCTCTGGCTCTTTCCTTCCTTCCCAGGGGGCCAGGAGGGGGAGGATCTTCAGCCCATAGAAGGAAGAGAGGCTTGGCTCAGTAGCTCGGCTGAGTGATTGAGAAAGCCTGGCAAAGCAAGCTCTCCCTCCTCCCTTCCTCCCCAAGGGAGCAGCCTCAGCCAATGGAGAAAATAGAGGTTTTGCTCTGTAGTTCCTGTGCGATTGAGCAAGCCTGGTAAAGCAAGCTGTGATGCAGAAGGAAGCAAGAGAGAGGGAGAAAGAAGCAGATGACAGCCAGTTGCTTGGGGGACTGACAGGAGCCCTCCAGGGACCTGATTTGGCCCCCCAAGCCACATGTTTGACACCCCTGCTTTGCAGGGTTGCTAGAGGTGATACGTAGCCCAGGCCTCTCAGTTACTCAGAAGCTCATCTATTTTGCATTAATCCCTCTTCAGCCACTTGCAAACCCTTTGATGGTATAAACAGGGCTGAAATTATGAAGGGCTTGTTTCCTAAGGGCAGCCAATCGTGTAAGGCAAGACCTTCCCCTCTGAAAAGCTAAAGACCGGTTAGCATGACTACCTTGGCTGGTCACATGGGACAATTTGTGTTTTCATTCTGTAACAAGAGACTCCAGCACCTGCTAAGGTTTTCCAGCCACCAGGTGCTTAGAGTTCCTTTTTTTAGCCACTGTTTTGTGTGGTAGCTGGGGAGACGAGTGTGTTCGCTGCGGCGAAGTCTAATGACAGTGATTAACCATGAAAATGGAACTTGCAGGTAGGGAGGTGGTGTAGAGTTCCTTTGATTAGCAGAGTGCTGGGGATCAACAAGAGGGAATTAGCCATTACCTTGTGACGTTGCCAGAGACATGTGGCCGACTGCTCTAGGAAAGCAAATTTTGGACGAGATGGAGCCTTGTGTGTGATCTACCCAGGCAATCCTTGTGTCCATATTTATTTGAGAATGCCTATTATCAGGGCTTATTTTGTAGCAGGAATTCCTTTGCATATTAGGCCACACCTCCCTGATGTAGCCAATCCTCCAAGAGTTTACAAAAAAGAGCCCTGTAAGCTCCTGGAAGATTGGCTACCTCAGGGGTGTGTGGCCTAATATGCAAATGAGCTCCTGCTACGAAATGACCCCTGCTTATTATCAGGGCTTTTTTGTAGCAGGAACTCCTTTGCATTTTAGGCAATGCCCCCCTGATGTAGCCAGTCCTCCTGGAGCTTACAGTAGGCCCTGTACTAAGAGCCCTGTAGGCTATTGGAGGATTGGCTACATCAGGGAGGTGTGGCCTAATATGCAAAGGAGTTCCTGCTACAAAAAGAGCCCTACTTATTATACCATCCCATCACCTTTCTATTGTGCACACAGTACTCAAGGCCGGTATCAAAGCAGAGGATACATAATGGTTACGTAATCTATTTTATTTATGAATTAATGCATTTGTGTCCTCTGTGGTGTAGTGATAAAAAGCAGCAGACGCTGACCTGGAGAACCGGGTTTGATTCCCCACTCCTCCTCCACAGGAAGCCTGCTGGGTGACCTTGGACTAGTCACAGTTCTCTCGGCCCCACCCACCTCACAAGGTGGCTGTTGTAAGGGAAGGGAAAGGCAGTTGTAAGCCGCTTTGAGAGTCCTTAGAGTACAGAAAAGTGGGGCATAAAACTAACTCTTCTTCATCATCCCGCCTTTCCCTGTGGCAAGATAGCTTACCAGTCATCACTAAAAATGTCATAATTTAAAGCCAACAAAACAAAATGCTAAATAATCCACACGCCCCCTGCCAAGAGACAGCTGTAGTTTATCAACCCTTAAAAGCGCTGGGATATAAAATAATAAAACCACCTACCTCAAACCTAACATAAGATCAAATTAAACAGCAGTCAAAGCAATGTACCAGCCACTACAATAATGTACCGGCCTCCACTTGCCCAGAAATGCTTCTTGAACAGACAAAACATTGTATTAGCAGGTATTCAAAGAGAGTCAATGTGGTGTAGCAATGAGCACGTCAGACTAGGATATGGGAAATCCAGGTTTGAACCCCCACTCTGCCATGGAAACTTGCCTGGTTTCCTTGGGCCAGGCACACACTCTCAGCATAACCAAAGGTTTTTTGAGCAGGAACACACAGAAACGCAGTTCCAGCTGGCTTGGTGTTGGGGGTGTGGCCTAATAGGCACATGAGTTTGTGCTGGGCTTTTCCTACAAAAAACCCCTGCGGGGAACAATGGTGATGCCAGGGGTGTGGCCTAATATGCAAATGAGTTCCTGCTGGAATTTTTCTACAAACCGCCCCCCCCCTTGAAAACCTACCTCGAGCTACGCTGCCATATCCTGAAACTATGCTGGTGTATCTGGAGATATGCCACTAGCAAACCCTACTGACGCTGGGGTGTTAGGACAGGGCTGCCCCAAAATACACACGTCGCATCATTTCACAGGACTGTGTGCTCTGTGGATCTCACCCCAGGGCAATTTTGAAAGTCACGGCATGGTGGAAGCCATTGGCCGCTGTCTTTATACACACCCACAAATCCTTCCTGCGCCGCGATGCTAGCAGTAATGTCAGCATTGGCATGTTAACGGCAATAAGTAACTGAGAGAAGAATTTGCCCCCTTTGCTTTTATGTTCTCTTTTCCTGTCTTTGCAGCTTAATTATCTACAGTTTAGGTTTGGGAGGGCAGGACATAAAAATCAAGGTGCAGCGCGGCTGAATTATAGCATTCTGACACTGCTTTTTCCGGCGCTTAAAATAGATG
The DNA here is from genome assembly GCF_032191835.1 of Heteronotia binoei. Classification (NCBI taxonomy): domain Eukaryota; kingdom Metazoa; phylum Chordata; class Lepidosauria; order Squamata; family Gekkonidae; genus Heteronotia; species Heteronotia binoei. The sequence goes on along the minus strand of NC_083224.1, from coordinate 182,815,084 downwards.
TGACTCCTTAATGTAGCATTAACGTGGCTTTATGGTTATACACAGTCCCAGAATGTAGCAACAAAGTCTATCTCTGATGGGAAAAGAGAAGGACGCTGCAGGTTGTGTGCCAGCCGGAAATCATGCGCACCAGCTTGTCTAAGGGTGCGTTGGCACGGGAGGCAGCTTTCAAGACTGATTCATGCGCTTATTTTTAAAATTTTGTTAAAGGTGTACATTTGGTACCTTTTTATGTACCTTTGACAAATGAAGGGGGGCAAAGCATACCAATAACTCCCAGAGTTATTAGGAAGCTGGTGGGCATTTGTAGTTTATAGCTGTGAGTCTGAGGCAATACAGTCAGGTGGTGGAGGCCACAGGGCATTCTTGAGACCCGCAGCAAGGTGTGTGGCCACCTTTTGTCCATGTGGCATTCTCTGCAGTGCTGGAAACCTCAGCAGGGGCGGAGCATGTCAGCAGAGTGCTCGTGCAGCAGTCAAGACACTGTACTGATTACGGGGAAAGAAAGGTTTAGGAACTAACAAACTGGATGGAGAGAGGGAGGGAGAGAGAGAAGGTCCAGTTCAGGGTGGCCAAACTTGCTTAATGGAAGAGCCATATCGTATAAACATCAGATGCTTGAGAGCTACAAGACGTGAATGTCAGATGTTTGAGAGCCACAAGACGAAAGGAAGGAAGGAAGGAAGGAAGGAAGGAAGGAAGGAAGGAAGGAAGGAAGGAAGGAAGGAAGGAAGGAAGGAAGGAAGGAAGGAAGGAAGGAAGGAAGGAAGACGTTTGGTGGAAGCTTCAAGCCCTATGCCCCTGGATGACAGAAGATGATTAGACTGAGGGGGAAGGGATGGGGATGAAAAATGTATATTGGAACAATGAGGCAATGAAAAATTGTATATTTTAATTAAGAAATAATAAAAAAAATATGGAAAAAAGGAAGGAGGGAAGGAGGGAGGGAAGGAAGGAAGGAAGGAAGGAAGGAAGGAAGGAAGGAAGGAAGGAAGGAAGGAAGGAAGGAAGGAAGGAAGGAAGAGGGGGAGAGGTGGAAAGAAAGCAACTTTAACTTTAAATGCATTCTCCAAGCCACCAGCTGGCTTGGCGAAGTGATTTAATGAGAGAAATGCTTTCTCCAAGCCAGCGGACAGGGTGGTGGGGACTTTGAGAGCCACACAATATGTGTGAAAGAGCCATATGTGGCTCCCGAGCTGCAGTCTGGACACCTCTGGTCTAGATTGTTGTAGAAGATAAAACCTAAGAGTAGCATTCTGCTGACAAGGAAAAGCCCCTTAAGAAAGAAGGTACTTTCCTGAAAGTAGCTGCAGCTTGCTGCTCCCTACAGAATCCTCTTCTTCTCTGTACACAAATCCATTGCTATATTCCAAAAAGAGCAGAAGCAGCGGCAGGCTGGGAAGCTACTAGTGGCCCCTTCAAGCCACAATAAGGCTGCCAACATCCAAGTGGGGCCTGGTGACCTTCTGGAATTACAACTGATCTCCAGACTACAGAAATCAGTTCCTCTGAAGAAAATGGCAGCTTTCGAGGGTGGACTGTGTGGCATCATACCCTACTAAGGTCCCTCCCCACACTCTGCTCCCAAATCTCCAGGAGTTTCCAGCCTAGAGCTGACAACCCTTTGCTATATGCAGTCACTTCCTGCACTGGAGACATTAAAACTCAGGTGATTTGCTGCATAGCCACAGTGCTGATGTGCTGCATGGCCACAGCACACACCCCCCCCCCGGCAGTACTCTATGGTGGTGTATTGGTTGCTGTGCTTGATACCGAAGCCAGCTGGCTTTGGCACTGATACTTAATATTCACTTGCACTAAGGGGTGCGGGATCTGGAGACCAAGCCCTATGAAGAAAGGTTGGAGGAGCTGGGTATGTTTAGCCTGAAGAGGAGGTGGCTGAGAGGCAATATGATCACTATCTTCAAGTACTTGAAGGGCTGTCATCTAGACTAGAGGATGGTGTGGAATTGTTTTCTGTGGCCTCAGAAGGTAGGACCAGAACCAATGGGTTGAAATTAAATCAAAAGAGTTTCCGCCTCAACATTAAGAAGAACTTCCTGACTGTTAGAGCGATTCCTCAGTGGAACAGACTTCCTCAGGAGGTGGTGGGCTCTCCTTCCTTGGAGGTTTTTAAACAGAGGCTAGATGGCCATCTGACAGCAATGAAGATCCTGTGAATTTAAAGGGAGGTATTTGTGAGTTTCCTGCATTGTGCAGGGGGTTGGACTAGATGACCCTAGAGGTCCCTTCCAATTCTATGATTCTATGAAGGAAAGAACAATTAGGGATAATTCCAGATGGGTAGCTGTGTTAGTCTGCAACAGCAAAACAAAGAAGAGTTGGTTTTTAAAACCCGCTTTTCTCTACTCAAAGAAGTCTCAAAGCATCTTACAGTTGCCTTCCCTTCCTCTCCCTACAAGAGGCACCTTGTGAGTCAGGTGGGGCTGAGAGAGTTCTGAGAGAATTGTGACGGACACAAGGTCACCCAGCAGGCTGCATGTGGAGAAGGGGAGAATCAAAGCCGTTTTTCTAGATTAGAGTCCACCGATCTTAATTACTATACCACACAGAAGTCCAGTCCCCTTACAAAGGGACTCACAGGCATTCCTGAAAAATACTTGAGAGCACATGTTCTTTCTTGAGCATGTTTGCAGGGACACTCACATACTAGTTGCATGGGTGCCGGGTATTGTTGTTATTGTATGCCGGAGGGGAGGATCCTCATTCCTTAATCTGGCATGCATAATCCAATCAGTGGCCACAACTAAATTGCAGTATTGGTGGTAGGAAGTTCTGACAAGTTGTAGCTGGTTTACGGTGACTGGGGTTTTCAAGGCAAAGGACGAACAGAGGTGGTGTGCCGTTGCCTACCTCTATGTAGCAACCCTGGACTTCCTTGGAGATCTCTTATTCAAACACTAACCAGGGCTGACCCTGCTTAGTTTCTGAGTTTTGATGAGACTAGGCTAGCCTAGTCCATCCAGATCAATATTATGGTTGTTACATATAATTACAGTATTCATCAGTATGAAATCCGGAGCGCGTGCACACCAGGAATATGACTAGGATGGAAAGATCAGCGTGACCTCAACAGAACTGAAATACCTACTAACAACTCACTTAGAATCATAGATTCATAGAATCATAGAGTTGGAAGGGACCTTCAGGCAGGGTTTCCCCCCTGTGGCTCCCCCCGGCAGCTGGAGATCAGCTGTAAAAATGGGAGATCTCCAGGCCCCAGCTGGAGTCTGGCAACCTTAAAATCTGATTTCCCTCTTCCCTTCCCTTGTGCGTTCAGCCACATTGTTTGTAGGCTGGACGACTAGGCCTAGCATCGAACGCATGTTTATATGCAGCACCTGCCAGCAGTATTGTCTACAGAATTTTAATTGATATGAGCTTCTTTGAAAGGCTTTTTTTGGGGGGGGGAGGACTGGAAAGTGGGGATTACAAATATAACTAAATACCAACAGTTTGTTTGGGCTCAGCCGACTGGAGTTAAAAGGTCCATTAAAACCCAAAGCTCCCTTGGATGCATTAAGCTAGCCTCTTTCCACTGAAGAAGATAAAGCCCTGCAGTGTGAAATGTCATGCATAATTGGGTTGATTGCTGTTTTAAACTCTGCCCCTTTCCTCCATGGCTCTTTCTCTCAGTTTTGAGGGCTGGTCGCCTCTAAAAACTCTTCTGGCCTCTCTCGCTAATGATGGTGAATCATTCCTTAACTGTTGTTTGGCTGCAGGCAGCGGCACTTCACACCCCTCCCGAATTAAAATTCTGCTTCCAGGCAATCCAGGAAATGCCGATGTCTGCGTTAGGGACAGGCAGGAATAAGGGCAGGGATTGAGATGCATGCCTAAAACAAGCCTATTCATGATTCGTTCCAAATCGGTTTGGGCACTTGCACTACACACAACTCGCGAAACAAAGCGGCTTGTTTTCTGGTGTTTTGTCGGTGTCATTATTGCCAGGGGAATCCTTCTCATGTGCTGCGATGTGACGATGTCACCCGGAAGTGACGCTACCATGCCAGGTGCCTTGCCCCATCAAATCTTCCTGGCCGGCGCTTTCTAGCCCTCCTGAACCAACGAACCACAGTTCATTCATAAAATAAAAAATGTGAACCGAACCAAAATGCTGAATTGGGCAAACCAACCAACCATGAAACGAACCACTATTTTCATGTTTCGTGCCCATCCCTAGTTTGCATCCTGCATAGGTCTTCCAAATTTGCTTATTTTGCATGTTTTCTTTTATTTAAAAATGTCATTTATTCTGCTTCTGCTGATCTTTGGGAAGGCTTGAAGGAACAGAAACCTCACCTTTATCTAGGGTTGTCAACTTCAGCCTGGGAAATTCCTGTAGATGTGGGTTTGGAACCTCTAGGAGGTGAATTTGGGGATGGATTTCCCCTAGGATCTATGGTAAACTGCAGAGTTTGCTCACTGAAGCTGCCATTTTCTCCAGGGGAACTGATCTTTGTCATTTGGAAATCTGTTGTCATTCTGGGAGAACATTAGGCCACACCTGGAGGTTGGCAACCCTACCTTCAACCCCAGAAAGTTGTTAGTAGGAACTTCCCTGACCCTTTAAAAAAAAATTCTTGTATATTTGCATGTGTGTGTGTTTGCCTGCACCTGGAAATCATGTTGATCTCTGATGACTGACCCCTGCTGGCGGCATGGAGGATATTCCAAGAGGTGGCTGAATAGAGCCTGCCCCTATCCTTTTGACTTAGTATTTCAAGGACGTCTCCCACCCAACTACTAACTTGGTACTTGGGGGGAGGGGTAGTGGGAGGTCTTCTAGTGTCCTGGCCCCACTGATGGACCTCCTGATGGCACCTGGTTTTTTTGGCTACCTTGTGACACAGAGTGTTGGACTGGATGGGCCACTGGCCTGATCCAACATGGCTTCTCTTATGTTCTTAACCACAGTCAACCCTGCTTAGCTTCTGAGATCTGACGAGATCAGGATTGGTGGGCTATCCAGGTCAGCACTTCCCTGACTTCTGACGTTTCAAGAGGCCACACACTTCCAAGCTTATCTTTATAGCTACAATCTTGCTTTTTTGTTATAAATGGCTGAAATTCTCAGCAGCTGAACTTTGCACCCAATAGTCTTTTCCTTGCAGCAGCTACCCAGCTCTGTCTTTTTTACTCTTGCTTTTAAACAGGCGGTTTGGTACAAAATGTACAGCTTGCCAGCAAGGGATCCCGCCTACGCAGGTCGTCAGGAAAGCCCAGGACTTTGTCTATCATCTACACTGCTTCGCTTGCATCATTTGCAACCGCCAGCTGGCCACAGGTGACGAGTTCTACCTCATGGAAGACGGGCGCCTGGTCTGCAAAGAGGATTATGAAACAGCCAAGCAGAATGGTAGGTGCTGAGTGAAAAGATACCAGCTCCAAGCTCAACATGTATAGAAAATGTACCAGTTGCACGTAGGGTTGCCAGATGCAGGTTGGCAAACTCCTGGAGATTTGGGGATGGAGCCTGGAGAGGACAGGATAGGTC